>NC_138107.1:47931919-48394419 GCF_964146895.1 Miniopterus schreibersii
TCTTTGTTTTTTATAATATCTTAGTTTAAACAGTAAAAACAAATATATATGAAGCATAACGCTATACCCATTTTTAAAATATCTAAGCCAAAGCCCATAATTATTCCTGTATAATAAAGCCACACTGGGATCATGTTATTTATTAGGGTCTTTATTTGTCATAAATATTTTATTTAAATGAAAAAACACATATGGAACAGAATGGCATGTGTGCTTATTTACTTTTATAACACTTTGGCTAAAACCCATAAATATCCATTTATATAAAAACTTTTTATAGCAGATATGTTGGCCAAATGTTATTTCCCCATAAGTACATATTATTATTTTATATTGAGTGGAAATGTAAAGTTGTATGCAAATCAAATTATTTAAAATTGATAGCACAAAACAAGTAGCTGTGCACATAGTAGGCATCAAAAATCACGTTTGATTTATATTCGACAACGTATTGTAGAAGAGACTATTGTTTAAAAAAAAAAATGTGGTAAATGTTTTCCTAAAAAGCCAAAACTCATTCTACTCCGAAGAATCACATATATTTTAATTTCCTTTTGTATAGTTTGATGGTGTAGTGTACCTGCGCTATACCATTAGTTCTGAGCCGAACTTGAAATGGGGGTCAAAATAATTCTCAAGATTGCCCCCCGGAAAAAAGAGAGCACAAGAATTAACAGGAGCATCAGTGGCCATCGCCTCCTTTTATCCTTCTTCTATTTGGGCGTCACATATTTGTTGATCAACCACCACGTTCAGGCATTTGGTCCTGGAGTTAGAACAGAAAATGGGCATGATAAGCCCTAATAGGCCAGGTATCATACACTCGTTCAGAGAACTGATAATCTGGTTGAGAAGAACAGCTTTAAAGCAGGGATTGCTAACCTGGTGAATCTCCCTGAAAGGGGGACCAGAATGATATGGAAGCAAAAAATAGGAAGAAGCTGCTCTGGTATGTTGCCCTAAAGTAATGATATAAAACTGAAGCTTAAAGAGTGAATTATTATCTGGGTGGAAGAGGAAGATGGAGAAAGCTCAGAGATAAAAAAAAAAAAAAAAAAAGTGAGAATAAAATAAATAAATCCAATATTCAGGAGCAGAGACAGCAAAGAAAGAGTGGGAGAGAGAGATAGTAATTGTTTCACTAGAAAAATATACTTTCCTTTTATTCAACACTTATTTGTTGAGTGAGTGCAAAGTGTCAAACAGTGTTCTAGGCTCTGGGGAGCATATCCGAAAAAAGATTAGACAAAATTCCTACTCCTGTGAAACTTATGTTCCTTTGTCAGTAAATGACATGCTGAAGCTTATAGTTTTATCTGTCAATAAATAAAGAGTGAAGTGTTTCCTTCTAACATTTTTTAGGTGTTTCAATTTAATAGATCTATGATTATTTTAGATAAGATTTACTTTTGCTTATTACTCACCATTAAAAATCTATCTCATTTTATTTTTCTAGTTTAATGATCATTACTCTATTTTCTGCTATATTGTATCTTATAAACTTGACTTGAATTTTCTGTTTCTAAATTTTCAAGAGGAAATTTTAGCTACCAATAATATTCCGAGCATGAGTGTATATACTATCAAATAAAATATTTTACACCATAATTAATTTTATAATGCATTATTTTGCAGAAAATACAAGTAGAAATGTTAATATTTTCATGGTAATCCATAAGAAAGAATGGGAAACTCATTGTCAGAAATCTAGAAATAACACTTTCATTGATAGTCAGTATGCATTAAACTGGTTGAAAAAAAATTTTTTTTCTAATGTTAAACTCCATAATATGCACAAGGTAAAAAAAGAACTAGGTTAGGAGCTGTGTAAAGAAACTAAAAATGTGGTAAAGTTAAAAATCAGCTGATTAAAATATTGTTGATTTTCAAACATATGGAGCTTTCTTATCATGACCAATGGCTAATTTTACAGAATGGAGGGGGGGTGGAAATGTCCTAAACTACAGAAAAAAATATCTATTGGAGAATTTCCACAATGAACATTATTGGTCCCAATGATTGGTTGTTATTGGAGACTATGGAAATTCCATTTTAGAGACAAAAGGGTGAATATTACTAAATTCCCTTTAAGTACATCTGTATTCCAGAAAGAGAGAAAAATCGAGGCAATGAAGGTGATATATAATAAAATAAACAAGCATTAAATTATTTGTTCTGGGAGCAAGTCATGAAACATTTATGGAAAAATTTTAAAAATAAAAATTTAAACTTTTAGAGGAGAAATGTGATCACAATAAAGAGGCTATTTTTTTTTCATAAAATTGTGATTTTTTAAAATTTCTTTTACTTCCTAATCCAAAAATGGGGCAGAAGAGCAGGAGAGAACAAGAGTATGAAAAGGAAAGAAAAAAATTATATTGCAATATCATTAGAATTTATTATAATAAAGTCACAATGACTATACCTTCACAAACCTTTTAAACAGAATAGATATTCCTCTAAAATTTCTTCTAATAATTCTTACATAGTTTGGGGAAATCCTGCTAAAGGAGCAGAGTTGCATTAGATGACCTATGAAATCCATAAAACAACACTGACTCTTCCAATTCACTGGTTACTTTAATGATAAAGTACACTTTCACCTTTGTGATAATGATACTTACATAAATTAATAACTTATTAGTATTGAGAATCTTTCAAGGCAGTAAATAAAAGTTATCTTTTGGGAGCAGCATAATGGAAACATTATCAGTATTGAAGTTTATTTTTAGTATCTGTGCTTGTGTGGGAGATAACAAATGTAGATATATCTTCTAAAATCCAAACATGTTAATGTTTTCATTTGTACATAATTGATCAATACAGAGAAGTTGGTGTTTGTCTTCTTATAGTCAGTCTGATGCCAGGTATTTAATAATGTTCAGCTTTCATAGGGAAATTGCAAACATTAATTTGTATATTTTCAGTAATTTGAATTCAATTGAAGAACTCTTGCTATTTGAAGTGTATATGATTATGACCTGAAAAGCAGATTAATAACAAGATTATAGTCTTATAGATCATACAATTCATTATGTTCTCACTAATCAATATCTGGCATCAGATACTACAACTTCACTGTATATGTTTCATTCATCTAGATGGGCAGATCTATATTTTTGTTACTTTACTGTGCTGTACATATTATGGGCAAAAAGCCTTTTTGAGATCTTTAAAGCTATTAGACTTCTTATTGCTTTGCCGTTTAAGGATCCAGTGTTTGAAAGTTTGGACAAAGTCAATACGTTTTAGTCTTAAAGTCCACAACTCAAAAGATTATTAGAAATAATTTTTTTCTTATATTCAGCTACTAGTTTCAATCTTTAATTTTCTCAGTCCCTTTTCATCATAGAGGAACTACTAACCGAATATCTCATTCTTAATTTTGAAGATACCTTGACATATTAAGATTCAGCCTCTTGTTGTACTGTGGGTAGTGGGAACAATTAGCACTGGAGAGAAAAGATTAGCTTATACTCAGACAGACCAAGCAAGACCTTTGAGTCTGTGAGGCAATGTTGAGACTCTAAGAAAAGCCCATGAGTGATATGGTTGCCTTTGTTTTGTGTCAGTATATGAAGTGATTGGACCATGTTAGATATAATATTTAATTTTGGAAGAAAACTAAACAGCATTATTGTATTAAGATCTAGTTCTTTTACATGTGAGTTGTAACTACCTGTGGAAGCTGAAAGAAGATATTGCTGCTTTCACAATTTTACTATGTAGAGCCCAGTTCTGGGGTTCCAAGGGTGAAAAAATCACAGCATACCTCTTCAATTTGGGAACCACAGAGTCCTCCCAAGTCCTCCCGAGTCTTACTCAGTCTTGGGGCTCCTTGTACCGCTGGCCAGATGCCGCTGTTTGCCATTGCCCAGCCAGTGCCTCCTTCACCTCTTCAGGGAATTCTTGACGCTGCCTCTAGCAGCCTCTAGTACTTTATCTGCTTCAGGATGGGGAACCCATTCATCTTTCTGATGATCCCAGTGGAGAATGAAGTTATTTCCATTCTCTCCTCCCAAAAGCCAGGCTCCTTGGTGTTGCAGAGGAAACAATTTGAACCCTTTGTCCAGGAATATGCTTGAAAAACCAGTTCACTGGTGTGTGTGGGACACATCCTATGACTCCGTCTACCGATGTCCATATCAACTAAACTTCTGGCACATCATCTCAAAGACACTATGTTTGTAAAAAGTCACATCTGTTCATAGCATCCACCATATTTCCTTGCCCAACACTGAGATTTCTGATCAGTGAAACTCTCTTTTAATGCTGTAGGCTCTTGAGGAAACTGTGCACATAACCCCAGGGGCATCTGGTCATGGTCCTTCCATGCCCTTTCAAACACAATTTTTCTTAGACTTTATATCTTTTTAATACATTTACTTGAAGATAACATGATAAGATATATTCAAATTGCTCTAAAAATTGAACTATATTAGATGGTGACTAGTTTTTAAATTATTTTTCTTCTAAAAAGTATACATTACAGAATTCCTTCAAATGGTCTTACTCCATTATTATTTTGCTTGGTAATTTAAATTATATACAACTTTATAAAATATTGACTGCTTCTTCAATATGTGTCGACTATAATAAACATTTGTTGGTTGATTGAAATTGTAGTACACCTAGACTAGGGAATAAAAGTAAAACTCTGAAATATTAATTCTGAAATAAAATAAAAATACTGCCTTGGCTGGTGTGGCTCATTTGGCTGGAGCATCGTCCTGTACACTGAAGGGTCACAAGTTTGAATACCAGTCAGGGCACATACCCAGGTTGCATATTGGGGCTTATGCCAATGTTTCTCTCTTACATCGATGTTTCTCTCTCTCTCTCTCTCTCTCTCTCTCTCTCTCTCTCTCCCCCCTCCCCCCCCTTACTCTCTCTCTCAATAAAAAAAATATCCTCAGGTAAGGATTTTAACAAAAAGTGCTATATATTTTTTTAATTAAAATAAAATGTCTTCAACCATGCATCTTCCCCATCTACTATGGATTTATATATTTTTATTTTGTATTGCCCCCCCCAGATAATGATGATTCTAGTTAACATTTATTGCGCTCTTACAATGTGAGATATGTATATAAATTAATGCAATAAATCTTTTAAGTAATGCAGAAAGTATAAATATCCCCATTTAACAGATGAATACACTGATACCTAAAGAGGTTAAGCAATTTGCTTAGGGTCAATCAGCTAATTAGTGGAAGAGCCAATGCTCAAACCACAAGATACCTACTCTTTGTCAAAGTGCTATTCTACCTCCTGCTATATTTGAATAAACTGCATTCTATTGAGTTTAATTCAATCCATTCAGCATGTATTGAGCTCCTACTTTGTTCCTGATGCAGTATCATAGGAAACACAAAAGATTCAGGGAGGTGAATCATTTAATAAGAACATTCAATCCACAAATTTTGAAAATAATTTAACATTTATTTTTTTAATAGAGCATTTGAGTCACTAAATATTTAGAATCTCCAAAGTTTGAAAAAAATCAATGATTTGCATGACCTGTTTATTGGCCTAGGTTGTTTGGACATCATCTTGTGATATACCTCATGTGTTTTACAGCACTGAGCCTGGTAAGCCAAAGCCAGTGTCAAAATCTAAAAGTACAACCTACCCTGGCTTATACTTTTAGATATTGACACTGTGCCTTTAATTTTGTCAGAGACAGTACAAAATCTTCCATGATTATAGGGTTGCCTTAACTTATATTTTTGTCTGACATTCTGAAACATTTTAGAAGGAGCATGTGATAACCTCATCTCTTTTTTTTTTACTAATAAGAGAAACTTTTGTAGTAAAATAACTTGAAATTTGATAACCTCATTTCCATAATTCTTAACAATTTATATTTTGGTGTCAAAATTCTATGAGTAACCTATACCTATTAACATATGAAATAAGTTAATGCTTATCATGTTATGAGACTGATAGTTGAGTAAAAACAATGAAAAGGAATATCAGGCAATAGGCTATCAGTTTTGTAGTGTTAAATTATTGAAGACTGAAAATTGACTAGTTAATGTCATTAGAAATAATATACCACAATTATTCAAAATATCTTATTGAAATATATGGCAGTCAGGAACGTGTATATAATAATCATGGCTTTTTTCAGTTGATTGTCCCAGTGTGGAGAAGAAACTAGCATCTGGAAACATGAGCTTCATTTTACAGTGATGAGTGAAATTAGAAAATGGGTCAGAAACAATGGGAATGAAGTCAAATTGGGACAAATCCTGGGAACATATGCATAAAATATTAAAGAGTGTTATCCCATATGTTAATCCAGGTAGACTCAGTACACCATTGTCAAAAGACCTAATATTTTAAAAGAATAATTTAGCAAATATTTTATCATTACATTCCAACCTTTTTTTTAATACATTTTGCAGCAACATTCATGGTTATTGATCAATTTTAGGTTGCTTTAATGATGATAGTGAAGCCTGTAGTGAGGGTAGGTAAGACAAATGTGGAAGGGAGGTAAGGTGGAAGACGAGTACTTAAATTAGAAAATTTAACGGCAGCGATTGCTTACCAATTATTTCCTAAGTGTACATTAGTTTTAACCTGACTCTGGAAGTAATGATGATCAGTGAAATAATCCTAAATGATTTCTGAAGCATACATGTATTTACTATATGAATTTTACATTGACAGTAGACAGTGAGTACAACTGGTCTCTCCAGCACTTTAGGAGGCAAGTTCTCAAAGCTTTTTGTTCTCCCTGTTTAAAGATGTTATAGAGTTCTCCTCCTTCTTTCTTGGTATTTTTCACCCTTATCTGTGTGTATTTTGTGTGTGCCCATATGTGTGCTGAAGAGGCCTTTACTATATATGATATTTATACGATTGGAATTATTTATCATCCTCAAAACTCTTAACAGAAAACACACATTACACTATATTAATAAATGCAAATGTGTACATCTTTTTGTAACACTTTGAGGGTGACACTTCATTTTTATAATGACAAAATACTACATATCATTTTTAACATTTCCCAAAGTGACATAGTTGTCTACACTGATCTGGGCCATCCAGAGATGAGCTGGCATTTTTGACAGTTTAGATTCCACATCTCCGAGGGGTCCGGAAGCCCTTCATTCTGTACCCTATGAAACACATTGGCCCTGATTCTTTGAACACTTTCACATTAACTGGTTAGTCTAATCCCAAAGAATGACCTCTCACACATTGTAATCGAGTTTCTTTCTACATATCAGTTCTTTTTGAAATGTGTAAAGTACATCAGATTAAGAATTATTGTTATTTATTGTGACTGGTATTCTCTAAGTTAACTTGGAATTGTATATACATATTCAAGATATCGAAGTAACTCTTCTCCTGTAAATAACAATTTAAAAGATTATAAAGACATTGAAAAGTTGGTAAATTGAAATTATTTTAGAATTTATTTCACAGGAAGTTGCCTGAGAAAAAGCCCCTGTAGCTTTCGGAAGGAAAAGTCCTTGAAAGGGAATGTGGTGCCCAGGTGCACATGACCCACTTCTATTTGCATGTTATACTCAAAGCCATTTTATTTTTCACAACCAATTTTGTGGGGGAAATCTTATGTATTTTACCTCATATAACATCTACTCAAGATTTAGTACCTAGTAAGTACTGTACTGAGGATTCCCTACTCATCCCACCTCATGGTTTGAAAATAAAACAAGATGGATATAAATATAATTTTCCCTATCTAACTGGATACCTTCCTGGAGGCAAGGATGTCGTCAAAGAAAGCTGCTTATTTGCTAGTAGTTTGCAGGAGATGGAGGTACCAGCCAGCCTTCACTCCCATTTCCAACCAGCTCAATACTCAGTCTGATAAGCTAAGATCTGTATTGAAACTCTACCAGCAAGGAAAAATAGGCCTATGGAATTTTTAGCATTCGTTCTGTATGGGCACAAATTTTGGTCCAAAAAGCTAGAGTATAAGAAATTTCAGATTCTTTTTTGGAAAGTCCTGTTTAATCCATTTTGGCTCCTGATGTGAGGTCCACCATGGGATCATGAAAAGAGTCTGCCCTATTAGGGACCAGATAGGCTGGGATGAGTGTATTTCCTTACCTTGCTTTCTTTTTCTTTTTTCTTTGCCCCAGGAGGGCAATCAACTATTGGCCTAGTCAGAAATGCTCTTTCAACACCACAGGCACCTTGATGACCAGCTCAGGCCTCAGAGAGCTCTCTGGTCCTCTCCAGCTCCTGGCAAACTGTTTAACCTCCAAAGATTTCCACCTTCCAGAGTAATTTAGGGCCCGAGAGGCAGTGAGTCAATCCAGGCCCCAAAAGCTGAGGAAATGCTTCCAGTCCAAGACATTTATTTCTTTATTTCTACTTCTTTCAGTAGGTAAGCTTTCTTCCATCATCAAATAGAATATAGGGTTTTTCCTTAGTTTTTGAAAACATCTACTTTCTCCTTATAACACACTTCCTCAAAGAGTTCAGAACTTAGGCTATAAAGCCAATTCATCTTCCCAGAATAGGAGAGAAAAAAAGACATACAGTGGTGATGCAACATTGATATTTGCATGTTCTCAGACTGTTATCCTGGTAAAGTGCAATGATTTTGTTCATTCGCTAAACACTTCAAGATTGTCTTTCGCATGATGCTAAGAGCTGACGATTTGGTGGTGTACAATGTACAAGACCGAGTTCTCACAGGACTTAGAGTCTAGAAGGAGACTTCCAGAATCTGTTAAGGTTGACAACTGAGCAAATAACTCCTGGGCGCTGTGAGAGCATGCAGCATCTGCTTTGTACGTATTCTCAAAATTTAAATCCCAAACCTGAAAACTGAAAAGAAACAATCAGAATTAATCCTTTGCTTCTTCACTCTGTAAATTGGATGTTTATCTTCAACTTTTGCCTCAACTACAGACTTTCAGAATTTGTAGGCCTCATGTTTTTACTGATTCAACCAATTTTAACTAATTTTTCTATTCATTTACTTAGAATTTTGTGCAATAAGCTATTTTTAAAAATATATGAGATAAGTTTAGTTTAAACTCTAACAGAGTGATCTTGATTAAAGGTGGCCACTCATTAGATTTCAGATACTGCAGGTTATCACTTAGTTTTCATTTCTTTCCAATAATTTTATGAGAAAATATATTGTCTTTGTGGAAAATTTTTCTTACAAATTTCTTTCTCTTTTCTTCAAATCCAGTATAAAGAGATTAAGCATAACCAAATATTTTAAAGTTAGCTTATTAGTATTTTATCTAAGCTTATTTTAGATTATCCTTTCAGATATTTTATTTAGATAATTTCTGCTCAAGCAAAGACTCCCGAAATACCACAGGAAACGTGGTATCGAAGAGAAAGAGAACAGTTTGGTTCTGGTCTTGAAACCTAAAGATTGTTAGTGTATTTTAAAAAAAACCTCTTTCTGATCAGCCACCTTTGCAATACTTGTTTATCAAATGATCATTTACAACTCAAAGTTTTGTTTGCTGGAGGGTGTTTTAGGGCTACTTTTCCTGGAACAGTGACATCAAATTATCAACAAGCATTCAGAGAGCACTTTCTGGGTGCAGCATCTCCCTGGAGCTAGGGACAGAAAAAAGAGACAACATATTTGAATATATTCAGGTGACTAAAGAATGAGAGAGGTTATATTTCATTTTATATCCAATCAGAAACATGACAATGGACGTGGTGGGATTTGTGTTACTACTTTGGGAAGAAAAATGCTGATGGTGCTAATGTCCAATGAGATGACACTGGGTTCTGGAAGAATTTGATAGGTAGGTTAGTGAAAATTTTTAGGCTTAGATTACTGAGATTTTGAGTCAAAGCTACTTATTTATTAAGACTTTCCTTAAAGGGTG
The DNA here is from genome assembly GCF_964146895.1 of Miniopterus schreibersii. Taxonomy (NCBI): domain Eukaryota; kingdom Metazoa; phylum Chordata; class Mammalia; order Chiroptera; family Miniopteridae; genus Miniopterus; species Miniopterus schreibersii. The sequence continues at coordinate 47,941,777 of NC_138107.1, forward strand.
AGAGTTTAGCCTCCTTTCCCATAAAGGTCTTGGCTAGATAAAAAGCAAAACCACAATTATCAGTATCATAAATTAGTGACATTGAACAGTTTCCACTCTGCAACTTTGCTGTGAGGAATGCAGTGACAGATTCTGTGCTGTGTTTGCCTATGAGATGATTTCCTTGAAGTCCCGTAATGAGTTGTTTTTGGCAGGATTAATGAGTATTATAATGGTAAATGGATGTTTGCAGCTCAGTTGTGTTTCATCACGGAGTAACATGGGGTTTCTGGTCCCTTGGAGGCCATAATTGGTGGCATTAATGCAGTTTTTAATTACACTTCTTGAAAAAAAATGAATTGGAACCAAAACAAAAGCTAAGTGATCATCTCTCCGCTGTTTCACATGGTATAAACAGAAGACTGCTGCTATCTCTGATATCTATAATTTGAATCATATCCTCCAGATAAAACATATGCAGTAATTCTGATGATGATTTTGTTTAAAAGCGGCTTGTTTACCTTTATTTTCCTCATTCCTATATACTGCAACACCTTTTATGATATGCATATATAATATATACATATATATTACAGATCTATATTATACATGAATCTGAAATGTTATATATTATAAAGGTATACATATTATAAATCTAGGTGACTGTAAAATAATAGGCACACTTCTCATATTTATACCCTGACATTTGTTTCCTAATCCTCACTGTTAGTATTGAGCAACATAAGTGTAATTAATTCCCAAAGCTCTGTGAATGAACTAGAATGCACTAAGCCATTTTTCTTTTTCTCCTTTCACACATGTATGTGTGAAATTACTAATAGCTGCTGCTTCAGCATATCCCGTCTCTGCAGTATTATGTTTGTTTGTGGTCTGTAGTGGCAAGCCCAACATTGATCTGCAGGATAAATTTGCAAAGTGTTGTATAAGAAGAAAATTTCTCATAAGGTGATATGGCATATATATATATGGGATATGGGATATTTATGGGATACACACACACACACACACATATATATATATCTAGAGGGAGAGAGAGAGGGAAATAATGTAAATTTTTAAAATTCACATTGTCAGCCACTTATTCCGAATCTATTTATAAATTGCCTAACTGTATTGGTTACTATATATTTTCTTCCAGCAATAATATAATAATTATTTAACTTTTCAATATTTTTAAATAAATCACAGGGTAAAATATCAGGCTGTGGTTAATTAAATGGTTGGGGAATATATAAGCCCTTGGGATTAAATGATCATGTTGCGTTTATGTACTTGCTGAAGTAAGTCAATGTGGAGGTGGTTCCTATTCCTTGTAGCGCTTCTTAAATATTCTTGATATTTGGTTTATCCTTGAGTTAACAGTACAAGATCAGACATGCGTTTGGAACAGTAGCAAGCAATAAAATCTATGGAAAAAGTGCAAAAAGTCAGATGCTATGGAATTCCTCCTATATTTACTCTGCGTTTTGGTGATACTTAGCTTCACATCTTAGAACTGCCAGCAATTAAGAAAAGAAAGCTACCTTTCTTTACTGTGGGTCTCTGACAATATCTGTGTCATTTCTACTCTTGCCATCAGGTAAAATTTTTCCTTGAGAGGCTCAAATGTCTGGCTGCAGGGTTTCCCACAGTCCTATAAAACAGTTGCCTTTTCTATTTGTAAGGAAACAAACAAACAAACACTCACAAATAAAAAGCAGACAAGCAAGTAAACCAAAATACCCCTCTGTGGTATTTATAAATAGGAATTTCAGAGTTTGGGAACTGTGGAGTGAGTCTTCTCTCAAGGGCTGCAAAATTTTAACACATCCTTTCCCAGAGAACAGGGCCCCAGCCTTGGTTTTATGCGGCTCCATTCTCTTCATGTTCATGATGATTGAGTGTGCTGAAGTTGCTTTGTTTTTTCTTTAGAAGAGTGATGATAGTGATTAATTCAGTTGATGCATCATTGTCCCATCCCCACCACTTTAGTGGTTTCCACAAAATGTCTTAAAATATCTAGACAGCATTTATACATGTGAGAATTCTGTGTGCTTTTGCATATTATCATTCTATGTAAATCTGACGCCGATCCTGTCAGCCATTCCATCTAAAAACACTGGAAAAAAGAGAAAAAAATGCACATAAAAATGAATGTGTAAGTAGATGTTTAATACAAGGTAAATGTATACATGTGCATATGTGCACATATATACATATACACAAATATGTACTCCACATTCACACATATATATATTTTGATATAATTTTAAATTCAGAGTATACTAGCAGTGAACATTTTGTCTTAATTATCTCTTGTGAGATTTTTTGTGATTTAACATGAATTGAATCTCTCCCTTTTATAATATAATAATAACAATAAAAAATAGTTAACTTTTCTTAAGTTTACTCTCTGCCAAGCACTTTTACATTTATTTTTTCTACACACACTCCTTTGAGATAAGTATTAGTATTTTCTGCATGTTATGAATCAAACTGAAGCATAGACAAGATCACGCGTACTTTAGCAGAGCTGGGACAGGAGTCCAGCTCTCTCTAATTCCACTCTGTTCATGGTAAAACCTCTATAATGTCTATGGGGAGGGATGGAAATAATAGCAAAACAACTACAAACCTTCAGTTATATTTTTAGTAGCACTGTTCATTTACATAAATTAAATTCATTAATGGGATCTTAATAATCTTATTGCTTTAGTGGATCTTAGAGATTATATAATACACACAATTCACTTTTGAAGTGAAGAAATGAATTATCAGAGTTTAAATGGGGCAGTAAGCAAAGACAGTGCAGCCATTGCCTTTATTCTGGTAGGCTCAGCTCACTAATATATATGATCACAGGCCCACACCCTAGACCTTTGTGGAGATTTTAATGCAATCCCCTTCTAACGCCCACTGTATATAGGACAGGCTAATATAGTGGTGAGTGTTGGACTTTGGAGGTGGGCAAATTTGGAGTCTAAACTTAGCCCCTCTACTTATTAGCAGCTTGGCTATGGGTAAACTAATTAATGCCTATGTGTTCCAGTTTATTTACCTGTAAGATCATGATATTAGTATTCCTTACAAGGTTGTTGTAAAAGTTAAATAAAGCATTTGAAACAGCCATTCATACTAAGCATTCAATAAATGTGTTTATTTTTTATTATTAAGCATAACTTTTCAGTGGGGTGGTTAATACACAATAGTTATCGTAGTACAGATACCCTTTATTTTTCTTTCTTTTTAAAAAAAACATATCTTTATTGATTTCAGAGAAAGGAAGGGAGAGGGAGAGATAGAAACATCAATGATGAGAGAGTCATTGATTGGATGCCTCCCATTGGGGATACAGCCTGCAACCTGGGCATGTGTCCTGACTAGGAATTGAACCTCAGTCTCCTGGATCCTAGGTTGATGCTCAACCACTGAGCCATGCCAGTGGAGCTACCCTTTGTTTTTCAAATGGCAATCTTACACAGATGTTTAAAATTAAATTGAAATCACTTCTGTCTCAACTAACATGATTATACTACAAACAGTGAAGTTTTAAAATTCAAAATTTGGGCATTGTTCATAACAATGTGGCCCCCAAATGTCTCACTGCCTGAGTGAAGCCTGTGGCTGATTTGTTGTCAGATGCTGCTTTTGAAAACATTTTAGTTGGTAATGAATTTTGAAAAATTAGGAAGCATATTTGCACATAATGTATCAGAGATGAATAAAGTCAAAGCTCCAAGACAGAAGTGATAGAGATGTGAGTTTGAATTCTAGCTCTTCCACTTGTTTGGCCTCAGGCAAATGCTTACCCAAACTGGAACACAGTTGTACCAGCTGTAAAAATGAAAAAATAACCTATACCTTGCAGGGCTGTAGTGACTATTAATAATGATATATGCAAAAGGCCTAGGATAAGGCCTGGGACTTAGTAGGCACATAATGAATGGTAGCTATTAATGTTGTTAATATTTCTCATCCAAGGTATGTGTAAATCTTTAATAATAATGCTAATCTATCACTCATAACTTCAGTTGTGCAAATTATGTACCTATATTCTATAATTTAGATGTATGATCTTAGAATTAATGAATTTAGTCATTGTGCCTATGCACTATTTGAAGGAAGACAAAGATAATTATCATTTAATTTTTAAATTATTTTGTAGATTAGCATTTAGAGTTCTTTGTGTTTAATTTATTTAGAAAGAAAGGAAAATAGTTTTCGAGTAACTTACTCTTGCTAAAAATAATGATAAACTTTTGACTTTTTCCCAGTGAACTAAGGCTATAGTTAAATGTACGTATAGAATTGATGATAAAAAGAGTGAACAATTTTTTTAAAATTATCTTTATTGTTGAAAGTATTAGAGGTGTCCCATTTTTCCCCCCCAATTGACTCCCTCCACCTCTCTCCCACCCCCTCCTCAGGCCTTCACCCCATCATTGCCTGTGTCCATGGGTTATGTATATATGCATATAACTTCTTTGGTTAATCTCTTCCCACCCTCCAGCCCCCTTCCTTTTCCCCTCTGAAATATGATCGTCTGTTACATGCATCAATGTCTCTGGATCTACTTAGTTCATCAGATTCTTTTGTTCATTAGCTTCTTGTTAAAGAAGACCCTTCAACATTTCCTGTAGTGCTGGTTTGGTGGTGATGAACTCCTTTAGCTTTTTCTTATCTGTGAAGCTCTTTATCTGACCTTCAATTCTAAATGATAGCTTTCCTGGATAGAGTAATCTTGGTTGTAGTTCCATGTTTTTCATCACTTTGAATATTTCTTGCCACTCCCTTCTGGCCTGCAAAGTTTCTGTTGAGAAATCAGCTGACAGTCATATGGGTGCTCCCTTGTAAGTAACTAACTGCTTTTCTCTTGCTGCTTTTAAGATTCTCTCTTTGTCTTTAAACTTTGGCATTTTAATTATGATGTGTCTTGCTGTGGGCCTCTTTGAGTTCCTCTTGTTTGGGACCCTCTGTGCTTCCTGGACTTGTAAGTCTATTTCTTTCCACAGGTAGGGGAAGTTTTCTGTAATTATTTTTTTCAAATAGGTTTTCAATTTCTTGCTCTCTTTCCTCTCCTCTGGTATCCCAATAATACGAATGTTGGGCCTCTTGAAATTGTCCCAGAGGCTCCTTATGCTATCTTCATATTTCTGGATTCTTTTTTCTTTTTGCTCTTCTGGTTGGGTGTTTTTTGTTTCTTCATGTTCCAAATTGCTGATTTGATTCTCAGCGTCCTCTACTCTACTGTTGATTCCCTGTAACTTATTCTTCATTTCAGTTTGTGTAGCATCGATTTTCTCAATTATTTTCATCATACTCTTACTAATATCCTTGAGCATCCTTATAACCATTATTCTGAACTCTTATCTGTTAGCTTGCTTGGATCTATTTCATTTAGTTCCTTTTCTAGAGATTTCTTCTTTTCTTTCCTTTGTGACATGTTTCTTTGCCTCTGCATTTTGGCTGCTTCCTGGTGTTTGTTTCTATGTATTAGGTAGAGCTGCTATGTCTCCTGGAATTTGTAGAGTGGCTTTGTGTAGTAGGTGTCCTGTAGGGTCCAGTGGCTCAGCCTCCCCAGTCACCTGAGCTGGGCCTTCTAGATGCTCCCCTGTGTGGCCTGTGTGCACTGTCCTGTTGCAGTTGAGCCTTGGTTGCTGTTGGTGTCATGGGGAGGAACTGACCCCCAGGCCAATCAGCTGTGAGGACCAGCTGCAACTACAGCCAGAGAGCTGCTGTGCTGGAGACACCCCTATGGAGCAGGATTTACTTCAGTGGAGCTTTGGTGTTCACCAAGTGCGCCCCTTGAGTGTCACTCGTGGCTGTGGTAGGGTTGTAATCCAGCGTGGTCGAGTCTGACCACCAGGGGCACTGTCTCTGGGGCCTCCCGGGAGGTGCAAAGTCAGCCTGTGCCAGTGCCTTGCCCAGGGCCCCCCAGCATGAGCTACACAGCAAACCATAGTTGGCTGCTACCTGTGCTGGGCTTGGAGGTGTCCAGGAGAGGCCAAGCTATGAGCCAATGCAGCTGCTGCTAGTCCCAGGCTGGGGCCACTTAAGCGGTATGGGGCCCGCTGCTGCTTGTTTGAGAGATTTTAGGAAAGTCCTAAGCATGAGGCTCGAGAGGCCACTTGCACAGAAAAGCCCCTGGAAATGGCCTGGATGAGCTGCAGGTGGGGAGGGGCGGGGCCTCCGGGAATCACGGGGCGGGGCCAAAGGTGAGAGTCAGGTGCTGGCGATTCAAATATGGCGCCTGCCTGCGGGCTGTGCGGGGCGGACTCGCCAAAGGAGCCATGGCCTCCGCCAGCCCTTCTGCCTGGGAGGAAGCCGCCCTCCGCCTCTCGCCCGGATCTCGGGCAGGTTAGTTCCTCCCCGAGTGTCCCGGGTCCTTTCAGGCTGCTGCCCGGTGCTGGGCTCAGAGGGAGCGTCTGAGTGAGTCCGTGCCGGGCCCTTTAGAGGAGCTGCTGGGGCTCCCGCAGCCTCCGCGACCCTCAGCCACAGTCCCCACGGGTTTCACAGCCCGGAGTTGTGGGGACGTCTCTTCCCGACCCTGGAGCCCTGGGCTGCGGTCCCAATGTGGGGCTGGGACCCCTCACTCCTCCGGGAAACCCCCACCGCCGAGATTCCCTCCCGGGTTCAACAGGGCACCGGGTGTGGGCCCGCGGCCACGTCTCTGGGATTCAGCCCCGATCCGCCCGCGTCTCCGCCCCTCCTCCCGGTCTCGGTGCTGCTTCAGCTCCCTGGGTGTGGGGCTTCTGTGCAGCCAGATCTCAGGAGGCTCTGAGTGATGGTGGTTCTGTGTTTTAGTTGTAATTTTGTTGTGGTTGCTGGAGGCAGCGGGTGTAGCTGTTACCTACGCCCCATCTTGTTTCCTCCTCAACAATTTTTTTTAAATAAAGAAAATTTGTTTATGGAATTTTATTTGTGAAGTTGTAAAAATTAAGTTGTAAAATTTCATTCATATTTATTCCTATTCTAAAAATCTTAAAATATTGATCTGAGTATTATGTACCCTCTTAACTTGAACATACTTAGTTTTAAAAATTCAAATTGTGGCACTGTATATTTACTCATAACAAGATTGGTTAGTATATAACTTACAACTAGTAAAGTTTGAGATAAAGTGACTATGTATTTCATTATACATTTAAACTATGTGATGGAATAAACATGTGGATTTTGGCTGATCCTCAGGTTAACTCCTGATATTGTATAGTAAAGTTTAAAATAATGAATTTTAGAACCTAAAATATCATTTCCCTGAAGGGAGTTACAACATCAGATTTTAAGACATGTGAATTTAAAAGCAGTAATTACATCACATGACTTATCAAATTATAATGAATATACCCATAGTTTTATTTTTTAGTAAAAGAAACTTTATGGTATGAAATCCCTGAGTCTCTACATTTTAAAAAATTATTAAGTAGAACTCTGAATATCATAGATCAAATATACTAAGAAAACTAATTGAATAACATTTTTTTTTTGCATTAAATCCATTTAAAGTTACCAAAGACCTCAGGTTTTAGATACCAGAACGCATTAAAAACATAAAGCCTGAATAGTTTTGAGGGATAATCTGAGATCAAAACTCTAATTTTGTCTTGGGGGCTTCATATTCACATTGGGAATATAAATGTTGTATTTCAGTTTACAGGATGTAGAATGTGATCAAAGTTATTTTCTTGCTCTCCAAGGGGATGATAGCTCTTAGCGTAAGTCCAAGCATATCCTTTATAAAGGAAACTTTTAATAAAAATTTTAAGTGAATATTGAATATGTTTTTATGTCACTGACTATGAGTAGCTGTGATTTTTCTACATAAAAAAGAAAATGAATTGAGACAATTTGGAGCTTTTAGTAGACAATTGTAGAAATTAAGATAATCTGCTCTTGTTTGATTTATAATTCCCAATTTAATATTCGTAGTCTCCAATGCTAGATGAATTCTTTTGTAGCTATCTGATTTCTATAAGAATTAGGCTGTTTTTAGATAGAGAGATGATAAATTGATAGAGAGATGGGTAGATTTAATTAATGTGTTTTAGGTCCTTGCTTCCCTTTTAAAAGACTGTCCGAAAGATAAGGTCAGGACGTGTTTGCTAAGGAATCTGAGAAAAGATTCTCACAGGTTATTCTTTGGGAATATTGTTTCAAAGAATGTGGAGAAAAGGCCTACATTTCATTTACAATTTTGTGTGTGTTTAAAGTTGTTAGTTCCTAGGTATTATTTCATGAATGAAGTGTCTTTAATATGCTTTCGTTGGGGCTGACTAGATGAGGTTTCTCTTTCCTCTAGAACCTCTCAGAAACCCAGGAGGAAGGGGACGTTCCTCAGTCGCCCGTGGTGTAGGTGACTTTGTGCCTCTAAGTGTAACCCACCCACCTTTTTCTACTCCTTTTGATACTTCTTGTGAGATACTCCATATTGATTCTACATTAGATTCAAGAAATATTGTTTTACTTCCTTTGTAATGCGTGCTTTTCATCTTGTTAATTCACGATCATGCCTTTCAGTACTTCGATCCATTCTCTCCTCCACCCGCTCCATTGGGGATGTGGGGTTGTAGCAGATGCCATCAAGAATCGTCTGCCATTTCTTTACGGCACATGTTGGGTGTGCACATACTCCCAACACCCAATTATCCGATGAGGCTTATAAATTGAAGCTTAAATGAAAGAAAACGGTGTATGCAGTGGATAAACAGATTTTACACCACGTATAAACTGATGGCCATACTTGCGAATCAATTAAGTTAAACATGATAGGTTTTAATTTCTCCTTTTAAACTCTCCTCATACAATGAATTATGCTTGGTTTTCTCAACAGACTTCTTTTAGCCCATTTTTTCCCCATGGGGTGGGGGGGAAATTATTGATTGCCTCTTCCCAGTGTCTCATTTTTGACAGTTCAGTGTCTTTGATGCTTTCCCTGCTAGCCCTTTCACCTTCTTCTACTTTCACCTACACAACTTCTCCCTGGAAATGGCACACCAGATGGACTGCCCTCATTATATTCCCTCCCCTTCCTCCGAGGCCACTGTCTCTGGGCTCTCTTTATGTTCATTTTGCTCTTACTTTTCCTGTGGTCGCTGTATGTTCCTGCTCTGTGTTTCTCACCTCCACTCCAGCTTGTGCGCTCGCTTGCTGGTTGTACATTAAGGAAGGTTTTTTTACTTAAAGACTCCACCATAGCCAACATTTCACTTAGGTTCATTGATTTTGCTGGTTCCATTTTTCATATCTTCAACATGATAGGGCCATTGTATTTTCTTTTGAATGTTACATTAACCACCATTTTAAAAGGAAAAGATTGACTTCCCAGGATACTGTCACCAGTAAGAATTATCATCCATGGAAATGAAAAGGTTTTTTTTTGTAGGGTTCTCCCATTTTTCTGTCTTTGATAAAATCCTATGACACCCAAAGCTTCTAGTACTAATCAAAAGGGTTTTTTGTTTCTGGGCCTATAGGAGCTGACCAAAGAGCTTTTTATTTAACCCCTTGTGGATAACAGGGCAGTAATATAACTTCCCATGTACCCACTTCCCCACCTCATCCCCAGTTAGTGGGCATCTGGTATGAAGTGAAGATTTTCTAGGCACTAAAAATTCCAGCATCTGGTGGTGCTACATGTGGCTGCTATAAACTTGATTAATGGAGACAGAAGACTATAGTGTGAGTGCCTGCTTTATGCTTTAGTGTTCCTCCCCAGAATGATTGCTTTATCAAGTGACAGGTCTGTAACCTTAGAGTTAGTTAAAATGAAAGGTATAAGAACTGTTATTCTATCACAAATTTTTGCTTTCAAATTTAGTGCTTTTTTGTTTTCTTTTTAACCTCAGCTTTTGAATATTTTCCTCATAAGTAAAACAAATAATAAATGCAAAAACAAATACATAAAAAGTGATATTTGAAGGGTAAAATTACTTTCAAATTCAGAACTAGAAACTTGATGATGTAGTAAGGAGTTTGGATTTTATTGAGAGTGCAAAGGAAAGCTCTTAGAGAGTTTTAGGAAGGGGAGTGATAGTATCTGATTTAGATTTTAAAAAGAATTTCCTAGCCCAGCCAGGCATGGCACAGTGGTTGAACATCGACCTAGTATCCAGGAGATGCGGTTCAATTCCTGGTCAGGGCACATGCCTGGGTTGTGGGCTCTATCCCCAGTTGGGGGAATGCAGGAGGCAGCCAATCAGTGACAACTCTCTCATCATTGATGTTTCTCTCTCCATCCCTCCCCCCCCCCCCGCTCTCCCTTCTTCTCTCTGAAATCAATAAAGGTATATTTTTTTTAAAAAAAGAATTTTCTGGATGCTATAGGAGTAATGGACTGTAGAGGGTTAGGATTTTGAGTAAATATAAAGAAAGCTCTCAGAAATTTATTATAGCAATATAATGAGAGATCATGAGATGTGGATTAGAGAATTATGAATGACAGTGGAGAGACCTGAACAGATTCTGGACACATTTTGGAGGTAAAGATTTCAGATCTTTTTGATGGGTTGGGTATGGAATATAGTATGGGGAATAGTGAGGGATGGGAAGACATCAAGTATGATTCCTAGAATTTTGGGTGAAGAAACTAGGTGTATAGTCATACTATTTCCTGAGATGGAAGAACCTTGATGAGAACTGCTTTTGAGGGGCTAATCAAATAAGCATTGGAGATACAAATTTGGAGTTCAATGGAAAGGCCATAAAGTTGGAAGTCAATGGCACACAGATGGTATTGAAAGCCTGTATTGTTAAAAGGGTGAGAAGGTAAGCATTAACAGAGATTATGTTACACAAGGAACATTCTTCTCTCATCCTCAAGCTTGCTAACGATAGTCTTTAACAAAGTCAGTTTAAAAACAGTTAATTTCAGAATCATGTGATGGGTATATCTTTAACCTTTTAAAAAACTGTGAGCTGTCTTCCAAAGAGGTTGTAACATTTTAAATTCCTACCAGCATTGCATGGAAATTTCTTATTCCTCCACATTCTTACCAACACTTGGTATGGCCATTCATTTTTATTTTAGCCATTTCAAGAGTGGTATCTTATTGTACTTTAAGTTTACATTTCCCTAATGACTAATGCTTTTGAGCATCTTTATGTGTACTTATTTGCCACATGTGTAACTTTTTTGTAAAGTGTTTAAATCTTTTACCCATTTTAATAGGTTTTTTTAAAATTTCTTATTATTGAGTTATTTATAATCCATTTTTCCATTATTAATTTATGTTTAGCAGATATTTTCTCCTAGCCTGTGGCTTTTTGTTCTCTTAACGGTATCAAAAGAAAACACAAATATTTGTAGCAGCTTTATTTGTAGTAGCCCAAACTATAAACTACGTAACTGTCAACAGGTAAAGAGATTTTTAAAAAAGTGGTATATCTATACAATGGAACAATATTCAGCATTGATAAGGAGTGAACTATTGATAAACACAGCACCGTGAATGAATGTCAAAATAATTATAATGAATGAAAGAAGCCAGACAAAAAGGAAGACTGAAGATGTAGTATATGATTCCATATATATAAACATTATAGAATTGTAAACTAACCTATAGTGACAGAAAAGAGATCAGTAGGAGGAGGGGAGAAGAAAGAGGAGAGATTACAAAGGAGCATGAGGAGACTTAAGGGTGCAATGGGTGTGTTCATTATTTTGATCGTGGTGATGTTCCATAAGAATATGCAGATGTAAAACCTTATCAAATTATATGCTTTAAACATACTAAGTTAATTGTATATCAGTTATACCTTACGGAGAAACAAAGGTAACACTATGGTTTTCTTGTTTCTATTAGATAACTTAATTGTACTGCTATTGAGAGGTTATATATTTAAAGGTTATATTGACCCTCTTTTCAGTATATGGTTATGTTGCAAGGGTTTTCACATATAGTACTATATTCCAAAATATAAAAAAAATGAGCAATGTAATAATAGGAGTTCTTTATAGAATATAGCTTTCTACATTGACCTATTATTTGTTTGGCAAAATTCTTATTGTAGAAGAAAAATGGTGAGTAGGAAGAAGGGATTATTTCAGAATATCCAAATGAATTAAATTATATACATTTTGACCTTAAGAATATAAAATATATATGTTTTTCTTTTTATTCAGTCTCCCAGGAAACTCAAAACCAAATTTTGAGTTCAGTTACAACACATGTTATTATTATGTTTAAATTTCATTTGGTCTTTGGTCATGATTTTTTTCCTACTTACATTCCTTGTTTTTATACAAAAAGGGATGGCTTACTAAAAATAAAATGAAAAATCAATTACCCCAATAAATACACTAAAAACCCATTTATAAATGGAAGGATTAAGTGAATTATTGAGGAACTTTCACTGAATAAATTTATTCTAGAGTTAGATTTACCTTGATTCAACCTACTTAAGGGACTTAATGCATAAGTTAATTATATCTTAAGATACTTGGCGAATTGATAAAAATTGTTGGTATTTAGTGATCATAGGTAAAGTATATGAATTATTTACCAATCTGATGAAGATAATATGTAAATTTGACTAAAGCATTTTACGTACCTACTTAAAGAATTATAAATGGTCACTTTGTCCACTTTATACATGAGGATATAGAAGCTGAGAGCTTACCCTATACCAAACTAAAATAGGTTGAACCACTTGTAATTGTGATAGTCAATGGTTTTTGACCTACGAAAACAGCGACTTCATATGGTTTGACCTAATATTAATTAATGGTGAACCCAGGTCTCCTGATTTCCAAGTCCGTGATATTTCATCAAACCAGGCTAACATTTCACAGATTTCCCCATTATTTAAGTCAGAGTTCACTAATGAGTTCTGGCCCTGGGACCCTTAGGTTTACTATTTTGATAGATAATAACAAAAACATAGCAATTAGGCACATATGGAATGGCTACACATTTTTTAGGCTAACTCCTTGAAAAGATAGTAAAATACTAGTTTAGTAGAATGTATTTTTATAGGGTCCTGACTAGACACAAATCCACAGTGGCATTAATAATGTTTACTGTCTTGCAAAATCTACAAGTAACTACTTATTTAAATCACCCAGATATTTGAAAAAAAAAAGTAAAGGTTTGTAGATAGAATGTAAGAATTTGCCCAACTCTACATCACGATACTAGCAGCCTTTAAATACAGCCTCTATACATAACAAAGTCAAGTATGCACAGGTTTTCCCTCCTTTGGTGGAGGGGGCAGGTCTATTGTATAAATTTAAGTTAAATTAACTGTACATTTCTTACAGCAGCCTGAGATTGAGTAACCTTCTCTCCTCAGGAAATGAAACCCCTGTAATTTCACTTTAGCCTCTGATAGCAGGAATTATCCTTTCTTCATATTAGCATTATTTATTTTATTCAGTGGATGTGGCAAGTTTAGCATCTTTTAAACATACATTGTAACCACAATAAAATAGTCCATGGCATTCAAGTATGATTCTTTTGTATGTAGGACCCCAACTGAGCTGTGAATAGCCATTAAAAATGTCCCTCTAACAACAGGGGACTTTAATAGTCAGTAAAATTTTCTATTATTTTATTTTGTGTGTATTTTCATTAATAATTTATTGATATAAAAGATAAGAATGTTTTACCTCCACAAATTTGTTTCTGTAATTTGTTCTCAGTACACAGACATATTGAGGATGCCACTCTGCAGTACTGATTGAATATTTATTTAAACAAATATCAGTATAACCCAACTAGCTGGAAAATCCATGAGTTTGGTTTTGATAGCAGAACATTTCTCAACAATTTATGTGTACATGCAAATTTTGGTGCTTTGGATATAGGCTAAAGTATTTGCTTTATATGTATTATTTTGTTTGAATACAAGAAAGCTGGTTTGATTTGTATGTTTCCCCCTTATAGAATTGTTCCAAGGCTCTGTCAGAGATCACGTAGAGTAATTTTTCCCATCAATCTTTGCTGTGCAGCCATGCACGAATGCAGTAGGAAAAAGGGGGCAGAAATCAAATCACTTAATTGCAGCATTTTTCATCTACATCTTTTGTTTTATGGTGGTAAAGGCCCCGGAGTAGCCTACCATGATTCATGGCTGTCACTGCTGCCGTTAGCAGTTCAATCCTTCATTCTAGGCATTTTGGTACTGAAAGTACCTACACAATTACTTTGATGAATATGACTTGTTTGTTTTTTCCCCATTTTTAGCAGAGAGTGGTTGTGCTTAATACAGACATTTAAATAAGATAGTATTCGTGCCTACTGCATGTGCACTGTATTTCAAAAGTTGTGTGTCGAGTTTAACGATAATATTGCCATTGTCACCCAGGTATTTAAGTTTGCTGAGCTTACGGGCTTTTACTCTTATTTTTATGTTTATATAATGGGAAGGCCTTAAAATAACCCCCACTCTATATAAAAAGAATAACTCACCTTTAAAGATCTACGGGGCTGTGACAGATTCCTACGAAATCTCATTTAAAAAAAAAAAGTCATTTCTTGAGTGTGGCATTACAAAGCCAGCAAACTAGTCTGCCTGTGCATTTATGCCTAGTTGATCATAAAATAATAACATTTTTGGAAATATATGCATGCATCTTAGAAAGTGACTTACAGTATTTGCATATTTGGAGAAAATGTCAGTGATGTCAGCAGGGGTTCTGAGTGTAGCTAAATGAGCGAGCTTCTCAAAAATTGCTATTTTATCAGCTATGCACTGTCAGCACAAAATGCAACCTCTTTAAGAAAGAGACAAGAAAAAGGCAAGTGATTTAATTTCTTCATTAGCTTACTTGCAACTGAATTACTGGTACACCTAGCAGCAGAGAACCGTATGCTGTGAGCTTGAGGAAAACAGTTTAACATCCCTCTTTGCCCTCATAACAAATGTGTCAGCAGTTTTGAGACTCCACCCTTCTCCAAAAATGAAAGGAAATTGAAGTTCTACTGATATTGGAGAAATGGCAATTTGTCACCCCTACCTCTTCTCTATTCTGCTACCATGGTTGAAGCTTATGTTTTTTGGGTTTTTTGGGTGGATTTTTGTGGGTTTTTGCTGTTTTGTAGTCTTTCTCAGTAATTATTTTAATTTCTTTGTTTACTTTTGGCTTCAAGCTCTAGTTCTGCATAATATGTTCAAGCTTAATAAATGTGTATTCAGCTTGGAGATAAAACATGTCTATTATTACTTAGCAATGGTAAAATGCTCATTGTATTTGCCAAAATAGATTAGTAAAGTATTTCACTAGACATTTAAAAAAAAAATCATTTCATACATAACCACAAATAAACTTCAGAATTGAAAATTCCAAAATAAATCCTTAAAACAATGATCATTAAAATTAAACTGATTTCAAACCCTAGGTGCAGCCATATTTTAAACTCACTAACTATATACTTAATGTCATTTATGACTTGTTGTCTCTGTCTTGTCATAACATGGCCTATCTAAATTTAAAAATAAGGAAAGATGAAAAATTCCCCCTTATTCATATAGAAAAGTGGCAGAATGCAAGAATTTTAATTTGTTCTAACAAAGATTTATCTTTTGAATTCTTTTCACATCTATTAAAATGTTTCAACTTTAGGTCAAATATTCCACATTTGATGATGATAATTTATCTCTGTGAAATATGAATGCTTGGATATTATATATATTTGGAATTGAAATAAAAAACAATTGAAACTGAAATATGAAGTTAGAAACAAGAATTATTCATCAAAGCAGGAAATCGCTTTATACTGTAGTGAACTGATCAGTTAGGCATGCAAGGATGCAAAGTGGTTGTAGTGAAGATAAGCATTTTATATTTGAATAGTATTTTTGGTCAGTGTTCAGTTTTTCCCCAAGATTTACAAAGTACCAAGGATGAATATGTTACATATGCTCTCTAGAAAGGTAGAGGCGCTATGTGTAAGAGCTCATGCCTTCACTGAAAGAGCCAACTATGTGATCTTAGGCTGTAGATCCTAAAAGTAACTGAAAACATATTCATTCTTCCAATCAATTTGTATTATCATGTAAGGACTTAGGCATGCCACAAAATGAAAACTCTCATTTAATTCAAGAGAAAAAAATTCCAGATGATACTTGTGGTAAAATTATAAAGACTGAAGAAGCCAGAAAAGAAAAGTCCATTTATTTCTCTCCTGGAGGACTCAGAGATTCAGAGGTAAGTAGCTCAATTATTTTCAGGTTAGTTTCAGTGTTCAAAAGCTTGGAAAAAGGTCTTTGCCTCCAAACCCTTATTTCAGCTTTCCCCAAAGCAGGCATTGAGGAATTCATCATGTGGTCAGGTTAAATTCTTTAGATGGTAGTTGTTTCACGTTGGGTAGAATTAGACTCTGAGACAGACTTCGGGAGATCAAAACTTCTAAAGGGAAGGGGAGGGAGCAAGACTGGGCAGAGGAAGAAGTGGGAAGGCCATGCTTATTGGGACAAAGCATCTGCAAACATGGAGGAAGGCTGGTGAGCAAGGCTTGCTTGTCAGGGTGCTGTGCATTGGGTCAGAATGGTGGGGCTCCTGGCCCAGACAACAGGTAGATGTTGCCCAGCTGCGGAAGGCGGGAGCTGTCTGCTAGATGCAATTCCTGCAGCTGAGACCACATTCTTCCTTACTGAGGACCTGGGTGGTACATGTTCATGCCTAATACAGTAACTAACAAAATTAAACTTTCTTTCCTGTGGAAGTTGGCAGAGCCTTGAATATGTATTGGAATATTAATCCATGTGAAACTTCAAGAAAGGTTATGGTATGAAGTGTTATCCAGAGTGTTTGACCTCAGAACCTGTCTGTTTTGATCTCATTAAACACCTTAGAACTAGAGTTCTGTGGATCCTACTTTGGTAATCGCTGTCCTGGTTTGAAGCTAATGTCTGCAGTTCCTAAATTCTGCATTCCTTCTCCTTTTCTTCCCCCTCCTTAATTCCCATATTTGCCCATAAGCCCTAATTTATGGAGTGGTGTCACCCATAATGCTTATTGCTTACTAACTAAAGCTTTAAAATTGCACAACATATGTTAGGGAACCTACATGGTAACATCTATTGATCAAGAAATACAGGAATTAAAGGAGCAGGTTTTGAAATAAGAACACAGATACTGATACCTGTTGCAGAAGCAATCACTTGCTAAGGAAAAATAACCTGAAAGGCATTTTAGTCTGATTAATATCAACCCAAGGTTTGACTGAATATTTTTGTTCAAAACTAGATGTTTTGGTGTCACATATAACAACTTGGAGAGACTTTTTACATAATTATCCAAAGAGTAGTGTGGAACCTAGATTAACCATTAAAGAATTGAAAGGGAGATTTGGAAAAAAAATATTCCATGTGACTCTCTATAAATGTATAAATATAAAACACTAAAACATAAGCTTAAGTGTGTATACCTTTGGACAAAAAAAAAAGGGTCTTCAAAAAGTAACATTTCTCTCTTGGTCATGAACTATGTCCTTGAAAAATTAATAAGTGAATTTAATGTTATGTTAGGATACAATATAATTAGCTGCATTCTGTACATCAATTCTTGTGGGGAAGGGACAAAATTTCCTCTACCCTCAAGGTCCTTCTGGCTGGTCTAATATTCAAGTAGAAATGAGACAGATTTATAAGATTAAATGACCATGTTTAGTACATACTTCGGTGTGGGAACCCCACACACGTGAGAGAGTCAGGGACGCCACCTATAGGAGAGGTTCAGAGATAGAAAGAGGGGTGGAGAATATAAGACATGCTGAGTGGGGATGAGGCAGGGCACCTGGGGGCTTCAAAGGGTCATTGCAGGACACTAAGAAGAGTAAATGTTTTGTGAATAAGAGTTTGCCCTGCCGTATAGGTGGATGGAAAGGTTATTGCTGATAACCTCTTTTGAGCAATGTCTTTCATTCAAGTTCCCCTAGGTGATTAAGGGTACAGGGACAAAAGTTTCTCCTGAGCCTGCAGCTAAAGTTGTATTTAGCTCGAAACAATCTGCATACCACAAATTCACCTCTTGGGGTGACTTCCTGGGCTCCCACTTTCTTATAGTACACAAATTAGCTTTATAAAAGTTTAAACCTCTAATAAATTAGAGTTCTAAAAAAGGTATCTTTTTGGGGGAATTTTTTTTTAAAGAAAAAAAAAGATTTTCCCCCCCCCTCGTAGTTCTCTGTATGGTTTTCATTTCAAAAAAAAAAAAAAAAGGGAAGATATAAAATTAGAAGAAGCATATGTATTAGAAACTCACTGAAAATCTAATGTTTTCTGTTGATTCAGCAAACCCTTAAATTCAATATATTACTTGAATCATGATTATATATAGGTTCTACGTAATATAGTGTCTCATCTGGGAGAGCAATGTTGGACCTTTTAAGGAAATAATATCTCTTCTCAATAACTACATAAAAACAAGCCAAAATTCTGACTTAATTTTGTGAAATAACGGGGTTGATTTATCATAGAGGCCAAAGCACCCAGAATTACCAAGTTTTTCAGTATTTTACTATGTTTATTCTCATTTTTCCATCTGCAAGAGCTGTGAGGGATTATGGTACTTGTGCTTCAAACTGTCTTCCACACAATTAAACCTGGGTTTTGAAATTTCTTTTATTAGAAAACCATCATATATCCTGGATGCAAGGGCAGGTGGAGGACCTGCTTGAACCTTTCTGGACCAGTTCTTCAGTGACACTGGATCCTCAGAGTAAAGGCCAGATAGTAGCACAGTCACTTTCTTAACGTAAAACTTCCTCAGAATGCCAATGAAATTCCTAAAATCCTAATTTGAAACCCAGAATCATATAACATTTTTTCTTCTTTCCCACACTAGGCTCAACAAAGTTCCCTTAGTGGTATTTTCATTGAGGGATTAAAATGGACACTGCCTTGACTGTACATAGAATGCCGACTGGAAATAAGTCTGTTTCTGCCTTCTTTCTATACAGTCACCCTTCATTTTTAGGTGTCTTTAAAATTATTTCTGGGCCCTACCCCCAAGTTTCTGATTCAGTGGGTATGGAGCAGACGTTGACAATTTGCATTTTTATTTAAATTTATTGGGGTGACATCGGTTAATAAGATCATAGAGGTTTCAAGTATACATTTCTGTGATACAGGCTCTGTGTATTGCATCGTGTGCCCACTACCCAAAGTCAAATCATCACTTTTAGTTTCAACTGGCTAATGCAGTAACGCAGCACACATATTTCAATATTTGGTTATGAGAATAAAAAGCACATGAACAGAAATCCCACCACATTCTATAAAGTTTAAATATCATTCAGAATGCTTATCCTGTGTATGAGATGGTCTCCCATACTCTACATTCTAATTAAGTAGAACAGTAAATCAAAGCATGCTGGATGTTTTGTGAGGAACAGCTGGATTAAAATGTGCTCGAGAATAGGGTCTTGGATGTCTTTTGGCAGGCTGCCTGCATGGGTGTAGCTACAGAGCACAGGGATGCTTGATATTTTCAGGGCAAGTTCGTTTTCCATGGCTTACAACCTGCTTAATGCAGGGAAGAAAGCTTGTAACTGTTTTGCCATCTCATCAGTATGTGATATGGAATAATCACAGTGGTTACCTAACAGTGATGGAAAGCCTGAGCAGCCAGAGAAAAGGGAACTGCAAATCTGACTGAACATGGGCATTTCAGGTTTGGAAATATGTGCTACCTACTAAAATGAACTATTGACTAATTCAGGAAGAAATGTTATATGGACTTAATGTTCATCTTCATCCACACTATAATGAGAAGGATTAGACTGGCTTCCATATGTGGGATATTTATTTCAGCAATACAAGAAAATGTATTTCCCTAATATTTTTTTCTGTATGCACAAGGCCCTAAATTTTACACATGTGATTAATGTTTTAATTTGCTCTTCTAGTTGGATACAAGTTTACCATACAGTATAAATTACTTACAAAGAAATTTGCTTAGATGGAGCTTAATTCATAAGCTGTTTAACCACCTTGTGTGGTACTGCTGCTATTTCTCTATGGGACTCTGCAGCCATGCAGCTTATTTTAAAAATCAAAGCAATCATCCTATAAAATATTTTAGAATTATTTTAAAATAATATATACCTAAATGATTGTCATTTAGTTAAATTCAAAAAACAAAGCAACCAAACAAAATCCCTTGAACCCTAACAATTAAATCTGGACCACATTTTTTAAAATTCAAAATAAGCCAGATATGCTTAATTTTCATGAGCCTTATATGTTTAATGTTCACTTATGAATTCTCTTGTTATTTAGTGAGCTCATCCTCTTTGGGCGTACATTTAGTGTGTGGGGGTGAATAAAGCATTGGTAAATGTGATGCAGAACCTGGTTGCCTTCAAATGAATTCTTAGCTGTTTCTCACAGAATAAAGAATTCCTTTTTAGAAGTAGAGTATCATGCCAAAATAGCACGAGGCCCTCTTTACCTGTTCTCAGATTGAGCTCAGGAGAAGGTGGAGGTATGAATTAATTAATATGTGTAAATTTGTTATTTCATCTGTAATAGGTGATATCAGTATCTCCCTCATCTACATTTTATTTTGAGGACACATCACATAATGTATGTGAAATGCATTGAAAACTTTAAAATTGAGTATTTGTATTGATTACTGCTACTTGTGCAAATAAGCTTTTCCTTCAAAACACCAAAGAAGACCACTGCAGGAAGGTGAATTATGACAAGAAATATCAGCCAATATGAAACAAAGGGACAGATCCAGGTATTGTGGGACACGATGTATATACAGTTTCTAAGAGGGGAGACTCTCACCCTCTTAAACAAAAAAGAGTACAAAATTGTGCTTACAAAATTACATGCAAAAGTAAATATTCATTTAGAATGAGAAAACAAATCACAACAAATTACAGGAGGCTTGAAGCTACATGTCTTGTTCTTTCTTATTCTCTCTCTTTTTTAAAAAAATTATCTTTATTTTTAAAAATATTACAAATGTCCCCTTTTTCCCCCATGAACTCCTTCTACCACCCCACACCCACTCCACACCCCAGGCCTTCACCACACCATTGTCTGTGTCCATGGGTCATGCATATATGCATATAAATTCTTTGGTTAATCTCTCCCCACCCGCCCCCACCTACCCTCTGAGATTTGTCAGTCTGTTTCATGCTTGAATCTATGAAGCTGTAAAGAAGAAGGATCTCATACCCTATGGGACAGTATGGATGGGCCTGGAGAATATTACACTAAGCGAAATAAGCCAGACAGAGAGAGGCAAATGTCACATGATCTCACCTATACGTGGAATCTAAGGAACATAATAAACTGATGAACAGAATAGATTCAGTGACATAGAAGCAGGTCCTGTGCTAATAAATTGAGTTAATTTGCTAGAAATATTCACCTAGAAATGCTACTTGAATACAGTCTCACTGTTCCTCCTCACCTAGAACCCTCTCGGGCTCCTAGTCAGTAGCAGTAATGAAGGGACAAAAGAACATTATATTCTGATGCAAAAGATAGGATTCCCCCCCCCCCTTTGAACTGTGGACAACAGTTTAGCTATTATGTCAGTTTCAGTATTAACTGTGGTGCCTCCTTAACAGGGGGCAGTGTGTGAAGCATGGTTGTGAATTTAAATTTTATAGCAATAGCACAGCCCCTAAGAACACTCTTTTAAAAGAAATGCCATGATTGAGTAAAAAAAGTATTTAGATCCTGCCACTTAATCATTGAAGATAATAGATCTTTCTATATTCTATCTTACATGTAAACTGTAACAAGTGCCAGAACAAGAGGCAACCTAGAAACAGAATAATAATTATTATTACAGACATGTATTCAATACTATATTCCAGAAATTCTCCTTAATGCTTTAAATGTATTCAGACATTTAATTCTCAAAATACTCTCTTCATTTTACTGATGACTAAGCCAAGGCCCAGAAAAGTTAAGGAAGTGGCCCAAGTTCGCAAGCTAGTAAGAAGTAGTAAATTCAGGATTCAGACCAGAGCCTAGCATCAGAGGCCAACTTGCCTGTACTACCTCTTTGTAAGATACTGAGGACTTAATGTTCCAGATCTTGAGTAGATTACAGATGCCAAACCAAACAGACCAAATTAGGCAGACCAAACCCAAAAAATACTGAGCTGTGTTACGCAAGTTTTGTTCTGACTTGTTTCCCACTCCTATATTTTAACTCCTAATGGTACAGCTCCTGTAAATCTAAAAATGAACATTAAAAAACATACGTCATCTTGTTGGTAATAGCCATTTGAACAGGTGTGAGGTGGTATCTCATTGTAGTTTTGAGTTGCATTTCCCTAATATCAAGTGAAGTTGAGCATCTTTTCATATATCTGTTGGCCATTTGCATGTCTTCTTGGGAGAGGTGTCTGTTCAGGTCCTCTGCCCATTTTTTAATTGGATTATTTGTTGATATTCCCTAAGTGCGTATTGTAGCCTACCAATCACCTACTTAGACTTAAACCTTTTTGATTTTATTCATATAATTAACAAACATTTATTCATAACCTTTTATATCTTTATATTAGAGCAGAGAACAAGAATCCAGCTAAAAATAAATATCCATTCTCTGTTTTATTTATTACCTATTTTTGTATTTCATATGTTACTGTCTTATTTCAAAAAGGGTTTGTCATTAATCTAATTCTTCATATTATCTTCCTTTTGTTATTGAGAAAGAGTGGAATGCAAATAATCCTAGGAAAAATTATAAACTGATTTTAAAATGAACACAAAAAACCTTCAATTCACTTGTTATAGTTCTAGCAAATGATGACTATGACAATAACCAATTGCTAGGTTACTGTGGGATGTACAGATGATCCATAGGAGAAGAGAGAAGTAGAAAATACGGATGCATCTTTGGATAATAAACTTAAAACCTCTTTGGGAAGAAATGACACACATGTGAAGCAACCTGAGAGCAATGCAAAGCGTATGCAGAAGAGTGAGACAAGTGGGGAGGAGATGCTTAGCAAACTGTGTCTACATCGTCAAGGGTTGGTCTTAGCCACTCTGAGTTTCTGAAGCATGTAAAGTTTCATCTGGTTCTTGGGGGAAAAAGGAGGACTACTCCTATTACCCTACTGATTCATAGGGAAAAACTGGGAGATAATTTCAGGTGGAAAAATAGTGAGATTAAGGGCATGATGTCAGCAACTTGTGGACTTCAGTTGTGCATAGGTATTACTGTTGTCTTTATGGGTGCATATTTGATCTTACTGATATCATGGAAAATAAATAATAATATATGTTTAATGAATACAGTTACCTTATTTGCTTTCATTTGAAAACATATACCTTGTTTGGTGAGCTCCACAGTGCATTCAATGCAATGCAAAGAATAAAAAACTAAAGGTAGAGTTTACCAGAATATTTATATAAAACAACATTATTTCAACATCTAGTATAGTGTTGAGGTATTATTTTAAATTGTTCTGTGATTGAGAGATGTGTTTTATTAACAGAAACAACCTAAATATAAGGGCTTAATAGGGCTGAAGAAATCAGCTATGTAATGTTTTAGTGGATTATAAAAAGATTTAATGATCAGTGACTGATTCCTATGTCTTCTTTCATTGCTGATAACATAGTAATAAAATTGCTGCCAGTACTGCTTTCTGTAACTTTACTAAGAACCACTGTTTTAAGAAAGGGGTAAAAAAGACAAAATAATAAGATTAAGATTATTTGTTTGTTTTTATAAGCTTTGCCTGATCTGTTTAAAGTCACTTTGGGGATCTGCAAGTTTTTATTCTAAAGTTATGCCATTTGAAACCCTTCAGTGGCATAAACATTCCATTATATAGAAAAGCAGACATGTATACAAACTTAACTTGGCAGAAATATATGTTTGCAGCCAACAGACTGTGCACAGTAAGCCCAGAATGAAATATAATCAGGGGTCTGATGCTGACATGGTAAGAAGACTGTGGTCTCCTTAAAAAGTGATGAAAATGTTTTCCCTTAGAAATCAATTACAAAGAAAAAGGAGGGGGGAAGGCTCTGATGTTTTCTCTGGAAATGTATGCTTAATAATTGTTTAATGATCACATTTATAGAAAAACTACCAAAACAATTAAGTGCATCTTTTGTATTTTGAAGGCCGTGTATAATGAGATGGGTGTGATGCAGACTGACCACTCAGAGGTCACCAACATATTATCTCTCCATCAGTAAAGTTGCCAATCCCAGGGCCTGGTCCTCAGCCTCTCAGGATCAGCAATTTGTTTTGGGCAGCACACCGAGAGTTCATGGGTCCCACACAGCTGGCCACCCATTTATCACATTCACAGAGAATGCTACATTAAACATCAAATGATGATTTATTAATTTACAGTGAAAAATACAAATGTTGATCAGTCCAGAATTCTCAAGTTGGCCTAACCAAAGCTTTTTCTCATTTTAGCAAAACCCCTACATGGGAGGCTGAATTATTAGTCTCTCGATTTCATCCACAGATGACTAATGACATCTGTTGTGACAGGTTTTGCTAGTTTAACGACAACCTAACTGACTTGTTTTTGCATGGTTATCCTTATATATAGCACCGATGATGTCTAGGATGGTTTTTGACTCTACCTTTCACTGGACACCTCCAGATATATTTTTTAAAAAATCATTAATATTATAAAATGAGCAGACATTAAAGATCCAAATAAATGATGAACCATGTCTGTTTCACTGCAGGTGCATTAATGTGATACAGGAAATATACATTCAACATAGAGCATTTCCTCCGTATATTAAAAGAGGAATATGGAAATCATTTGTTGAAATTCACTGGGCAACAAATGGGTAATCTTTATTATAAGTGGAAAGTAAATGAAATTAGTGTTTATGCTTATAACTAGCTGCTCCACTTGCTCACCTTCAGCTGGATATTGCCCCACCTAAATGATATACCAGGTGGCCCCTCCAAACTTTCTCCCCAGTTGATCTAATCATAGTAACTTCTTACCATATGCACCATTTTTTGTTGTTGTTTTTTTTAGAGATAAACACTTGACCTAAGCCTGGCTCATCACAATACATTTTCTGGAAATTTGGGACTTGAAAAAGACTCTCTCTCTGATGGGTAAAGCTGTATAAGATATAACTTGGGAACTGTCAGTGGCCACATGGAAAGTGCAGGTCTACAAAGGCAGAATCAAAGAAAATTAATGAAGAGTGTCCCCAAAGCATTACAATTCTTGAGCTTTCTATAGCAGTTTTGGTTTCAGTTGCCTCTGAGGTCTAAATTCCTGAGCTTTCTATAGCAGTTTTGGTTTTTATTTTTAATGTAAATTTTTTAGACACACACGCACACACACACACTCTCTTTTACTAGTTTTGGGTGAAGTTTACAGCATTTAGTTTCCATTAATTGGGAAAAAAAACAAAAAATTATTTGTAAATATAGAAATTTACTTATCAGCCAGATAACATTGAAAGGAACTTAGTGATAAAAAAATAAACATTTGTGATAGAAAGACATATTGTAAGTTATATAGTATTTTCTTGATTTATTTAAAGGCCCTGGTGATGAACAATTAGTATAAAAACCATGATTCCTTTTAAAAAGTCATTATTCATGCCTGTATATTTGTACTCAAGAGAGATATATACTCCTATATATGAATATAAATATTCAATGACATTGATTTTGCAATCTCTTATAATTGAAAACACTGTATTAGTAAGATAATATCTAATTACCAATAAAATTCTAAAGAGCTATTATTGCCGATATTTTTAAATCACAGGCCTAACTAGGGTATTTGTTTTTACTTATTCTTGCTAAATGTACACTATTTCCAAAGCTGTCTTCTAGATGTTGAGGGTGAGATATAAATATGAAATGCATTAGCTCTAAAAAGAATTATGGGATAGTGAATACACTTCAATAGATGTACAAAACAACCCAATTCATCAAACAGCTGTTGATTAGCATGTTTAAAGCATCTAAATCTTCAATGAAACACAGATAAGTATGGAGTGGGATTAATAGTGGGTGTTCTGCATCATTTTGAATGAAGAGAAAACATAAATTGAGGGTCCACTATGTATTTTATGTAACTATATATGTGGATTTAGCTACTCTTCCAATTGGAGTTTTAACCTAAAGCATCAGTCTCAGAAATCTTTTCTCCCAACTCCAAGCTGCTTTCCTGGCTGCCCATCTCTGCCTAGAATACCTTTCCTCACCTTACCTCTTGACTTGCCTGACTCCTGCCCATCCTCATAGCCCAGCCTGTGAGCTCTCTTTCAGAAAGGCTGCTGGTAGCTTCCTAAAGCTGAGAGCTAGATACTTCTCTGAAGGGCAGTTGATCCCTACCTCATGTAGCAAATTCTCACGTGACTCACCCTCACTGACTAGCCCTGTCCGTTCTCTCCTCAGTAGATTGTGAATTCCTGCAAAGTGGAGAGATTGGGCCCATTTTGAACATAGTACCATCAGACATTAACACAATGCAGAGCATATAGTTTCTCAATAATAAAGCAGTGGTATAACCAATACACCTAGGGATTTTATATAAAAATGATCAAGTAGGTGCTCCATAGCAAAGAAGGTGGAGAAATAGTTAAAATAAGCCTGGGAAAACCCAAGGTTGTTTTCTCAAGTTGAAAATTGAAATTTCTTTTCTTAAATTGAAAATTGAAGCTAAGGATTTGTTTATGATATGGAATCATAGGACAAATGAATATATTGGCTGGGAGGGATTTAATATTATTTAAATTACTTCTCAAATGATAGGCAATAGGGAGACATGGCATGCTATTTGTTGGGGATATTGTAAACCTAAAATAGATTGCACTATGCTTTCTGGCTTGAGTAGAGTATCAGCCTGGAAATCATGATTAGGAGCAAGGTATTTCACACCAGTAACCTAAGTGTAAGCCTAGCATTCTTGCTTCTATTAGTTTTCATGTTGTAGTTAACTCTGCACTTATATAATTTGGTTGGAAAAAAGAATGACAGTTCATAAAAATTATTGTTAATAATGCCTTAATGAACATTGTACCGTCTATTTTTTTTCCCCCAGACTAAGTTGTTTTGATTCAGAAAAGGCTACTGAAAAAAGGATTATTCTGACTGATTTATGGGGCTTTTAAATAGCAGACAACCTTTCCAATCAGGAAGCAGGACAGTGTTTTTAAGATTCACTGTCTGTAATGAGGACACAACACAGAGCTGTCACTGTACACAGATTAGAAATAAACTGCAATAACTTCCCTTTTATATTTCCGCCTGTACATAGTGTGAAAATGTATTATATAAGTATTTGATTGATTATTTGTAATAAATATTACTTATAAAAAGGATACTTGGCCTCAACTAATAAGGAAAAATTATTGAATTTGGTTTATCATATGTTAACCACTTCTTTTAAAGTCTGAATTTTCTTAAACAGGTATTATATTAGATGTATATCAGTTTCATCTACTGATTTGTATGTTTATGATAATGTGTGCTTAGAATTGTGCATACATATATGGACAAATAGACATTGACACATTTGAATTATAAAATATATTAGGCATTAGAAAGTACAAATTGTATAATAAACATTCATTTTTATACTACCCAGCCTAAAAAATAAAACTTTAAAATCATTAGAAAACCCACGTGCTTATCTGATCCCTACTTCTTCCCAAGAATTAGCTTCCATCCAGATTTGTCTCTCTTTATATTTGTAATACATATATTTAAGCAACAAATTTTTAAATTAGCATGACTCATACTACGAAAATGTTTGAGCAACTTACTCTTTGCATTTAACATCATATTTTTGTAAATCTGAGACCTGTGGCTCCATTTATTTACTTATGCTACTTAATGCCATTCCATTTAATGCCATTTTATTTATTTATGTATTATAACACACGGGTTATTTTTTCAAATATTACGAATCGTGATGTTTACAGACTTCTTATACATGCCTGGTGCACGCATGTGAAATTGTCTTAAGGGTACATACCTTCACTGACATTGCAAATAATTTGAATCTTCGCCTGTGTTAGATATTATTAAATTGGTTCTCTGAAGTGTTTTAACAATTAACACTTTCACCAACTGTAAGTAGATGACTGTTTCCTTTATATGTTTCCTCGACCAGAATTCCAATTTTTTGCGATATCTATTGGATGTGAAAGAAAACACTACTGGACCATTTCCTGATTCCCAGGGGCAGGGGTGAGGAGGTTGGAGAGGTTCAGATATTTCTTTTGTGAATTACCTTCTCAGATCATTTGCTTTAAAAAAAAATTAGTTTTTTTCCCTTCTTCATTTCTGAGTTCTTCATCCTAATACTTTGTCTCACATGTGCCTTGCATATAAATTTCCTTCCAATCTGTTAATTCTCTTTACTTGATATAGAGTGAATATGCAATATTTTTTGAAATTTTCTGTGAAATTTACTGAAGTTCTGTTTTTTATGGTATTTAACAGTGTCATTAGTTTTTTGTTGTTAAACAGGGTTCTAAATTTTTACATGAATAAATGAATTTTTAGCACTACTAATTGAATATTCTGTCCTCACCACCCATGAATTTTCACTATCAATCTTAATATGAGGAGAAGAATACCATAGAAGATCAATTAATATGTTTGTATATTTAACTACCTTTTAAGCTGAAACAAAAAATAAGAATTGGCACATATTATGATTGTTTTTGTGAAAATAAAAATTCTTGGGTAGGATGCTAATAACTTTATAGCCCTAAACACCATGAAGGTAACACACATACATAATCTGCAACACTGAGGCAAGCAAAGCAAAGTTGAAATGCAACATGAATTGGTGAAAATTAGAAATGTTTTAGGATTTTCATATACTTCAAATTTTTCAGAAAATTATTCAATAATACCTTGGTTTCTAAATGACTAAAAGGAATAGAAATAGAGACAACTATTTAATGAAATTTTATTTTTAAAAGTTTTTTTAAATGACAACACACTAAGTAACAATGGGCATTCGTTGCAATAAGGTAATCTGCTCCTGGTGGGAGCATAGCTAGTTTCTAATATTTCCATTAAAAAGCAAAACAAAAGCTCCTGTAATGTGTCCTTTAAAAATTGAGTTTGTTGGAAAAAATATGCATTAATTTCTTATCACTTCATAAAATATTATCAATGAAGTTAATATCTGTAACTAATACTTCTCAGTTTTACCAATGAACAAACAGCAAAAGCAATTATAAAAAAATACCTTAAATTAAAAAACCAAAAATCCAGTTGGAGAATTGAGCAAAATATATATTAATTGAGCATGGTAAAATTATCATAAAATATGTTTTGTTTTGTGTAGAAATATTAACATTAATATGGAAATTTTTTATTATGACACATTACCTATTTAAAAATATAACCAATAAAATACATATTTTCATTCAACATTACTATGGACATTCATATCAGACTGGTTTTTTGAGCTATATATTTGGCAAACACAAAACTAAAGTGAAATATTTCATTGAGATTCATACATTTGATCACCATCTGGCCTTGTGCAGATTTATTACTTAAGCTATGATCAGAAACAATCATTTGAAATGATCGTTATTTGAAAAATTACTGGAGTAATACTCATACACAGCTATTTGTCCATATCTTGGCAATTTCTGTCATTACACTTCTTCAAAATGATTCTTTGAACTTGTGGTGTTTGATTTAGTCCATGGCACTAATGTATAATGTCTTTTGAGCTAAGACACAATGGTTTTTCTTTCAAGTTAGTAAATTACTGGAAAAATAGACAAAAGTGGTTTAAGTATCAACTGATTTCCCATCTTTTACAACAGTATACTTTAGAATATTTAGCAATTTGTCTACCAGAAGGGTTATGCACTGCCCCATTAAATATGTAAACATACTTAATTGGTTATAGTCACAGTAATTTTATAGGGCATGGTAGAAATATGTTGGTAATATATCATCTTACTCCAAACATTTGCTCTGTGGCAATTATTTTATTTTTGTTGTCATTGAAAATATATTGGGCAAAATACATAATTTTGTGAAGTGGGCTAATGTCCCATCAGTCCACTGCAAATAATTTACTTCAAACCAGTTAGAAAAGCATTGTTAGCTCTATACTCATAGGTTGATAGTGAGAACTGAGTGAAAATAATTAATATTGTTATATAACTAGCTAAAACAGAAGAAAGATAAACTGTTATTTATAAAGCCATGATTCATTCCAAAATTGCATTTCTCTCTCTCTAACCCCATTACTTATCCATATGCATACGTAAACATACCACCTTTTACTTACAATTTTTTGTTAAGCTTAAAAGTTTAGTTCATGAAAAAAATTTCTATGTTGCTAACTATGGATTTTATAACTTTCATATTTAATGTTTATATATCAAATAATATGTGAATATTTTATTTTTATTTTGGTAATTTTTACATTTTTCAATGTCATAAATAATTCTGCCATTAAATTTTCCTTCTACCTCACCGTCATTATTAGTGGCTCACATTTTTAAAAACGAGTTTGATAGAAAAAGTGTCACAATTGTTTAAATTGTAATCCATCTTATAACACTTGATGTTAAACATATTCTCTTCAGTTTGTGTACTAATGATATTTCTATTATGTGAAATGTTTGTTCATATTATTTGTCTTTTAGATTTGTCTATATATCTATAATGTATCTGAATATACTTCTTACCAATTTTATAAATTATTTATATAACATAAACCTGTTGCTATAAATATTTTTATATAAGTTCTATACCTGTCTATTTTGAAAACCCAGTTTTAATTTCTGTATAGTAAATCCTGTCTATCTTTGGACTTCTAATTTCTGCTACCACTTCAAAGCTTAAAATTACCATCCCTTAGGAGAGCTTATAAATATTCAAACCTATTTTCTGATTTAAATATTTTAAATATTAACTCAATACAATTAGGATTTATTTTGGTGTCTATATATGGAATTTCCATTTTTGGTTAATTTAAAGACCACTACATAAAAGATTTCTTATTTTTTCTCTTATGTTGTGACTTACCTACTTTAAGATACCATAAATGTACAATAGAATCTACTTTTAGCTTTTTATTCTATTTATTTCTGTATCTATTTTTGAATACCAGATTTAATTTCATCTACTTTTGTGCTATTTCTTAAGATTGAATTAAATGTGTTAAGACTAAAATGCTTACGTTTTCTTTCATGAGTTTTCATTGTTTAAAATATTCATAATTCTATACCCCTATTTGTTCAATATGAGGATTAAAAACATGATTCTTTCAGAATTACAAAAGGTAATAATTGGTATATATGTGAATTTATCCAAACTATGGGAATTAATGAATTTATAGCCTCCCTGAAATATTTTTTCAACTTTTTAACAAGTTTAGTACGGTGGTTTTATGGTACTTTTAAACTTCTGATTTAGGGAATACTGATCTTTATTTTATAAATTAAATAACAATTAGCCCTCACTTATAAGGAACAGGATTCATTTCTTTTAACAAATTCTTCTGAAGCTACAGATACAAATATTATTATGTGAATAAAGGCTTATATTCTCCTGAACAATTTTATGATTGGAAAATAGCTGGCCTAAAGATCCTGTTTTGAACCCAAATTGCTCCTTCATATTAGTGGCTCTTTATCCCTTTGGTCTATTTCTAAACTTTAAAAAAATGTTATACAATGTTTAGCTTAAATTAGAAAGAAAAAAAATTGCTCATTTTATAGAGAGGTTTTCTGCAACACTTGCATGTGTATGTGATAGGACTGTAGTAGAAATAAAGAGAGAAGAAATGTTTTCTAAAATGGGCTGACTTTGATGAAACTGCTCACTCTATACAACAGTATCATGTATTTTACTTGAATGAAGTTGTTAAACAAGATCTCTGTTTACCTATACTGTTGTGCAGTTATCAACCCAATCAAAAACTCCCTCATTGTTTTTTAATTCAAAAGTGATTAGCAAATGCGAAGAAGTCACCTTATCTCACTAAAACACAGGTACCAACTCAGAGTAAATATTTTGGTAAACAATTATTCTGTCCTTGCATATTCAGCAGTGTGCTAAATTATGCATAATCTTGCATAAGTAATAAGTGAAGGTAGCTTAAATTCTGTCTTTTTTTTTTTTTAACCTGACCTATTTCTTTCAGTGCTGTTAGCTGCTTAAATCATGTATGAGCTTTCTGTAAGGCTTCAATGAGTAGCTCGGGTGGAGAAACTTCAGTAATAAATTTCAGGAGAAGACAAGTTTTTTGACAGGCATAATGCAACACATACAGGGCCTGGAACTCACACTCTGGGAATTTAGAGCAATCCTCGCAAAGCAGCTTTTCCCTGTTACATTAATAGAGAAAATGAAGTATGAAAGTCCTCAGGAATTACTGCTAGGTGTAATTTAAATAATTTACCAGAGGCAGTTCAGCACATGCACAGAACAGGGGCATACAGAGTTTGCCATAAGCAGTTTATAAATAAACTATATTCTGCTGAAGTAAGTCAGGCATAAATTATAACTATTCATTCTGTGGCTGTATCCCGTTCCTCATTGTAATAGTGATTTAAAAAAAAAATTCTGGGTTATGACCTTCTCCTGGAAATCACAGACATCGCCTGCCTTGTACCTTGCTTATGAGCTTCCTTATGGATAATGATTTGGTGGCTAGGAGATCAAGGTAAAATTACTACTGCTGGAAAAAAAAAAAAAAAAGCATTACATATCTGTAAACAGAATTGCAAAAGGATTTCTTAGCCTGATTGGGGGCAGGGGGAAATATGTAGCCAAAGACCATCAAAGAGATACCATTTTATGAAAGCTTTATACCTCATACGCAGAGACAAAGGATATTGTTTCTATTTCTTGCCTGAAATATTGTGCCTTAAAGTAGCAGGCCAAAGGAAAAATGCCAAAAGAAATGTATAATGAAGTCTCAAAATTATGCAGAAATTATTTGTAAAACATGCATGTGGAGGTTAAGAAGTTTCTATTCCATAGAGCCTTGAGTTATTAAAGAGCAGATGGGCTATAATGGCAGTCAGGGTTTTCCTAAAATATGCTGTTAGCACTATGGAAAGGACTCTGCAAAAGGCAGGTGATCTGGAGTGCTTGATCTACTCCTACAACATCAAATTATAAAGCAGCATTCTCTAACTTTTACTTTCATTTAGCTTTCCTTTGACAGAGAAAATAGACTCCTCGAGGAAAAAAATAGTATAGAATAGACAGCGAATAGCAATGTTCCTGATGATACATAAGAAACCCAGAAAGGTAATGCTCATCCTCACAAGTATTCTTTTTTTTTTTTTTTAATTTTTTTTATTGATCTGAGAGAGAAGAAGGGAGAGGGAGAAAAAGATAGAAGCATCAATGATGAGAGAGAATCATTGATCAGCCACCTTTTGCACACCCCCTGCTGGGAATGGAGCCCACAGTCAGGGCATGTGCCTGACCAGGAATCAGACTGTGATCTCCTGGTTCATGGGTCGATGCTCAACCACTGAGCCATACAGGCTGGGCACAGGTATTCTTTTAAATCACACTTCCTAGGTTGTCCTCCTCTCTCTCTCAATATGTAGATATATGTAAATATAGAGAATTATATTAGAGTTAAAGTTTTGTCTGGAAATGCATTTTCGACATACAGGTGCTATAACCAGAATTCAAATGCTGCTTAGAAGGGACAGTGGTAATATAGAAGATATATTGCAATAATTATGCTTTTATTTTCAGAATCAATTTTGTAATAATGGCCTCCTAACTTGAAAACACCTGTTAATAAAGGAAATGCTTTTCTGAGTTTTGATGTGCAATGTGGAATGGAACTGCACTTTAATTTGTCCATGTCTTTAATGGAAAAGAAAGAGTTGATGTAGTTGCCACTAAGACATTTAGATCTGGGCTGTGATTTACTTATGTGATCTTTCCTTGTGATTCCATGTCTTCATCCTGATATATCAGTTGTGGTGATGGGTCTGCATTCAAACTCTCGGCCCAAGTTATGAGATGAAGAGGTTCTAAGGAGCTATTGTACAACATGATGATTATAGTTAATAATTCTTTATTGTGTGCTTGAAATTTGCTAATAATAGATCTTAAGGATTCTCACCAAAAAAATTAAAATAAAAAATAATTATATGAAGTGATAAATGCATTAATTAACTTATGGTAATAATCTCACAATAAACATATACATCAAATCATTACGTTTTACACTTTTAACATATTACAATTTTATTTCTCAACTATATTTCAGTTAAGCTGAGGAGATAGGGAGGAAAGCTTGGCCCAGAACCCTAAAATTGGCAAACTGGCTAATATGGGTTAGAACCTTAAATCTCAATTCATGGATGAAAGTAACTAAATTAAACAGCCAAAATGAATATGTAACCTGTAGAAAAATTGAGAAATTTATTCTGAGAAAAAAATAAACTCCCTAAGCCTTCTTTGGGTTGTGTTTTCCTGAATAGAGAAAGAAATGAGAAAGTTCTAATTCATTTTTGCCTTTAATAGGCAATAAAAATCAACAAGTGTGAACTTATAAAGAGATTATCACTAAAATATTTTTTCCCTGTGAATCACTCACACAAGGTGAGTACATTCTTATATAGCTATTATAGATGCTACTCTCAGCAATTTGCGAAATGTTGAAAGTCTCTGCATTTTGGTAAAGACATTTAGAAAAGTCTGAGAAAATACTGTTCTAATATCCAAAGGAAGAAATGTAAACTATAAAATTCTGTAATAAGCATTTTCACAATGCTTGTTTTCATAATGCTAATGTGCATATTCTTATAAGAATAAAATTTGATTCTATGTGTGTGAGATTTAGGTGCAGTACTTGTTGATGGCTTATGGGTGGCAAGGTTAGACAGGGGAAAGGTATTAGTAGTACCTTGTGCTGCTGAGAAAGGGAGAAGTTGTCTGAAATTACTTATGATCTGGAGCTAATCAACAGAAAAATTATACAGTAGCATGAAAAGTAGCATATATAGATATATAGATATATAGATATATAGATATATTATTATAATTTTCTTTATTTGTTCCAATTTCTTCTTGAATTAGCTGTAAACAGTAAAATATAGCATCATTTGAACTTTTTAGATCAATGATGTTCTTCAAAAAAGCATACTTTTATTATTGAATTGTGCCTTTGGTAGATTAAGTAATGTTAACATGAAATTTTTCTTAATATGCAATAAATAGGTTGTAGACCTGATAAAAACAGTTTAGTTAAAAGAATTCCATTAGCATCATTACAATGATAGAGAAAATAATGTGCAAAGTAGAGTCACTGTCATGATCCTGACCTTGTGATACAAATTAAAATAAAGAAAAGTGTCATATTTCTCCGTGGTTCAACTTGGGTTCACCTAATAGAACTCTGACAAAAGCAAATGTTTTGTCACTTAGTCTGTTGCCAAGAACATTTTAGTGCATAATTAATGATAATACACTCTTTAATGTGTGTATGTGAATGAACACAAAGTTGCTGCTGGTGCTACAGAAACACTATCATGTTCAGTGTGAAGAGAGCAGCACAGTATCCACTAAAATAATGAGCTGTGGAAAGGATAATGGAAGGTGTCAGAAGCACAATAAACATGATTAGAGTGGACTAGGGAAAAAGAACGCTATTTAGCACCATCAGTATTTTCCTTTTAAAATAGAAAAGTATGAACTCTGTGGGTTTTTTATGGCTCCTCTTGCCATGTTGTTTATAAATATCATGGAATATGCAGTCTGTTGCTTCGTTTAATCTCTCTCTGTATGCTGACCCCTTTTTCTCTCATCGGTCCTCAAGATTTGGTGTTTTCTAAAATAGTGCTTCTTTTCCTGTGTGAACAAATTACTTGGGGAATATGTTAATATGCAGATACTGATTCAACAGATCTGGAATGGGCCCTGAATTTTGCATTTCAAACTAGTTCACAGGACATGCTCTTGTTGCACATCCATGGACTACACTTGAGTGACCAGGCCTAGAGAACCATCCTTGGGTTTCTTCTCAGCAGACACAATCTCTTGGCCAGGTAACCCACTCTCATGTATTTAAATATATCCTCTGTGATCATCATTTGTGATTCCTTATCCCCAGCTTCAACTCTTGTAATCTTCAAACTCTTCAATTCTACATGATAAAAACTAAACTCATTATTGCCACCCTCAAACCCAATTTACTGCTTTATGCACTATCACATTAATGATGCCACCATTCCTCAAGTTGGCTAACATGGTCATATTATATCCATTTTACAGATATTGGTTTGAAAATTAAGTAATATATCAAAATGATTCTGCCAGTAAGTAAGGTAGCCAAGATTTGAGCACATATTATCTGATTAAAAGTCTGTGTTCATTCACTGTATTTGATTATCCCTTTCTAGAATAACCTTCCCCTTCTTTACCTACTGATGATCTCACACTCAATCATAAAATTTATTTCCTCTGTGTAATCTTTCCAGTTTTTCAAGGAAATGTAATTTCTTCTTTCCTCTATGATTCCACAGCACCTTGGTATCCATTTCTTTCAATAACATATTACATTTCATTCCAATTGTTGATTGAGGTGTCTGTTCTCACACCTCAGGGTATAAGCTCCTTGAAGTTCTGGACTGTGTGTATTTACCTGTTAACTTTTTAACTTAAGAAAAATAGGAATAGATGTTTTTTAAAATAAATCAAATGATATAGAACTATACAAAAAAAAAAAAAGACAATCCCTGTTGCTCTCCAAATCCCATTTCTCTACATTTAACTAATCATTGTTAGGAGTTTGGTATGTAATCCTTAAAAATATTATGTAGCCCTAGCCAGTTTGACTCAGTGATTAGAATGTTGGCTCAAGGACTGAAGAGTCTCAGGTTTGATTCAGGTCAAGGGCATGTGCCTCAGCTGCAGGCTCAATCCCTGGCAACCAATCCATGCGTCTCTCTCACATTGATGTTTCTTTATCTCTTCCTCTCCCTTGCACTCTCTCCGAAAAGCAATGAAAAAAATATCCTCTGGTCAGGATTAAAAAAAAAAAAAATCTATGTGTATATAGAAATGAAATATTCAGATTTCACATTTTCCTATGATTATATCTTTGTTTTGTTGCTTTATTGTTTATTTAAATGTGTTTATTTTACTCAGTTTTTTCTTTAGTCCAAGTTTATTATGTTACTTTGCATGCAGTAAGATTTATCATTTTTAGGTATATAGTTATATTAGTTTGAATAAACAAATAGCTGCATAACCACTATCACAATGAAGATATGGAATATTATGTTAGCACAAAAAAGCAAAACTGTTCTCCTTGGTAGGTGATCATCAATTTCCTAGAAACTACTAATCTGATTTCTCTTCCTATTCCTGTACCTTTTCCAATATACATAGGATTGTGCAGTATGTGATGGTGTCTAGCCATTTAATATATTAATTGTGAGATTTATCCATGTAGTGCACATATCAACAGTTTATACCTTTTTTATTGTTGAATAAAT
The DNA here is from genome assembly GCF_964146895.1 of Miniopterus schreibersii. NCBI lineage: Eukaryota > Metazoa > Chordata > Mammalia > Chiroptera > Miniopteridae > Miniopterus > Miniopterus schreibersii. The sequence continues at coordinate 47,979,160 of NC_138107.1, forward strand.
AGTCTGCCTAAAGTGAGCCACATTTTTGAAGGACATTTGGGTTTCCAGAGTTTGGTAATCATAAATTGTAAACATTCACATACAGGTTTTTGTGTGAATATGTATTTTTATATTTTCTTGTATAAATAACCAAATGGCTTTGGTGGATTTTATAGTTAGCCACTGTTTTCCAGGTGGCTATACAATTTACATCCTACCAACAATGTTCCACATCCTTGTCAGTACTTGTATTGCCAAGTTGCTGTTTGTTTAATGATTTTATATGTGTGTAGTGATATCTCGTTGTGGCTTTAATTTACATTTTTTAATGACTAATGATGAGGATCTGTCCATATACCAATTTGCCATCTGTACCTTTGAATAGAAGCGTCTGCTCAAATCTTTCACCCTTTTAAAATCTTAGGTTATTGGTTTCCTTATTGTTGAGTTTGCAGAGTTTTCCTAGATACAAGTCCTTTCTCAAATGTGTTTTGCTAATTTTTCTCCCAGTTTGTGTCTTGTTTTTTAAAGTGATTTTCAAAGAGCAAACATTTTAACTGGAATGATATCTAATTTATCCAGTTTTCAAGTTTGTTTTTTGCATTCTATTTAAGAAACAATCGCATAACTCAAAGTTGCAATGATTTTGTTGTTATATTTTCTTTTAGATTAGATGTTTTAGAATTTTAGGCTTTACTTTTAGGTCTAGGATTTGTTTTGTAGTTTTGTTTCATATGGTATAAGGTTAGGATTTAAGTTAATTTTTCCCCCCTAAGTATATAATTGTACTAATATGATTTATAGAAAAAACACACACCATACTTTCCCTCATTAAAATATCTCAATACCTTTGTCAAATATCAATTTACCATCTATGTTGTATTAATTTTCTATTGTTGTGTAACATATTACCACAGAAGTTACTGGCTGCAAAGAAACATTTATTATCTCACATTTTCCATGGGTCAGAGATCCAGGAGGAGCTTTGCTAAGTAGTGTGCCTCATGTTTCTTGCAAGACTGCAATGAAACTGTTGGCCAAGGTTTTAATCAAGATTCAAACAAGGGAGGATCTGCTTCTGAGCTCACTCACATGGATATTGGCAGACCTTAGGCTTTCACTGGATATTGGCCAGATATATCACTTTCTTGCTAGGTGGACCTCTCTGTAGAGACAAGTTTCTTCCTCCAGAGTGAAAGATTTACTTAAAAGAGAGCACCTAGGATGGAAGCTACTGACTTTTTACCACCTAATCTTGGAAGTGATATCACTTCTGTTGTATTCTATTAATTAGAAGTGAAGCAATAAGTACAGCTCTTGTCAAAGGGAAGGGATCCCCAAATGGTTTGAATATCAGGAAAATAAAACCATCAGACACCATCTTAAAGGCTGCCTACTACATAAGGGTTTATTTCTGGACTCTCTTTGGTTCCATTGCTCCATGGGTCTGTCTTCCTCCCAGTACCACATTATCTTGATTTCTGTAGCTTTAGAGTAAGTCTTGAATTTAGGTAAATTGTATTCTCCAACATTTCCCCACATAACTGTTTTTATTATTGTAGATCCTTTTTTAAAATAAATATTTTAGAACCAGCTTGTCCATTTTTACAAGGAACTGGTAAGGATTTTGTTCAGAATTGCATCAAAGTTACATAAATTTGTACAGAATTTATATCTCAATATTGAGTCTTCTAATCCATAAAAATCATTTTATGTCTACTTTGATTTCACTCAAAAAGTTTAGAAATTTTTAGTATTTAATCTGAAATGTTTTTGTAGATGTGGCCCTAGCATTTAATGTTTTCTGATACTATGTAAAATGGTATTCCTTATTTCAATTTTTAACTATTGCTACTACATAGAAATTCTACCAATTTTTAAAATTTGACCTCATACATGCACCTTTGATAAACTTACCTATTAGTTCTAGTAGCTCTTTTCTAGATTTTATAGGCTTCTCTATGTGGATGATCTCGGTACCTGTGAGTTAAAAAAATAAAATTGTGTGTTCCTTTTGAATCTAAATGTCTTTTATTTCTTTTTTCTTTATTGCATTAACTAGGATTTCTAGTACAGCTTTGAATAGAAGTGGTAAAAAGAGACATCATCAAAATATTTTTTATTTTTGGGAAAAGCATTCTATCATTAATAAATATGATTTCCTGTAGGTTAGTTGTAGGTTTCTAATAGGAACATTTTATCAGACTGAAGAAATTTTCTTTTATTTCTAAAGTGCTGAGCATTTTTATCATAGATGTTGAAATTTTGAAAAATCACTTTCTGTATCTACTGAGATGATTTTTTTTTCAATCTATTGACATTGATTGTCATTAAATTACATTGTCTATGTTTTGAATGTTGAACCAACCTTGCATCCTAGGTTCCTGGGATCAACTGCAGTGGTCGTAATATATCTGATACATAATTTGGTACACAATGCATTTGGTGCATAATGCCATTTTTACATATATACATATATACATACATATATTTACATATATAGCAATACATATGTGCATCTATATGACAATGAATATAATGCATATACATGTGAAGGATATATATTATACATATATAAAGGACAATATATATGATCTATATATAAAATGATCCATTTATATGTTTGAGAGAGAGAAAGCTCTGACTGTAAAAAACCTTTTGTGCTAGTCTGGAGAATCTGATGATAATGCATCATGACATGTAAAAGCATTAAAATTTTAATATTATTGTATGACTTGTGAATGTAGTCATCTGAGGAGAACAATCTGGTTGTGTTGAGAACTTTTTCAAGAAGGAAGAATCTAAGACCAAGCATGGACTTATTTAGAAGATTATGTTCAAGGTCTAGATATGAGACAAGATGACATGAACCAGAGGGTTAATAGGATTAACAAAATAAACAGAGTGCAGTAGGAGTAAGATTTAGCAAAAAAAAGAAAAGACTCAATGTGACGTGATTAGAAACAAATTTAATAATGGAAAAGGCTCAAGAGAAAGGAAAATGTCATGAATATTGAGCCTGAGTGATCAGGACAATAATGGTGCTATTGATTAACTTGAATGTTTACCAGTTTAGACAACCAACCAACTGACCAGCTTGGAAGTTAGGAGGAGTTGGGAAGCAAAATATTGGTGAATTGAGTAGCAAATGGAGATAGAGATTACATAAATGAGTCTGAGTAGGTGGTAGTAGAGCAATTCTAAATACTATGGGAGAAATGCACTAGGGCCATAGGCATTGCCTTTCCACAAATTAAATATTACAACTTCCAAGTGTAGAAAAGCTTTAGCAGTAGTCTGACCAGTATATAGTCAGAAATGAAAGGACTCCTTTTTCTATAAAAATGTCAGGTAGGCACCTATGTAAAAAAGAAATCAACTCATCAAGGGAAGCTGGTGTATCTGTATATATTGTGGGTGAAAAAATTGCAGAATTTGACCCTCAGGAAAATGTTATTTTCAAGGAAGTAGGGAAGTAGGAAATTTGATGTATATTTTATGAGATAATTAAAGTGCAGTAGGTAATACTGCAAACAAGTCTAATGGCCAGCTTTATTTATATACCAGCAACAACCTTAATAAAGAAAAATACAGGACAGTTTTGCATATAATATATATTACATGTAATATGTTAATGTATTTTAATATATTAAAATTTATTAACATATTAATTACTATTCATATTTTATAATTAACACTTGCATATTATCATATATTAACATGTTTTCTATATTAATGTATAATAATGTCTATATTAATGTATATCAATGTGAAAAAGTATTTTAAAATATTATACCAGTCCTAAAATTACTTTATCTAATTTAAAAATTACTGTTCCAAACTACAAACCAACTTATCCTTTTAATAATTCTACAGTTATTTCTCAACTTTAACTTCTATCTTTCTGTTTTTCTTTCTTTCATTTTCTTTTTCATTTCTTTCTGAGCTCTATTGAAAAAAATTTATCTACTTTTAGTCTTTTCCTGCCCTCAGCTCTTTCTTTTATTTTCTTGAATTTCACTTGGAAATAACTTTTCTTGGGTTGTAAGTGTGCATTATGTGCTCATGAAACATATATCAAGGATCTACTACCAAACAGTAGTAATACAAAGTACAGCCATGGGCTAAATATAACAATGTTTTGCTCAATGCCAGACTGCGTATATATTGGTGGTATACCAAATAGCCTAGGTGTGTAGTAGGCTATCCCAGTTAGGTTTGTGTGAGTACACTCTCGTATACTTGCATGAAGATGAAATCACTTAACACATTTCTCAGAACACATATCCCCATTGTTTAGTAGTGCATGACTGCAGACCAAAGATGACTGTTTTTGTGAAGATTATATTCTAAGATACTACTAATAATAATGTAATAATAAATAATATAAATTAAATAAAAATAGCATAATAGATAATACAGTCTATGAAATAAAAGCATAAGTAAAGCAAGGCTGTGGAATGGAGGCATAAGGAGAATAAAGGATGGGGGACAGATGACAATTTTAAATAAGTTAGTCAGGGTAGGGGTCATTGAGCAGGAGTCATTTGAACAAACATTTGAATCTTATAAGAAAAAAGACATGCAATAACTAAGGCTGATCATTACAGGCAGCGGGAATAGCAAAGCCAAGGCTCTAAGGTTGAGTTATGGTTACCATGCAAAGAGCAGCAGGGTGACAGTGGGGCTGGAACAGAGTGAGCAAGAAGAACATAAGAGGACATGAAGTCACAGAGATACAGGGACTGGATCATATAGGACCTTGTATGCTACTGGCTCTTACTAAAGAACAGATGTAAAATCATTAGAGTTTGAGCAGGAGAGTGACAGATTGAACACCAGTTTTAAAAGAATCTCTTTGGGTGCTGCATTGGAAAGAGGTAAGGGAACAGAGAAGAGTCAGGGAGAAAAAAAATCATAATTTTCTGATGATCTGATTTGGTATGTGAAGGAAAGAGGAGAGTTAAAGACAGCTTCCAGTATCTGAACTGAGCAATCAGAAGGATGGAGTGTTTAGGGAAAGGTTGTGAGTAAAGTAGATTTAAGGGAAAATATTAGGAGTCAGTTTAGGATATTTTAAATTCCTAAAAGATATCCAAGTAGAGATGCTGTATAGATAGTTGGGAGTAAGAGTCTGGAGTTCATGAAAGAAGTCTGAGCTGAAGATAAAATATGTCAGTCACCTGTCGTAGATGGTAGTGAAAGCCCGAATGAGATTTTCAAAGGCACTGAATGAGACTTCCAAGAAGATGAACGTGGCTAGAGGAAAGAACAAAGAAACAAAGGGCTAAACTCTGGTACATCTTCATCAAGGTGTTAGGGAAAAGGGTACCAGCAAAGTGGAGTGGAATCTAATGAACAAAATAGGCTGATGAGCAAGACCCAGAGACATTGAAACAGTCAACAGACTAATGAATCTCAGGAGGAAGGGGGGAGGGGGATGAAGTTAATAAAATAACTTATATGCATCTGTGTGTAGCCCATGGACAAAGGATAGCGTGGAGAAGGCTTGGGGGGGGGGGGGGAAGCAGGGTGCAGGAGACCAATGGGAGGGAAAAGGGGGACTTCTGTAATACTTTGAACAATAAAGATTAAACCTATAGGGAAAAAAAAAGATTGTAATATCCAAAAAAAACAAAACAAAAGAAGGAACCTCCATCAAGGCTGAAGGAAGAGCAGGTGTAAACAGCATCCTAAATATGACAGAGAAACTTACTAATTTAAATGCTTCTGATGGCTAGAATGATGCAGAATCAAGATTTCTCATTGTGGACATCATGACCTACAAGGCCATTTTGGTATAGTGGTGAAGGAAAAAGCATGAGTAGAATGGGCTTAAGAGAAAAATTAGAGAAGAAAAATTAAAAGATTACATACCATTTTTTTGGAGATTCTTTCCTATGAATTAAGAAAGTAATTAGAGGGGAATATAGAGCTAAGAAAAGTTCTTTTTTAAATTTTTTAATGAAAGAAATAATCGGCATGTTTATATGGCTGAGGCAAAAAATAAAAATTGATGAAATAGATCAAAGGGGAAAATTCCTGGAGCGATCTGCTCAAGCAGACAATAAATTCTGAGGCCTTATGCAAAAGCAGAGGTGATAGCCCTAGAAGCTCTGGGGGTCAATCTATTATAACAGGAAGGAAAACAAATGCATGAGTGTAGATCATGGTGGCTGGGTAGGCATGGTAGTTGGACCTCAAAGAACTGTCTGCTTCTATTTTCTCCGTGAAATAGAAAGCAAGGTTTTTGTCTAAGAGTAAAAATGGAGGAGGAAATGGAGGTTTGGGAAAAGAAGTTACAGAATAGTAACCTAGGAAAGCGGACTAGTGCATGGGCATGTGAAATGTAGGACTGCTGGGCACCAATACAGGAGCCCTTAGAGTTCATGGCTGTAAACTCAAACTGAATGTAGACACACAGTCTATGTGGTTGCAGTGACTTTCTTCAGCTGCATGCAGTGTGGTTGCAAGAATAGAAATAGATTAAGAATTACATTGTTTCCAAAAATATGCTGAAGGAAGAAAAAGGCAAGAAACATAGTGGTATATGGAAAATGAAATGAAAGGGACATTTAGACCAATGATATCACTCACAGCAAAATCCAAATCCAAAGAGACAATGACTTTAGTATCTTTGCAGATCCATAACAGATTTCAACATACAGGATGATTTTTCCAGGAAAAATAAAGAAGTGACAAAATAATTGTAGGAAAGAAAAGATAAAAGGGAAGACAAAGAACACCGGAGATATACTACAGCTGAATCTAGATGGTTTCAGTCGCATTTGTGATCTTCTGAAGAAAACCCTCCTCCTATTGTTCCTACTTGATTTTCCTACTTTGCATCCTTTCTGTAACTCTTAATATGGCATTTTCAGGTGGTGAATTCAGCTGTCAATAAGGATGTACTTTTTGTTGGAATAGTCAACAACATTTCTGTCTCCCTATAACACTATTACAGGCATCCTTTTAAATGTGAAACACGACTCTTCAGTGAAAAATGCATGTGGACGCAAGTTCAAAAGTTCATTCCCACCATGCTGCTAAAATTTAAACACAGGAAAATAGTAAAGTGCCATTTATCAATCATTCAAATTGGGTATATTTAATGGAATTATGACAAAATTCAATGTTCTTTTCAAAAGTATTGTCGTGTTAAATTGTAGAGCCTTGTTAATGATATTCTACGCTTGTCATTCACTTCAGGAAATGTTACACTAAGCATTAGAATACGGTTATTGTATAATATAATAATTTTTTGCTTTTAGCCCCATGTCAAACCCATCTAACTTCAATCCTGTATCTATCACCAATCTCTATCTCTTGATGTTCCAGGAGCTGCTGAACTAGTTCAGAATACTTCATTTGTGATATCAATCCCATGACTGGCTAAAACATTAAAGTTTGTAAATAAAACTGCATGTACTCATTTGAAACTTGAACATTATTTCCACTTATAAGCTGGGAAGAGAAGCCTTGGCAGGGAGCCACATCCTTTCCTGGCATTACTTAGATGACCTTTAATGCACTTGATCAGAGTATGAGTCACCGTTTCTGAGAATTAGAGTTTTTGCAGAGTGGTCACCTTGTTGAAAGGGAACTGAAGATGTAATTCCTTAGTCACACCTTTATGATCTCAGTGTCTGCCATAAAGTTGATAGAAAAAAAAAATTAAACAAAAATAAAATAATCCTTAATACATGAGGTGATAAATATTTCCTGTTTAAACAAAGGGAAAATACTCTATCATGGGATATAAGATTCATTTTTGTTGTAATATCTATCCATAAAGAATTTAAAAAGAAGTTTAAGTTATTAGTCTCTGGTCTTAGCTTTTATGAATAACTTCTATGAGGTTAGGTATACTCCTCTTTGCATTTGGTTATGTAAGTGTTATACCTTTTCTGTTAGTGTTGCTAGCAGAATAAAAGAAGAGGAAGGGGTGAAATGGAGGAGTCGATGAATATTTAATATTGCTTTTAATCACTCCCACCAAATAAACTTTTCTCTTATTGCTTTGCAAATAAGATTTTCCTATCATAAGAGCTTATAGATGGTAATTTTTCTTTTCCACAGTGAAAATATTGGAAGTCTGGATGAACTGGCAAATGATTTCGTAATCATTAATGAATTTTAATGTCTGACACTTAAGGTAAACAAAAATGATATTGCAATGCTTTTTTCGTGGTGAGGTTGCTATCAATATATATATTGCATCTTTTCCTAAAGTATTCACTTATTAAAGGTGTAATCTTTTACATATTGAAGTTTAACTTACATCATTCCTTATATACCTCCTAACCACTTTAATTGCCACATTTAGTAGTTGTGTAAATAAGTAGCATTAAAGAGAAATCCCAGCCATAGTACACAAGCCATAAATGTAGTTTCAGATTGTAATTACATTGGACACATAAATGAGTTCATTGTGACCAGATGTGATAAGACTTTCTAAAAGAAAACCCACTCAGTGGCACCTCTTTCAGTAAATGTAAATAAAAATTAACCAAGTATGCCATGGCTGCTAAAACAATAATAAGGGGGGGGGGAGGTATTATTATCTAAAATATTGTTGAAAAGCAAGACACTGTGTTACATTAAGCTAATAGCACAAGTTCAGAACTAATCTGTTCAACTGCCTTCAGGATCACTAAGGATGTCCCAGTTGGATCTAGGGAGTCAAAGGAAATTCTTATAGATGTCTATTCATACTCTTGGTGACCAACTTTAATTCTTTATAATTCTTGCACTCCTTCATAAGTAGCTCTCAATTTGAGAGTGAATGTGTCTTCAAAATGCATTGGATTGAATTCCTCAGGGTCTCTAGAAAGTTGTTGAAATGAAACATTGATTTTGATGTTGTTTTGCTGTTTGTGTGTGTACGTGTGTGTATTTAAAGTTAATTATTTGTAAAGAAACTCTTGTCTCTCTTGTTTTTATAGTTAGTTTGTGTTATATGGAGTAAGTGAACTCTGCACATAGAAAAATACAGTGGAAGGAATATAACTTCTACATTTTTGCTGCTTCACAAATGATTATGACTTACAATTTTATCTAACTTAAAAAAAGTTAGGTGCTAGTCGTGGTGGAGGTGGTTGGAAAGGTGGTGTTTACAACATTAGTAAATTAAGTATTAGTTGCTACAAACATATCTGTCTCACAATAGAAATTTTAAATCGTATAATGGCAACTTCTCCTGAAAAAAGAATACTTGAATCCAAATTCTACTACAAAGGAATGAAAACAGAATTTGGGGCTTAGTCCTATACTTTGACCTGAATTGGGCCAAACAGTAGTTTCCTGTTCATTATTATGGACTGAAATATTTCTCTGAGGCACTGTGTAAGGCATATTGGTAAGGACAGGTAGGAGAATAATTCTAAATCTTTTCCAATACCCAGGATCCTGTTAAATCTCCTGCAATTTTTCTCAATCTTCCAGATGCATTTTCCAGAAGTTTTCAGATGACTTTGATTGGAAGACTTAAAAAAAAAAAAAAGCCTAGGTTTTCATCACAAAATTACATTTGCAGTCCTTCCGAAAGTGTTTATCTATAGAATTACCCAGGAGTTCATCTCCTAGGCTAGTTCTACCTTTCACCTCAATCAAGGAAAAGTCAACTTTTATGACATAATCCAAAATCCATACACCCCAGAGAGGTAAAGCCCAGCCATTTTGCACTGTTAAGAGGGATCTGAAATTTTATCTTTTCAACAGTTAAGAATTTGAAAGATAGACAAGTTTGATGTTTTTTAAATACTATTAATAATATTTTTAAAGGCACTTTAACAAAGGTTGAAGAGAAACAAAGCTTATTCTCTTTAAATGTATTTTGTCAAACTCAAAACAAAGAGGAAGACAAAAAAGGCCCTGGTTCAAATAGGGCCACACATAAATACAGTTATTGTAGAAGAAATTTATTACTAAAAAACATTTTAATAACAGTATGAATTAATGGATATAGGAAGGCAATCTTTAAAAACTCTAGCCATTTATTTTGCTTATTTTTAGAACAAGTAGTTGTAATGTAAAAACTGTAAATTATATAGATAGAAATTGATGCTGAAGAGCTAACTTTAAAAAAAAAATAGACTGTGTAGACAGCAGTTTAAAGTCCAGAGAAAAAATGAGTGGATGATACAGAGATTTTCCATACACCCTCTGCCCCCAACATATGCACAGCCTGCCTCACTATTAAAGTATTTTACTAGAGTGGTACATTTGTTACGACCAATGGACCTACACTGACACATTATCATCCAAGTTGGTAGTTGACATTAGATTTTATTCCTGATGTTTTGTGTTTCTCTGAGTTTTGAAAAAATGTGTAATGAAATGTATCCACTATTATAGAATCATATAGAGTAGTTTCACTGCCATAGTGTCCTCTGTGCTATACCTATTCATCCCTTCCTGACCCCCAACCACTGGAAACTGCTCACCCTTTTATTGTCTCCACAGTTTAGCCTCTTCCAGAATGTGATATATTTGGAGTCCCAAAGTATGTAGCCTTTTTAGATTGACTTCTTTCACTTAGTAATATATATTCAAGTTTCCTCCATACCTTTTCATGGTTCTATAGCTCATTTATTCTGAGCATTGAACAATATTCCACTGTCTGGATGTATCACAGTTTGTTTACACATTCATCTCCTGAAGGACATCTTGGTTGCCTCCAGGTTTTGACAATAATGAATAAAACTGCTTATAAACATACATGTGCAGGTTGTGTGGACATAAGCTTTCAGCTCCTTTGGGTAAATGCAAAAGAGCACAGTTGCTGGATTGCATGAGGACTATGTTTTGTTTTGTAAGAAATTTTCCAAATATATTTCATAGTTGCAGTACTATTCTGCATTCCCATCAACAATGAATGGGGGTTCCTGTTGCTCCACATTGTCATCAACATTTGCTGTAGTTCATATTTTGGATTTTGGCTATTCTAAAAGGTATGTAGTAGTATGTCATTTTTGTTTTATCTACTTGTGATGTGGAATATCTTTTTATCTTCTTATTTCCTATCTGTAGATCTTCTTTGGTAAGGTGTCTGTTCAGGACTTTGGTCCATTTTTAATCAAGTTGTTGTTTTCTTATTGTTAAAATTTAAGAGTCTTTTGTATGTTTTGCAAAGCAGTCCTTCGTTGGATATGTCTTTTGCAAATATTTTCTCTTGATCAGTGGCTTGTCTTCTCATCCCCTCGACAGTGTTTATCACAAAATAGAAGTTTTAATTTTAATGAAATTCACCTTACTAATGGCTTCTTTTATAGACCATTCTTTTGCTGTTGTATCTAAAAAGGCATCATCATACCTGAGGTCATTTAGCTTTTCTCCTATGTTATCTTCTATGACTTTTTTATATTTTGTGTTATATATTTAGGTCTATGATGCAATTTGAGCTAATTTTTATAAAGAATATAAGGTCTAGATTCATTTATTTGCATGTGGATTTATAGTTGTTCCAACACCACTGTTGAAAAGACTATCTTTGCATGATTGTATTGCCTTTGCTTTTTTGTAAAGTTGACTATATTTATGTGAGTCTATTTCTAGGTTCTCTATGGAGAGCCATTAATCTATTTGTCTATTCTTTCATTGATAAAGCACTGTCTTGATTACTGTGTTAACATAAATAGTTTAAGTCTTGAAGCTGGATAGTGTCAGACTTCTGACTTTGATCTTTTTCTTCAATATTGTGTTGGCTATTCTACTTTTTTGCCTGTCCATATAATTTGAGAATCAGTTTGTTAATATCTACCAAATAATTTGCTAGGATTTTGATTGGAATTAGGTTGAATGTGTAGGTCAAGTTGTAAAAAACTGACATCTTGACAATATTCAGCCTTCCTATCCATGAACATGAAATATTACTTTGTTTATTTTATTACTTTGGTTTTTTTAAATAATAATTTTCTAGTTTTCTATATATAGGCCTTGAACACATTTTATTAGATTTCAACCTAAATATTTCATTTAGATGGGTGCCAAGGTAAATGGTATTGTGTTTTTAATTTCAAATTCCACTTATTCATTACTAGTATATATGAAAGCAAACGACTTTGGTATATTAATCTTATATCCTACAGCCTTGCTATAACTTTATAATTGAATGAGGGTTTTTTTGTGTGTGTTTTTTCTAATGACCTGGAATTTTCTACATAAATGATTATGTCATCTGCAAACAATGAGTTTTGTTTTGGATTTCCCAATATGTATACCTTTTGTTTCTCTTTCTTGCCTTATTGCATTAACTAAGACTTCTAGTACTATGTTGAAATTGTGTGGTGAGAGGGAACATCCTTGCCCTGTTCTTGATCTTAGTGAGAAAGCTTAAAATTTCTCAACAGTAAGATTTAATTAGCTGTAGGTTTCTTATGGGTATGCTTTATACTTCACATTGAAGAAGCTTCTCTGTACCTATTTTTCTGAGAGTTTTTGTCATGAACACATGTTATGTTTTGTTAAATGCTTTTTCTGCATCTATGATCACGTAATTTTTCTTCTTAACCCCTTGGTGTGATGGATTGCATTAACTGATTTTCAAAGTTGATGCAAGCTTGCATGCCTGGATTAAATTCAACTTGGTTGTGATGTATAATTCTTTTTTCACATTGTTGGATTTGAGTTTCTAATGTTTTCTAAGGGACATTTTGTGTGAGTTATGACAGACTATTTTTCAAGGAATTGGTCCATGTCATCCAGGTTATCCAATTTGGAGACAGAGTTGTTCATAATATTCTTTATTATTCTTTTAATGTGCGTAGGATCAGTAGTGATGACCCATTTTCTTTCTGGTGTTAGTAATTTGTCTTTTCTTTTTTTCCCCACTTAGCTGGGCTAGAGGCTTTTTAATTTATTGATTGCCTCAAAGAACCAGCTTTGGGTTTTGTTTATTTTTTCTGTTGATTTCTTGGTTTCAATTTTATTTATTTTTATTCTCTTTTCTTGAAGGATTTTTATTTTTTATTAAATTTATTGGGGTGACATTTGGGTTAATAAGATTACATAGATTTCAAGTGTACAATTCTGTGATATATCATCTGTATATTGTGTTGCCCACCACCCAGTCAAGTCTTTCTCTGTTCCCATATATTTGACCCACGTTACCCTTTACTGCTTCACGCCCCCTTCCTTCTGGTAACCACCATACTGTTGGCTGTGTCAATGAGTTTTTGTTTGTTCATTTGTTGCTTTCAGTTTTATATTCAACATATGAGTGAGATCATATGGTTCTTAACTTCTTCTGTTTGACTTGTTTCCCTTAGTATGATAGTCTTAAGATCCATTCGTGTCGTCACAAATAGCAGTATTTCCTATTTTCTTATGGTTGAGTAGTATTTCACTGTATATATGTACCACATCTTTTTTATCCAGTCACTTAGGGAAGGACATTTCAGTTGTTTCTATGTCTTGACCACTGTGATTATTGCTGCAAAGAACATAGGGGTGCATATATCTTTGCAAGTATATGTTTTCAAAGATTTCTACAGTAGATACCCAGAAGAGGGGTTGCTGGTCATATGGTAACTGTATTCATAGTTTTTTGAGGGTCCTCTATACTGTTTTCCATAGTTGCTTACCAGTTTACATTTCTGCCAGCAGTGATGAGGGTTCCTTTTTCTCTACAACCTCTCCAACACTTGTAATAACTTGTCTTGTAAAACAACCTGTAATAGCAATTTGTAAATTAAAGTTTAGTTTTTAACATCTTGATGCTGTGTCCTGCAAAGGTTTTCTGCTAATGGGTTTCTGCTATAAGAAGTTGTGGTTCTCAGTATTCACCTGTCTCTTCAATTTGCGGGGCAGCAGTTTGCTCTGTGACCTTACCTCTCTGACACAGCTAAGAAGGGTTGTTGATCTTTAAGTTCTGCCAGCTTTTTACTTGTTGTTAGGGCAAAGTGATGGCTTCCAAGTTGCATGCTGGACTGGAAACTAGAATTTCCAACTAACTTTTTAAATCTAGTTTTTCTAACTATTAAAATGGGATTAAAATGTAAGAATATTTCTCAACTATTAACTATAAGTGATAATGTTCCCATTTTATTCTTCAACTCCCTTAAGAGAGTGATCCTTTATAAATACATTGCCCTGTTGCATGTGCTGGTTTCATTTTGTATTTTTCTTAACTCTGCCCATTAAAAAGTTTTTGAGTTTTTGCCCATTGAGTATGATGTTGGCTGTAGGTTTGTCATGTATGGCCTTTAAAAAGTTATTTGAGATCAATGAGGGCAACTAAAGTGGTGATGGCTAGTAAGAGGCTTTGATAGGTATAGTAATAAAATCATCACTCTTTTTGGAGATTGTGTGTGTAGGAGGGAATATTCTTTCATGAAAATTTCTACTAACAGGTAATACTATTTCCATTCTATTATCATTTGTTAAAGTATCTAGCATTACATTGGTTAATTTCATAAATCTTCCTGAATTTATACTCATTTTGGAGTGTTACTCATATTTTTAATGGACCATTCTCTAGTCTAATATTCTTTAATCCAATGCAATTTATATATCTTGTGAAGATATGTGCTACTAATGACACCCAGGAAGTGAAAGATATGGCATATTTGGATAATTTTGGTCATTTCTCACTCGGCTTTTTGGATAAGCCATTTCTCTCAGAAATACTACAGGTTCATGGCCAAGAGCACATTTTTAAGGAAGCAGACCTTTATTAACCATTTCATGACTCAGTTTCCTCATCTCTAGCATCAAATAAGACAAGGATATATAAAGCACTTGTGATGATGATATAAAACCATATTTGTATTTGAAGCAATAAAAGGCATGTAGTGAGTACTTAATGGATATTAATATTAATAATCACAACAGTATGGTTATAGCCTGGTTGGTAAGAAGTCAGCAGCAAAACATTGTGGATTAACATGATGTCTTGTGCCTAGAAAGATGGAGCTCTCAGGTAATTGATTTACTCAGCAAATATTTATTATGTGTCAAACACTGTATTCCGTGCTGGGGTTATAAATAACCGTGATATGATTTGATTGTTTTAAAAGAGACACATAAAATCTACTCTGGGAGCACTGTGCGGGGATTAATTAATTCTGTCTAGGAGAGTCACAGACAACTTCACAGAGGGAAAGGCATTGGAATTAGGTCTCTAGAGATGTGCATGGTTAGCTAAGGAGAGAATGAAGAGAAGATAAAAAGTGGCTTTCCAGGCCGACTACACAGTGTGAACAAGAGAGTGAGGCATGAAAGTGCCTGGCGTGTTAAGGAAATAATGGCTAGATAGTTTGTCCCACTGGTTGGCACAGTGTAGAGGGGAATGCTAAGCAATGAGTCTGGGAAAATCAGTTGAGGACACATTATAAAGGAGTTTTATGCCTTGCCAAGGACTTTAAATTTATACTGAAAACAATAGGAAGCTAATTGATAGTCCCACATGTATTGTTCGACTTCTCATTAACTTGTTTCTTCCTTCAGCAAGTATTTATTGAACTGTTACTTAGTGCTGGCCCCATTCTAGGCCCTGGGAATTGAGCAGTATGCAAAGACAAAATGCCTTGCCCTCATAGACCTCACAAGCTAGTGTGGAGTAGCAGACAAGGAACAAAAATAAAATAAAGTAAAATACGCAGTGTAGATGATAATAAATGCTAATGTGAGGAAACCAGCAAAGAAAGATGGGCAATGTTGAAGGAAAAGCTGCAATGTTAGATATGGTGGCCAAACAGTGTGTTGGTTAAAAGTAACGTGTGAGCCAAACTTGAAGGAGGAATTAAATGAGCCACGTGGATACCCGGAGAGCACAGCAAGTGGAAAGGCAGACGTGTGCCTGATGTGGTCATGGAGCGCCAAGGAGGCCAGTATTGCCGGAGCAGAGTAATCAAGGGGGAAAAAGTAAAAAGTGAGGCAGAAAGATGATAGAGGAGTGAGGCAGGGAATGAAGGTCACAGAGGCCTGTGGCCAATTTTAGGATTAGATTTTTGTCTGAGCAGAGAATGACCTGATCTGACCTCTATTTTAAAAGAGATCACTGTGACCGCTATGCAGAGAATGAGAGGGGAGGGGTATGAGGAGGAAAAGAGTGAAAATAGTTAGAAGACTGCTGAAATAAAGGACAGGAGAGGACAACGGCTTGGAGAGAGTGGCAGTGGTAGAGATGACGAGAGAAAATGTTCTAGAAATATTCTAGAGTGAGAGCCGATGGGGCTTCCACATGAGTTGACATGAGGGCGAAGTGTTAGAGAAGCTATCCATGTTGGCCCAAAGGTTCCCAGCCGCTCTGACCTTACTTTCCTGCCCCGGCTTCTTCTTCCTGCAGACCCAAGGACTTCGTCGGGTTATTTCCCTCCTTTAAGTTTTCTACCACTACTTTTCCAGTTTTATCATTTAAAATTTTTTCTCTGGGAAGGACATAGGGTTCCTGGCTCTTTACTGCCTTAAAGACAACTTTGGGTGTTTTACTGTGAATTAGTATGTACAAACAGGCTAATTATAATACAAATAAAAACAGAGACGTTATGAAGTTTACAAATTACTTACAGTCATAATACTTGGTAAACTGTTTCATTCCCTTCAAGTAGGTCAATGAAGACATATTAGGAATTCTCCACTGTTTTCCCCTGAAGTGAGATCCTGCTTTCCCTCTCCTTGCTGAAAGTCACATAGCCTGTCTCTAGAAGATAAGCTTTGCTCTCCTGATGAGGGTGCAATCCTGGCAGAATAATAGGTGCTCCCCCATCTACTAAGGAGGTTGTTCATCTCTGTGAACTTCTACTGGGTAACACCCAAGGGCAGATACAAGTTTTATGGTTCCCGAAGTTTAAACAATTTTGGGAGACCCTCTTTAGGAAAATGATCATAATTATGGATCTGAGATTTTTAGAGCTCCTCTCAGAGACTTGGAAGACACCTCTATAAATGAGAATCTAAAGTTACGTTGTATTAGCCACAGAGTAAAACTGACTCTAGTGATGCCCTTTCACCAGTTCCCCATTTCACGCAGGAGTAATGTTAGTCTGCTAACTTCTACATAGGACGCACAAGCTTTGGGCAGGAGAGTGCTCTGATTTGATGTGGCCTATGATTTAGAAAGGAAATTATCACATGTAAGGATATTTTGGTACTAGGAGCTATACATCAGGGTGATCCTTCCAATTTGCTTCACTGTCATTCTCCCATTCTTAAATAAGCATCCTTTAATGTGGAATTTTCTCTAGGACTTTAACTTTCCATGCAGTGAAAATTATTTTTACATACTCTTTTCAAATGAAAAACCGACATGCTCTTCAATTTTGACATGCTTTCCAATTCTTAAACTTTCCCATGTTTAAACCTGTTAAACAGCCACATATGTAGAAAATATCCTTAAAGCAAAACACTGTGTGAGAAATTACATTTTACTTTCAGTGGAATCTCCATGTTTTGTTTTCTTTTCTCTTCATAGCAAATAGTCACAAACTCTGTACAACACAGGAAATAATATGGGGCAAATTAGTATCTCCAGAACACCAGGTAAGTTCTCGCCTCCTACAAAATGATGACTCTCGGGGGTGGCTGCAGACTTTTGTGGTTTTCATCAAGAAATGCTGCTGAGGCTCTTCATCTGTATGCACTACTGAAAAATATTTTTAACATTGATTTTCTTCCGGCATTGATCTACCACCTGACGCCATCAATAATGAGGTTTGTCGGCTGATTTCTTAGGCTGTCTGGAATTTTTTTTTCCCTTCTTTTGCTGGCAGAAGAGACACTGGTAGTGAGGCAGGAATAAAGATTGATAACTTGAACTTGGGAATTTGCAACCAACATATGGACCCCAGTAAGTCCTTCCTCCAGCCCTTCGTCTCCCTCTTGTTCACCTATCACCTTATTGCTTTGATAGGAAGCCTTCCATCCAGGTTGGCCTCGTGAGTATTGCTATTTTTCAGTTTGGTATGCATTGAAATGCAAATGAAATGGGGCAATTATCTGTGGTAAAGTGTTTTCTTGATGCTGGAAGAATGCTTTTTCTTTTGCTTCCCTTAAAATTCTGAAGGCATCTAAAAAGCTGATTTAACTCACATACTTAGTGAGAAACCAATTCTATAAACTATGCCACTTTCATTTATTGAAGTTAGCCCATGTTTGGGCCTAAAGGGAGAATTTTTTGAAACACATGTCTATTTCACTGTGGCAGAATGCTTCACTTTACAAAGCAATAATATGGGGAAAGAAGTAAAAAGTAGATAGTCAGCATTCCCACATCCCTTGTAAAATAAAATGAAAACGCAGATACCCTCTGTCAAGGTCCTGCTCCTGGACAAAATTATATACCGAAATTTGACACAGCACGTTCTGGGAGATACATATTCATTATTATGCATGAACTTAACTAAATATTGATCACTGAGTGGAACAGATGGAAACAGCCATTTTTCTGGATTCCAGATATTGAATTATGAGAGGTTAGGAAAAAAATTCTCATTGATAGGACAAGACAAAATAATTTAAGAAACAAGATAAGAAATGATGGATTTTATGTATGATATATCTGTTTGAAAAAATATTTTTTGTTTCTGTGCATTTTAAAAAATTTGTAATAATAATAGATGACTTATTGAAAACATAGGTTAGGCATAAAGTATTTCTAGTATTTTACCCTTTTATTATGAACGCATGTAATAATCTATTTCAGTTAGTTATATGTTTCTATATCAAAAGATTTTCACACATTCATTCTGTCTTTTAGTTATAAACTTAACAACTTAACATTTGTTTCAATTGTGTATATTTGTAAGACTCAAGTAATTTCATATGTAGCATACATTTTCATTACCCTTGTGAAAAATATCTCCTGGAATTTCACAACACACAAACTGGACAACTGTATCCTGTGGCCCTGATATACTCAGAAAGAGAATTGATGAGCCACTGGGTATTTAAATACTTGATTTCATTAAAACTGATAGATTACTCTCTAGACCAGTATTTGACCTCCTGGCAACACTTGGTACTATCCTACTCTCTACTTTTGGGGAGCATTTACTGTTATCTTTCTGGCCTTTGCCATTCATGTCAATCTGTGCCATGTGGTCCTCTCTTATTTGAAGTTACTGGCATTCTCTGATGCTACAACCTAAACACCTTTTATCTCTTTCGGGGTTTTCCACAGTTTTCATATTAGGTTCCAGGATCCACCACTGTCCCTGTCCCTTCTGAGACATCTTTTGGGTTGGTTTAGAGGAGGAAAACGGAGCTAATGAACTAATATGGAGATGATGCAATGTTTTGGAAACATGCATTGTTCAGAGTGTGTGTGTATGAGTGTGTGTGTGCATGCATGCACATGCACAGGTGTGTATACACAAATATTAAGTTTGAATCTGTTTGAGTGATCTAACTTTTTATTCAGGCTATGTTTTTCCCTCACCTCGGTTCTATTTCAGTGGCAGTCACCTGTTTTGAGTGTCCTGAAAACCTTCCCCGTTCTTGGGCATCCCCTTACACTGTGCTCTCTTCTTCTGCCTAGGTATAGGTCTCAGGCCCAACTGCTGGGATACAATAAGCAGCATCAATCCCATAAGTGAGGATAAACATAGGGGTGGTTGGTTTGGTAAGCAGTCATCTCTCTCAAGGTAGCAGTACAAAGTTTCTTTATCTGTAAATGCTAAGGTTCTCCTAGCCTCAGTTGCAGTAAATATCTGGTATTCCTGGTGAGCATCCTTCCAGCTGCATGGAGGCCAGCTTGGTTAGGTGGTCTTTGCAGGAATGCTCATAAAGGATGTCCTGCCCATTCTTTCACAGGTTTGGAGATTGCAGAAGGCCAAACAGTAGTTGGAGGAAAGACAATTTAAGACGGAAAGTACAACAGGGTCAAATGTTGAAAGAATTAAAAAACAAAACAAAACAAAAAACCAAGACAGCAATCTGAGAACTGGAAAAATATCTTTGAGGTTTTAGCATTTTGGAGGTAATTCATGCTTTTTCCCCTCCATAGTAATGTCATCAGGTTTCAGAAATAAAAGCAAGGAACAAGAATGAGGCTATAGAAACTGGTAATAAGACTGTTCTTCCTATGGAATTTCTGATAAAAATGATATGCAAGTATAAAAAATTTAGATGGCTAGAGGTAGACATAGGGTGAGGGTCAAAAGATAATTTTAATTTCATTGATGGGGATCCTGAATATGTTTATACAGATGGAGTGAGGGGAAAGAGCTTTTGGGAATACAGCAGAGAGGGAGTGCCAAGGACACAGAGTTCTGGGGTTATTGGGAGGAAATCACAATAACTAAGGTGAAAGAATTCATCTGGAATAGAATAAAGGACATATCTGATACAGCTGAAAGTGAGGTCAGAGTGAATAAAACTGTAGAGAAATTTGTAGGTATGTGGGCAAGAAATTGAGAAGTAACAGTCTGTTTTCTCAGTAAATTATGAGGCAGCATCATTGGCAAAAAACAATGAAGGTTTGCAGTGGGCGAAGCAGTGATGTGCTGGCACTGGCTCGTATAGGCTGGTCAGAGCCAACTGCTATGTCCTCAGGAATCTTGGGAGTCACTTAAGCACATCCATTATGATAATGTAAATTACATAAATTTACAGTCAAATTATATTAAAACAAAGGCAATAAATACTCAACTTTCATTACTTCCTAATTATTTTACTAAATTTAATATTATATGTGCTGTTGAGGATGTTTTTATCTATTCTTCCTGAGAACAGAAGCAATGTTGTACCCGGTGGAAATACTGTGAAAGGTGTGCGACTTACCATACGTTGCTTCCTCACTGTGTTTAAGTGATATCACGTTGGTACCTTGATATGGGCCACAGTGGGAGTATTTACAGTTTGAAAATCAGCGAATGCTACAAACCAGGGCTTATTTTGTTTTGTTTTTCAAAGAGTCGTTGAGTGAACATACACTCATATACCGTTGAGGAAAACAGTGAGTATTTTGAATGGGCACTCTGAGGAAGAGGGGACAGCTGACTGCTAACTGACAAAGGAAGGCCAAAGCTCCCTGGGCCTGGTTGAAGTTAGGGAATACGTTTGTAAAGGCAATGTGTCCCCAAGCAACCCAAGTTTGGAAACAGCAAAAGTGTTGGGTTTTGTTCCTTGGGTGTAGGGCCTGCGGTGGAGGGGTGAGAGTGGTGGAACTGGAACACCTTGAGGTTTCAGCCAGTTGTCCAGAGTCGTGAATCCCAGAGGAAGCTAATGCAGTGGGAGAAGAGGGGGGCAGTGTGGGGCCAGAAACAAAGTGGAGCTGAAATGCTGCAGAGGGAATGTAATAAGGGTGCAGAACTGTAATCAGAGAGTGGGGTTTTAGAGTTTGTTATTTTAGACTGAGCCATCTCCATCGTTGGGTAAGATGGCGCTGATGAGACTGCTCAGGTTGTCAAGACCATAGATGTAGTGGGATTTGAAGAAGAGTCGTAAATTTGGATTGTAGGTGAGTTGGTCATCATGCAGGCTAAGGGTACCAGGGATAGTGGCAGGAATTGGCGTGAAGAACTAGCAATGATAGAGGACTGAGAGTGGAGAAATGAGGATGATGGGGGTGTTGGAGTAGAGGCCCAGCTTTGAGCTGGACCAAATATTTCTGCAGTTCCTTGTGTTCAAGAAAATAATTCACCCTTAGGCAATAGCTGCACGGAATATAGAGACTGTATTGGTGTGTATAACAAAGTAATGTTTTAACATAAAAACATTTTAATGTCTTACAAAACATAATTTGCTTAATATTCATAACATTTCTTATAAAACTGATATCCAGTTGTACTAAAGAGTTAGGAACAGTAAAAAAGATGACTTGTTAAAACAAATTAACTTTTCAAATTCACTTATTCCCTACCTCTTCTGGCCACTGCACAGACAGTCTTTTTTTTTTCTTTTCTTTTGCATATTCATAAACAACTAAACAAGGCAATACTCTGCTTATTTTTCTCTCTCAGATTCTTAAGCGTTTTCGAATCCTTTGTATTGCATCATATTTTCCAGAATTAAAATAGAATTTGTTATGTTTTTCTCTGTTTACTATTCCCTCTAGGTGTCATTTACCTCCTTCACCTTTCGTAAGGGAATCATCTGAGCTCTGCAAAACATTAGCCCTCAATATTGCCTTTCATTATTGATAAAAAAGGATCATATAAAAATCATTTTATTCTTTAGTGTTACATCCTCTTGTAGCTGTTTTAGCTGTTATTTTTCACCAATGTTTGAGAAGTAGATACTTAGCTCATATTTTTTTAATGATGTACTCTTCAAAATGTGGGTGACATCATTGAGCATGTGCATGTGTAATAAATTTTCCAAAACCTTCTGTGTAAATCTCTTGTTTGGTGCTACTCAACGGGGAATCAAAACCCAGCAGTATAACAACAGGTTATTCTTTTTCTACATTTTCTCATTCATTATAAATACAGTCAGGGTTTTAACAAGGGCCAATGGCTTAACCCAAAAGATTGATCCAGGACCCTTTGATAGGTCAGTGCATGGATATCAAAGACATCTATCCTTCAAATCTCATTAGCAGAGAGTTTCTTACACAAGGGTATGTAAAAATGGAAAGAAAAGCCTCCGTGTGTGTGTGTGTGTGTGTATGAATTTACAAGAAATAGGCTGAAGGTAGAGAATTATTAAGTGTGCATATTTCTTTGTAGTTTAGTTTATTATTTTGTCATTGCTATCTGAAAATGGTGGGAGTTTGATAAGCCATCAGAGAGAAGAAAATACTGAGTTTAAAGTTCAGGCCACATCCGGGTGAATAGTTTGGGAAACTTGAGCATAAACAAAGTGCCCAGTGCTTGAAGAGTGCAGGATCATTTCACTTCCATAATGATGGGAAGCACTGTGAAAAATATCAAATTTGGGGCAACACAGTAATGAGTTCAACTTGGCTTTGCCTTACTCTCTGATCTTTGGAAAGCTATTTACCATTTCTAAATCTTAGATAGTATCTATAGTTTGGAAATAATATCTGTCTCATCTGTTTTGGAAAGGATTATATGAGATATTTTATTAAAAAGTCTTGCTGGGTATCTGGCATACATATGAGTTCCTATGTCTCTGCATCCCTGAAAGTAAAAAATTGCTTTGCAATGATCTATCAAGATGCTAATAAGGTGCAGTATCTATAGCTGTAATTTCTAAAATTTGAATTAGATTTCCAATATTCTAGCAAATTAAAAAACTTGAAATAAGTGGTTGATGTTTACAATTCAGATTTCTTAAAAGAGCATGTAAAGTTTAAGAAATACCTACATAGAAAACAATAAATTTTAGTGAAAAAGAAAAATTGTAAAAATAGCATTTTTCTAATATTCTAGGTGTAATAGTCATCACAGCTGAACTGGTAATTCATTTTCTTATGAAAGATTTTCTGCTTTATTCTTACCTCTGCAAAAATATTCTATTAATCTTCACCACATGATTAAACTATAGGTTTTTATTTTTTAATCTTAGATTTCTTAATTGTAAAATATTTCACTGCCTCAAGATTATCACTTTTAATCTTAATAACCTAATAACTATTATTGATCTTACTAAAATATCTTATTTTCTTCTCTGGTATTATTCTCTGTTAGATTAAAATCTTAATGGGACATAATAAAATATTTTCTCCTCTTGTTTCAAAGACCTGTTAAGATAGTCCTCGTACACTGTTGTCCAGTTTATGTAATGTTATTGGAGATGATTTATTGCACACGTTATATTTTCTCTTATGTCTACTCTTCCCACCAAATAATACTTTGAAATTAAAAACTGTTATTGGAATTTACACATAATTGATGACACAGTAACACTATTTGAGAAGTAGAGAGAAAAAATGTACATTAACTTTCCAGTAAAGTAAATCTTAATTGAAACTTTTGAATTTCCTGTTCTTTTTGTCTAAAACATGAAAATTAATTACAGTGTTTTATAGGGAAATTTACCTGATTCTTTACAGGACGAAACTGGCCATTATAAGCCAGGCCTATTTGCTTTCTACATCTTACACTGACAATTAGAGAATTACATGAATTCTTTGTGGATTTATTTAAAATATGTAGTATATAGTATGCCTCTACTGTCAAGATTAACTGCATTATAATTGAAGGTGTGCCTGTAAATGCAAATTTTTAAATGGAAAAATACCAATTTTCTCAAGTAAAAACAACAAAAAAGGCAATTGGCTGAAATTTCTTTTAAGCGTATGAAGGATCACATTATAGTTTTGCTTAAAGACTATTAATTTCTGTTTATGGTGTTTAGAATGTCTAAGCTTCTTTAACAGAAAACAATCTTTTCCAAGGGTAACTAATCCAATCCTAGCATTGGTTGCTAGGAGAACATTTGATGCAAATTAATCAGTAAACATCAAGCAGCCAGCTACCTGAGGAGAAGGGGCGTGGGGGAGTCTCATAAGCTGGCCAGCAGGGAAACTGCTGATGGGGAAATGACTGTCAAGGGTTTTTACACACACCAGCGGCATCATGCTGTGATATGGTTTTGTTTTTCCTCTGTCATTTTTGTAGGTAAGGAGGAGAAAAGAAAGCAGGAAAAATTGGAAAGATAAATGGGGTCTTTCCAATGAAGGTGAGCTTGATTTTTTTCTGTTGAACTCTGGGAAGTCAGCAAGGGTTAGATTAATTAATAATTAAAAACAAATGAAGATTAGTGAGAATGGTGTAAGGCACGTAATCCTATCTAGATAATTTGTATTTCAATTTTACTCTGCATTATGTACCCTATCTGAAAATAGTATTTCTATAAACTGCAACCACAAAACAGTTTGTGTTACCCTAAAATTTTGTATGGGACAAAATTCTAGGATATTTTAAAAGAATTAAGGACGAACACCTAGCTATTTTTAAATGAAAATTATGCTTTAAAATATCAACAAAATAAGAAATAAATTTTCTTTATTAATTTTAATGGAATTTAGGTGTGTTCCACAGATTTAGGTCATTGATTGACATTTATATCTGTGGATGCAAGGTATCAGTTTACATACCAGGAAACAATTACTCTGGTTTACTGCACCTGGATTAATTTCTAACCTTAAGTCCTTTCAAAACCGAGTTTTTATTTGTTGTTTGTGTTTGTTTTTTCTCCTATCGAGAAGTAAAAAGTAAAATTCAATGTTTAGAATTTCACTTGTAATGAATTTATGAGAACATAGATGCTTTATGTTTAGAAATGAGTATCTGTGCAAATATGTAAGCACAGAAACATCACACAAAAGCTACAAAGGAAGTTAGAATGAAAAATACGTTTATTAGTTGTACACAAACTCATTCAAATATATTTTTTAAAACAGGAACAAATTTGGTATGGTTACAGGGTTTATTATTTTTGTACTGAAAATAAATATTTTTAACTTTTCTATTATAAGTTTGCTTATACCACTTCTTTTTAAAATGATTTTCACATGCACATACTAGAGTCATACCATGTATTCCAATCATAAACCAAAGTTAAAATTCATAATTATCTGTAGAATTTTGCCACACATGATGCTAGCCTAAGATCTAGGATGTTGACTAAGATCATTTATGTTCCCTTTTGTGTAAAATTGTGATATGTCCAGTAAGTTTAACCTGCTGCTCCATTTAAAAATTATCTGGTGATAATTTGTATAGAACATTATCTTGGTTCCTTTGTTTCAGTCTTTCTATGTAGGGCTCAGGAGAAATAAATCTACCAATGTAGATATCACATAAAATATATAAAGAACATGGTTGGTAGGGACTATGAACCTTAAAGTGAGATATTGGGCCCCTGACCTCAAAGAGATTACCTTCTGCTCTCAAAGTTAAAATAAAAATAAAAAAATGCAAGAAACAGAAAGTGAAGGTGATACTTTTTTGGTAAGGGTCACACTCTAGAGAAGGTTGCAAGAGTGTTTGGTACCTTCTATAGGCACCAGAGCGGGCTCCGCAGAAGGGCCCTGAGCAGAAGCTGAGGAATAAGGAGTTGGAGGCAACCGTAGAGCTTCAGTTACATGTTGAGTACGCAGCTGATATCAACTTATTTGCCTTTGCAAATAATATTGAAATAATGTTTTTTTCAAATGATATTGAGCGTATTCCTTTTTTATATAATCACACAGCATATACTCTCATAGAGCTATGCTAGATAATTTTTGTGATTAATGAAATGCAATTATGATATCTTAAATATACATTAACTTTTTAGGTAGCAACATCCAGATATGCAGAATTAAGTGCTATATACACAGAAAAAACTAGTTTGGAACAAAAGCTAATTTAATTAAGGGGACTTTTATAACCCTTTATTGAATAGCTATTTCCCTGAATTAATTTTTTTCAAAATAAACAGTTATTACTATTGTTTCAAAACACCTTTACGAAAAGATACAGAAAATTTAAAAAGTGTAACATCTGATAAAAATATTAAATAAAAAGGTTGAACTAAAGTTCTCTGATAGCAACATACCAACTTCTTCAAGTTATGGTGAATGTACCTATATGATGTAAGCAGACCATGGATTTTACTTACTCTTTTCAAAAGGACTACAGATCAGCTTACTGCTCTAAATTCTCTTATATTTCATCACGTGAAAAAGACCCACATTGAGTGGTTATAATCTGGCTATAGTAATGATTACTTATACAAAAATGGTCCATCTGAATGCTCGTAATGACCATATAAAGCCCCTGTTGATTTCAGTGCAGTTTCTCTCCCATGGGCTGGTTTGCCTCACGGGTGTCACCTCAGCCTCTTTAAACTGGAACCCGTAATCTTCCTCAGGTGTACCCCATAGTGGTCAGCGATATCACATTTTACCCAGGTATACAAGGCAGGTTCTTGGGCATCAGGCTTGACCCTTTTTTCTGAGAGTCATTTGACCTCAAATTTCTACTACATATACTCTGCACTACTCCTAGCATTGTTCCTGATTTCAAGCATGTGATGGTTAATTCTGCATATCAATTTGACTGAGTCAAGAGGCACCCAGACAGTTGGTTAAACACTATTTGGGGTGTGTCTGTGAGGATGTTTCGGGATGAGATAGACAATTGAATTGGTAGATTGAGTAAAGCAGGTTTCCCTTCCTAATGTGAGTGGGCCCCATCCAATCAGCGGGAAGCCTGGATTGAACAGAAATGTTGATTCTCCCAGGAGTAAGAGGCAATTCACCCTGCCTGGCTGCCTTCAAACTGACACTAGTTTTTTCCTGCCTTTGGACTCACACTGAAACATCAGCTATCCCTGGATCTCCAGCTTGCCAACTGCAAATTGTGTCCTGCTGGTTCTGTTTCTCTGGAGAACTCTGACTAATACAAAATCCTTGGCACTTTTCTTCTGGATTTTGTAGTACTCTTAATTGCGCTCCAGTTTCTCCCCCTTCCTTCCCTCGTATTTTCCATATACCAGCCGTAATTATATTTCTCAAATGCAAAGCTCTCAGGCCTTTACTTAAAATTCTTGATTCCTCATCCATTTCAGGATAACACACTGCTAACAAGTCAAGTGAAGTCCTTCAATGATTCAGGCCAGCCTTGTTGGCCCTAGGTTTTTCTTTCTTTTCAGCAAAACTGAAAAAGTCTCAGTTTTCTGAACCCAGCTGCTGTATCTTTACATGTTCTACTCAGTCTACCTCTACTTTTTCCTCTCCACTTGCCCATTGTTCACCTGTCTAATCCCTATTTAAATGTTCCATGTACTAACCCTCAGTACATGGTTATGTTGTATTTCCTCCTGGTAGTCTCCTCTTAGTTCCTTCTTCTACCATCTCTTTGCTTTCTTCCTTGATAGAATGGGGTTGTAATAGTCGACTTTTCATGCCTATATTCCAGATGAAATAACAAAATCTTTAAGGAAAAGAATCAGATTAAATTATTTTACTCAGTTCCTAGCACAAAGCAGACCATTTGGTAGATATTTACTAAAGTTTTGATGAATAAGTGAATGGCTGTACCTCATCCATGTCAATTAATTTCATTTTTAACATACACTCCCATATTTAACATAGAAAAGCCATTTCAGAAATGCATCTAATTAGTTCTCTCTATATGATTTATATTATTTATTTTTCCTGCTGACATTTATGAACTTCATTAATGGAATCCCATGCTCTCTAGCTTAAGATTGGATTCAACAGATAGTAGATACCAGCAAAAGAATGAAGGGCAGAAGTTGAGGGAGATTGGTGTTTTATCCCTATGGCACCAGGCCAAACATCGCATTGGATGCATTCCTCTCCCAGAGCTCTCTGTGGCTCCTCCTTGGGTTTAATACCTACTTCTTCCCCTTGTCCTTTAGGCCTGGGGTGCCAACACTACTATTAGCTGGAGAGTAGTTTACCTTCTACTGCTAGTTTCATTTAAACTTATTCATCATTTCCTTATACTTTTCTTAATTACTCTGTTGGACGGTTCTACCAACTTCCTGCCAGGGATATGACTGAGGCAATATAGAGCCCCCCCTCCAGGTAGAATGTGTTTTAAGACTCCAACATGATAGTACAATAACTCTACCAATTTGTTGGGCTCATTTAACACACTAAAAGTACCAGTAAGTAAGTATATAGGAGTCTAAGCCATAGTATGATGGGAAATCTAGTATTATTTTTTTAAAAGTGACTAAAAGAATCTTACAGCTTTAAAATGTTTTTCAGTTTAAAAGATGGTTTCAAATGCATTAATTAATTTATAAATATCTTACTGGCAAATAGAAATACTGCAGATACACAGTTTTAAAAGCTCATTTTGACTTATTAAAATTTTAAAAATAATTGAAATTATATTCTTATTTAAAATAATCATTTTTATCAATGTCACATAGCAATATAATATTACCCCAACTCAGTAGTCAATAAAAGTCACAATTACGACTCAAGTCTTTGTGCCTAAATGATTCCCTGGCAGTACCTCAGGGAGTTGGTGGCCACATTAACTCAAGACTGCCAGGGCATCTTGAGGCACAATTGAATGTGCTCTATTCATGCTCTTTTGCCCACACTAAATGTAATACTGGAAAAATTGTGTTCTCTTGAGTGCTGTAGGCAATGTGTATAAGCCTACAGAGTCTAGAAAGCATCACCAGAGGTGTTCTGTAGATACTATACTGTGGAGCCTCCTGCCTGGGGGAAGCTCTAGAGCTCTTCATTGTCTTTTCCACAAGGAAAGCACTAATATCCTTGTTTCTTTAGAGCTGTTATCTTTCTCCATGTCTAACTCTCAGGAAATCACTGAAGCACCCAGGGTAATATGGCCCATGATGTAACTGGTAGTGCAATATCACTTTATTCTGCCCTTTTGGCATTTGATCATATGTGTAAATATGATATTTATAGACTTAAAAAGGGGTGGAGGGAATGAATATATGTTCACAATTAAACATTTTTGAAAAAGGAGAAAATTTGGTTTTGGGAAGTTGATGCAAACAAACAAGTACAGTCTCCAAGGTTTTCAGATTCCGGAGGTCAAATTTTTTTATGCATTTAAGGTAAAAGGACTAATTAGGTTGCCCATGTGAGCTACTACTCCTGAAAGCTGCTTTTAGAGGGTTTAAAATTTCAGATGCTTCTTTAGGAACTACTGAGTTTTCTGAGAGCTTCTTTAGTTTCGTATTATGTAAGTAGAGTGCACTTGAGGAACACCCTGAATAGATTCTTCTTTTTTTAAAATATGGTGCCTTGTATATATCTGGTAGGATACCAAAAAGATACTCTTTTTAAATATGTCATTTAAATTTGATAAAAGTACACAAAGTGATTTGTCTCCATATTTCATCAATGTACGTCATACTTTTGTTGCATACCTAGTCCAGTGCCCATATTAAAGTAATAGAACAGAGATAGCAGAACACAAAGGGAATTTAATGCATAAACTGTCTCATGTTAAGTTCAAATCTAGACTGTGACTCTGTAGTGTCCTGAAAGGCCCCAAATGCAAATTTTTCCCCAGACGCTGTTAACAACAGCAAAAATTGCAGGATGCATTAGACAACTGCATGCGCTCAGAAACAATTTCTGCAGGTATATGAACATTTCAATTCTTATTTCAATTTAAACAACTGATTAATCAGCTAACAAAGTATGTTATTGACTGTTAATTCTATGTATTTTGTATAGGCCAAAGCTGAAAGTGCCTCAAGGGAAAGAGTGAGCCCTAGAGGCAGAATCACGAGGGTGATTTAGGTTGGTAACAGGAGTGATATTTACTGACGCCACCTCTGATCTCAATGGCATCAGTATATCCTGGCTGATTATTGATTCTAGCATCACTGGAAGTTCCTGATGGAGGTGACTAAATCCTAAACAAGCTACAGAGCCTCAGGAGTGGATAGAAACCCGGTGAGTGGGAAGGATACAAGTAGGCAATAGTAAGTCAAGATGAGTTGATTTTTTTGCCAAGGCATTTGGTGTGGCTAAGGTGGAAGCATTCAAAAGCACCAACATAGGCATAAACACACAATAAAACAAACAGAAAAGAACAAAGTAATATAAGGTAAAATATATATGAAATTTAAGTGCAATACAAGCTAAGAAAGGAGGAAGGGCACCAATCACATTTCCAATTTCCAAAACAATTTCAAGAACTTCAGTTTATTTTGAAACCTCATTCAGGATAAATTGGTTACCATCTGGGAAGGGATTTTCCATGCACTGTCATAACCCTGACATTTTTAGTAAAATATCTTGCCCGAACCATATTGGTTGGTAATTGCAGAAAACACACACACACACACACACACACACACACACACACACACACACACACACACACACAAAACCAGAGGATAAGAATAGCAACAGCTCTAACCAACAACTTGAGTCTTCAGGGAAGATAGGACCCTTTGAGGAAATGAAACACAGAATTTAAGGATCCTAAGGTTAGGCAAGTTGGCAAAATTCTCAACAAATGGATTAGTCAGGAAAAGTGAAATCAAGGTGGCTGCTCTTAGGTTGATATGGCTAGGGATGGATAGAAGGTGAGGATTTGGCTAACATTCTTGTGATAGGGTATTTTTTGAAGATAATCTTTTTTATTAAAGTATAATTGGCATACAATACATTAGTTTCAGGTATAGACCATAATCATTTGACATTTATATACTTTACAATGTGATCACCACACTAAGTCTAGTAACCACCTGTCACCTTGCAAAGTTATCACACTATTATTTATTATATTCCCTTTAACCTTTTTTACCCATCCCCCTACTCCCCATCCCTCTGGAAACCATCAGTTTGTTCTCTGTTTCTATGAACCTGTTTTAGTTTAGTTTTGTTTATTTTATTTTTTAAAAGTCCACATATAAGTGAAATCATTCAGGATTTGTTTTTCTCTGTCTGGCTTTTTTCACTTAGCATAATACCCTCTAGGTCCATCCATGTTGTTACAAATGGCAGGATTTCTTTTTTTTTATTTTTATTGCTGTGTAATATTCTATTTGTGTGTGTACATGTGTGTGTATCACATCTTCTTTATCCAGCATATAGTCAAATTAGTTACCATAACCCTTCTACTAGATGGACAGTGCCAGTTAGAAGTGGCTTCATAGTTGAATGCTAGTTAGCCTTGGTTGGAGATCTTTAGTAGCTGGTTCTGAGCATTTCTCCCAGTAAAGCAAATATTGATGCTTATATAAGACATGTTTTCCTCTAAAGGAAATATTAAATAATAGCAATTAGATATCATCAGAACACAGCAAAGGAAAAGTCCATTTTAACATCAAACCATGAACAGTTCTAGATGCTGGCATCTATTTCTTAATACACATTGGAATTCTGTTGATAAAGGTCCTTCCATGGGATCTATTGACTCTTGTCCATTGGTGGGTTATATATGTAATCCTCACTGTAGGCTACTCTTAGCAAACTTATTATTGCTTTCTACTGATTGGCCCATCTATCACCTAGCCCAATATCATGTCAGAGTCTATAACTCTCTTCAGAAATGTTTTTTTGACAGAAAGAAGACTGAAACTTTCCCTCTCAATGTGATTAATGAATAGAGTATAAAGATGTTGCTATAGCAATATAAACTCAGTTCCAGATTCTTTTACAGGATCCAGCCCAGAGGAGGTGATCAGTTTGTTGAATGGAGGAGCCATTTCTGGGAACTACAGTGTCTAGGTCAGTGTGCTAGTTATAGCCTTTCATTCTTTTCTAAGAGTGAAACTCATTCTTCTTTAAGGGTTTTTTTTTTTAAGATTTCTTTTTTCTTATTGAACTTATTAGGGTTACATTAGTTAATAATATTATATAGGTTTCACATGTACAATTCTGTAATACATCATCTATATTGTATTGTGTGTTCACCATCCACAAAATATAGTCTTCTGTCACCAGTTATCCCCCATTCCTTTATTGGACTAGAAGCTCACATGCCTCACTACTCAGGGCAAGTTTCTTCTAGCCCAGGTGCCTTACCAGCTTTCCTTAGAAGTGGGTGGATTGCTTTTTTCAAATGCTTGCTTTTCTTACTAAGAATCAATGGGACATTGTACTAAATAAGAAACAAAAACTCCTTCAACTATGAGATATGAATCTATATCATGGAGCTTACTTGGAAAGTTGTTTCTTTTAGTGTTTCAGCATATTTATTTACTTTTTAAAGTTGTGGCACCTTGCAAAGAGTTCTTATAATATTGTCTGTTTTAATATCATGTAACCAGCAGTTCACAGTTCTTGAAAAATCTAGAATAGAAGTTGGCAAACATTTTCTGTAAAGGGCCAGAGAGTAAATTGGGGAGAGGGGACCTGTGGGACATACAGCCTTTGTAGCAACCTCTGAGTTCTGCCTTTGAAACCTGAAAGCAGCTGTAGACCATATTACAAAAAAAAAAAAAAAAAGGTCTAGCTGTATTGCAATAAACTTTTATTTAGAAAAACAGACTGTGGGCCAGATTTGGCCCATGAGCCATTCTTTGCCAATCCCTAATCTAGAAAATAATACAGAACTATGACCTTAATGATGGAATTCAGTATCCTTTGCCTACCAAATTTAGGCAGGAATATGCTCCCTTCCCAGGATTCTCTGTTCAAGTGAGTGTATAAATGAAATTCAGTGGTAGTGATATTGTTTTCTCACATTCCAACCTTACAACTCCCATAGGTGGGAGGGGAAAATAAAATTTAAGTAATTTATTTTTTCTTGTTTTGATGTATTAGCTTCTATTTCATTTTATATAAGAATAATACATAGTATAAAATGGTGCAGCTAATTAGGAACATCAGCATGTAATAGTTATACTGAGATATGCAAATGTAACTAGATATTTTTTATTTAGCATTTACACCCATTAAGAAGCTCAGCAGTGTAGGACAGATGCAGCATTTGATGGATCCCACTCCTGTGGAAGAGAGGAGGATTTTTAAACTCTACATTACACAGTGTCACATTATATAATGTTATTGCTACATCAGGTGACACAGAAGAAACTGATATTACATGACCTGATGCAAATTCAAATAGAAAGTTTGGAGCATACAAATGGATTAAACACCCTTGAAAATCAGGTAGAGTACAATTCCAAAGGATTTTAGGTCATTCAGAATTGCTATTACCTCTCAGCTAAGGACTGTAGACTGTTTTGTCAGTGATCACACTGAAGCATGAAATTGGGGCGGAAGACTCTTAATGGGTCAGGTAAGGTAAGAAATAAGAAATATTATTTTAAGGTGGAATGTTGTGACAAATATGTGGCAAAATGTAAAATTACCTCTCAGAAAAATCTGTGTTTATTTTCAGTCACTATTCACGGTATTATGACTGGAAAATCTCACTTGAAAAGTTCTTAGCTTAAAAAACTCACCAGCCTTCTCAGAGTAGGTCTGTCATTATCTATGCATACTGCAGAATTCTTGGAAAGCAATTTATATGTCATGTAGGCTGTACACTGTTTTCTAAAATAGCATTTTATAGTTTTTTAAAAACAGGTTTTTATTTTTCTAGTCATTGTAAAACTACTGTGAACATATAATAGAAGGATTAGTCAACAAATATGTTAAGGCTGGAGTACTTTGCTAACATAATAAATGTTTACTATCTTGCAAACTCTGTACTGATTAAAAGATACTCTTTTTTAAAAAAAAATGATCTTTATTGTTGAGAGTATTACAGATGTCCTTCTTCCCCCTCCCCCCATTGCTTCATGGTTATCCTTCAGAAAAATTATGATTAAAAAAAAAATACTTTGAATATATAATGTCAGATTACTTAATTGAAACCACTTTCTTTAATTTCCTTTAAAAAAATTACTGCTTGATTCTTCTTATCTCTTCAGTACTTTTTTATATTTAAAATGGATTATCAGGAAAATAAAGTCAATAGTAACTGAAGATTTTTTAGTTGGTATATCTTACATGAAGATCTGTATTAGAACTGTTTTTACCTGAAGATATTTACTGTGGGAACTTAGAAACATCTAAATTTTTAAATGTAATGCATAGCAAAAGAATAGTAAAATATTTAGCAGAAAGTCATAAAATCTTTGCAATGAAAATTTAAATACTCTGATGATACTGTAAGAAATGCATTTAACAAGTTAATTTTGGTTGGATTCTTCGTTTACCACATGTAGCACTCGCCACCCTTTGTTTCATTATCGGTAAGTAGCAGTACTTCACACTTCAAGGCTTTGTTCACTTTTTTCGTACCTACTGCCTTCTCACCTAAACACCTTAGTCTCTTGGCCAGTCTTTTCAAATATCGTTGGTGTACAACAAACATATTTGAGAATGAATGGGCATAGTCAACAGGCCAAACCTGCACATAATCCCCTCTCCAGGGAAAATACCATGGGATTATTTTATAGTGACTGCTTTTAGGTCTTTAATTATTAAATGCACTCACCTGCTAAGCAATATTAATCTAAAATAATGTCATCAGAGAGCCAGTTGGGTATACTTTAAATGCATGCATGGAAACTCTTACGGAATATTCTTAAAGTAATTGAGTATTTGACCTATACATTTGTGTTCATTTCTCAGCTTATTTAGTATCTTATTCTAAAAATGTTTCTCTACTCTGAATCTTAAATATACTTCCTTAAAAAGCACACAACATATTTACCAAATGCTACAAATATGAAATTCATTTTGTTTGAAATGAGTATCTATTATTCAAAATAATAGTTGAAATATATAGGGCCCTGATATTTCAAAATATTAACCTTTCACTGAATTGATTAAAAGCATATAATATGACTTTGAAGTATTTTGAAAACCTGACTCCTGAAAATCAATCAAATTATATTCGTTGTTTGGTAATGTAAAACAATTGCTCCATTTTTCAAAGACTGTGATTATCCCATGCACCCTGCCAACGAATAGATTTAGGAGAAACCATAAGCTATACAGAAGACTCATTAATAAGAGAGAATCAAAAATAAAGAAAAGTAAATAGGTTAATTATGATAAGTATGATTTATGCATCTGTTTAGACTTTCAGGGAATAAAAAAGAGAATTTGAGAGACATTAAAATCTAAACTCAAATTAACAAAACTCAAATAAGGATAGAATTGTTTTCAGAGCATGATGAACATTTATTAAATATTACTTTTATTTAAAATGCAAACTTGGAGATAGAAAGTAAACAGTATTTTTTATTAAGGTAGCATGAATATCTTACCTAAACCCTCTTACAATTAGTGCTATCTTAGGATCAAGCCACTTGTGGCCAAAGTCAAGGTACAAGAGTTTAAAACACCAGATTGAAAAAAGTATTCAGGGCACAAAATGCGGTGTTTTCAATATAATAATTGTACATTTTTAACTGGCATATTGTGAAACACTTTTTACAAAACTTTTATTGCTAAGCTTTTAAACATAATTATGGTCACAATGTTTACAATTAGGTGCTTTAGCCTTTAAAATTTCTACATTTGATTTCTATTTAATTTTTCTTCTGTGGTCATTTATTTGATTGGTTCTTTTAGGTGTCTCATGGATTTATAAATATTTCTTTAATCTATTGGATCATTTTATTTATTACATAATATAATTATTTTAGGCCCTTCCTTAATTTTAACTAGCTCTATCTGATTTTAAAAGATAGTCTTCCTAATATGTGTATCTGATTATGTTCTACTTTCTTTCAAAAGCTTGGGTGGCCTCCCATGCCAAAAGAATAAAATGTAAATTTCTTTGTATGACAGAACAAGCCCTTTATCCAACCTCATTGTCTTCAATCCCCCACTGTGCCTCCACACCCTACATCCTGTTTGTCAGCTGAGCTATACTGGAAAACTCTCATAGCTTCATAACCTTAGCACACTCCCTCACACCTCTGCAACTTTCTATACTTCCTCTTAATATTTAAGTCCCTTTTCTAAGTACTTCTGGCTAAATTAGAGCCATTATTCAAAACTCATTTCAGTAATAATCTCCAGATCTCCTGCACTGTGCTTATTTATAACTGTGCTGTTCAATATCGTAGCTACTGCTACATATAGCTATTTAAATTTAAATTAATTGAAATGAAATAAAATTTGAAAATTCATTTCTTGGTAGAGCCAGTCACCTTTAAAATGCTCTGTATTCACAGGTAATTAGTTGCTACTACATGGGACAGCACTGGTACAAAATATTTCCATCATCACTACAAGGTTTTTGGGATAGAACCACCTTAAAATCCTAATCATTAAATTGTATTGCAAAGAATAGTTATTTCATTTCTCTGTTTCTCAATCTGGAGATCCTTTAAGGCATATAACCTAGATCATTGGTCTGTAGGGCACATAGTAGGAAAGCAGTGTTATTGTTACTTTTTTTTGTATTGCACAGACCAACACTCATAAACATAAAAGAAAACCATAGGGGGCTGTGTAACCCAAGAATCGTTGAGGTACAGAGAACATCCAGAAGGAAAAGGGCTTAGAGCGTTAAGACTGAGCTCGTCTCAGCTCAAACCATAGTTAACATCTGAAGGAAGCAGGACCCAAACTCTCCCATCACAACTGCCACAGAGACCACGAGGATCTCAAGCAGAGGTTGTTTAGTAGAAAACATCAACAAAGGATGATACCTCTTAGATTTCTAGCATATTTTATATAGTCACAATTAGGAATCAGAATAAAAGTATTGTCTTTTGGAATGCTGTAAGATGAAACAATTTGAGAAATGCTTAAAAGAGGCTGAGAATGTCCAATTAATATGCCATCTATGAGAAGGAACCGGCCACTATGGGCACATACAGTCCCAGGTGGACAATGGGTGCAGGTGAAAGAACCACAGCGGAAAAATCAAGTCTCTGGATTCCAACCATAAAAGAGCACATCCCTAAATGTTATTATTAAACCAGTAATCTGTGCAAAGGCTATTGGTAATTAGCATCTTTGTTCAACTAGGTTTGTGCTTTAAGATTATTTATTGTGTTTACGTATATGCATATGCATACATTAACTACCATAAGGTGTGTATAGTTCTTTTGTAGTTTGGATCCAATTTTTAGTAAAGTCCACATGTTTTCTTTATAAAGCTAGCATGCAAAGACCTGTGTGGTTCTACTTACAATGAGGAGCTAGAAACTTGCAAGAGAATGTCACTCCCGCCCCAGCATTAAAAAAAGCAGATACTCTCTCAAATCTCAACTTTTTCTGAGCCCATCAGAGAGCTAAGGTTGCAGGTCAACCAATTAAACTGACTTCCAAATAGTGACCAGCCCTTCTGAGTAGAAATAGGACATATAAACTGCTTTATGCAGAGTACAGAAGGAGGTGGCCAGTTTTCCAGTTGGTAAGAAAAAGTCAGCTAAAATGTTAATGATTTCTTAGGGCTTACTGTAACACTAGCAAGCCCGTCTAGAATAGCTGGGAGCCACAGACACAAAGGGATTTCACACTAACTCAAAAGCTCTTTTCTGAAGGTTTCCACTGGGCACTCATAGGAAAGATTGGAGGCAGGGAAGGAAACTAGAATGAGTTCAGCTGATACTGGGGTGCAGGGCCAAAGCCATGTATCTTCCCGGCCGCCCCCCCCCCCCCCAGTACATAGTAAAAGCTTTATGCTGGGAGAGGAGCAGCAAGCACTCTGGTCCCCAGGGATCAGGCAAAATTCCATTGCTTGTGGGAAGGGAGGGTGAGCAAATAGAACACCTATATCAGGCGGGGGGCGGAGAGAAGCACACCCCTTCCTAGGACACGGAAGGAAGAGTAAACATATGGGTAGATGTGATAGGCTTTTCTTTGACTTGAGTTTTCTTAATTAAATTTGACTAATGAAGCCAAATTATAATACTTATGTGGTTCTAAAACTGTGTAGAGAAAATAGTAAGACAATTATATTATAAAAGGTAGGGGGAAGGGATATAAAGAGGCACAAGATTTCTAACCTTCACTAAACTGGTAAAATGGTAACACCAGTAGACTGTGATAAGTTATGTATACAGAATACCTAGAATAACCACTAACAAACTATACAGAGCAAGTTTTATAGTAAACTACCTTTCAAAACAAAAATACTAGAAAGTTATACAAAGAAATACACTAAACAACCACATACATAAAGTAAAATTCAATTCTAAAAAAAGTTTATGTAGCTTAAAAAAGGAAGGAAAAAGCAAACAGAGCAAATACAAAAAAAATTAATAAAGTGGTAGATTTAAGCCCTAACCTATCAATAATTACATTAAGTTGACACCAATCAAAGAACAGAGATTGATGGAGTGGTAAACAAGAAAATGAACAAGAAACATCACCCACCTATATGCTGTATATAAGAAACCCACTTCAAATATAAGAATTTAGGTAAGTGGAAAGTTAAAAGATGGGAAGAGATATAAAGTACAAACATTAATTTAAAAAAGCAGTACTAGCTATGATAATATTAAAGTGGTCTTCAGAGAAAAGAAAACTATTAAGGACAGAGACATACATTACATAATGATCAAAGAGTCATAATAAGATCAAGTTAACATTTATAGAACACAATAACTAAAATATACATTGTTTTCAAGTGCTCACAGGTTTAATGTAATTCCATCAAAATGCAAGTAAAATTTTTGTAGGCATAGAGAAAACTAAACTGATTTTAAACTTCATATGGAAAATCTTAGGAATTAAAATAGCTAAAAACAATTGTGAAAAATGAGAATAATAGAGAAGTCACTCTAACTTCAAAACTTATAGCTACAGTAATCAGGACCTTGTACTGGCAGAGGGATAGACACATGGAAGCGTAGAATGGAAGGGAGGACTCCACAGTTTTCGGACACAAGAGTAGTCACTGATTTTTGACAAAGTTTCAAAAGCATTTTCAATAAATGGGGCTGGAATAATTGGATATCCAATGGCAACAAATGAACTTCTACCTAAATCTCACACCTTACTCAAAATAAACTCAAAATACATCATAGATTTAAATGTAAATGTAAAACTTTAATACTTTTAGAAGAAATTATGGGGGGAAATTTCAGGACCTACGGCTTAGTGAAGAGTTCTTAGACATGACACCAAAAGCATGATCTATAAAAGAAAACATAGATAAATTGGACTTAATCAAAATTAAAAACTATTGCTCTGCAAAAGACCCTGTTAAAAGACTGAAAAGACAAACTATGGAGTGGGAGAAAATATCTGCAATTCACCTATCTAAAGAAGAACTTGTATCTAGAGTATATAAAGAACTAAAAAAAAAAAAAAAGGCAAAAGGCATGGACAAATATGTCATGAAAGAGGAGATACAGATGGCAAATAAGCCCATTTGGAAATGCTCAATAACACTTCCATGAGGGAAATGCAGGTGAGGACTTCAATCAGATATTACATACTCAGCAGGAGTACTGATGGGAAAAATGATACCAATTGCTGGTGAGAATGAAGAGAAACTGAATCTCATACATTGCTGGTGGGAATGTAACATAGTACAGACACTATAAAGTAATCCATCAATGATTTTTTTTTAATTAATTATACATTTACTATACAACTTAATTACTGCACTCCAAGCATTCCAGAGAAATTAAAACTTATGTCCACAAAACATGTATATAATTATTCAAAGGAGTTTAGTTTTAATAGACAAAAATGGTAAGCAACCAATGCCCTTCAATAGGTATATGGTTAAATTGTGGCACATCTTATAAAATGCCACTCAGCAATAAATACACGCAATATTTTGGACCTATCTCAAGGGCATTGTGCTGAGTGAAAAACTGTCTCAAATAGTCACATACTGTATGATTTCATTTATATAACATTTTCTAAATAATTTTGTGATTGTTAGGGGTTAAGGTGAGAGGTTGTGTGTCACAATGAAGAAGTA
The DNA here is from genome assembly GCF_964146895.1 of Miniopterus schreibersii. NCBI lineage: Eukaryota > Metazoa > Chordata > Mammalia > Chiroptera > Miniopteridae > Miniopterus > Miniopterus schreibersii. The sequence goes on from NC_138107.1 coordinate 48,019,311, forward strand.
GCATGAGGGAGACCTTTGTGCTGATGGAACATTTCTCTATCTTGATCCTGGTGGTAGTTACACAAGTATTCACGTGATAAAATAATAAAGATACACACACATTGTATCAATGTCAATTTCCTGGTTTTGATGCTGTGTTATAATTATTCATAATATAATAATTGGGAGAGACTGAGTGAAAGGTACATGGAACCTCTGTACTACTATTCCTGCAACTTCCTGTGAATCTATAATTATCATAAAATATTTTTTTGTAAAAACAGTGAGTCATTAAGGTGTGAGGTATCTTTAAGAGGCCTAATGCATATATAGAGGTCTAATGCATTATATTATTTTGAAGGAGAAGAGAGAGAAGAGGAACAAAATTTTATTTAAAGTGATAATGGTAAAAATAATATCCCAGTGTCATAAAAAATACATAAATCTAAGAAGTTCAGTGAAACTCAAGCACAACAAACATGATGAAAATTGCCTCCAGGTACATTATAACCAAATAGCTCAAAACAGTGATAAAGAGAAAAATTTTAAGAGTACTCATAAAAAGAAAAAAAAGACAATTTACAGAGGAACAAAAATAAATATGTTACAGATTTTTTTTTTTATGGAAACAGTGTGATAAAACAATTGAGCAGCATCTTTAAAGTACTGAAGAGAAGATTGTCAACCTAGAATTTTATGCCCAGTAAAAATATTTCAAAAAATATGGCAAAATAGTTTTTCAGAATATAAAAGCTAAAAGAATTTATCACCAGCAGATTCTCATTACAAGAAATATTAGGTACTTGCCAGAGACGGGGGTGGAATGATAAAGTTGGTCAAAAGGAAAAAAAACATAAAAGTTAAAGGAATTCCTTCCAGCAGAAGGAAAATGAGACTAAATGGAAACTTGGGTTATACTAAGGAACGGAGAATATCAGAAATGGCAGTTTTATTGGTAAATACACAAAGTTTGTTTTGTATTATACAAATCTTTTAAAATATAACTAGAGCCTGGAGGGGGGTGGCTCAATGGTTGAGCATGGGCCTAGGATCCAGGAGATAGCGGCTTGATTCCTGGTCAGGACATATGCCCGGGTTGCGGGCTCGGTACCCAGTCGGGGGCGTGCAGGAGGCAGCCCATCAGTGACTCTCTCATCATTGATATTGCAACTCTCTCCCTCTCCCTTCCTCTCTCTGAAATCAATAAAGATATATTTTTAAAAATAAATAAATAAAACTAGAAACAATATAAATATAAAAAATATGTATCCCACAGCTCCTCATGTTGTATACATAGTAGACTTTCAATATAATTTTGCTAAATGAAGAAGTGAATGGAAAATGAAATAAGGAAAAATAAACTTAAAAATGGATAATGTTCATTCATATCTATTGCATTTTTCAAGCAATTATTATTCTTAGTTATTTCTCATTTTTTAACTGAAAATAATTTTTTTTCAAATTATAAGAGAAAGTTTATTTAAAAAGTAGCAGAGATATTAGAAGTGAGCCAGCTGGCCTGCACTGGATCAGTAACCGTGTTCCAGAAGCAAAAGGCCTCGGGGAAGGAGAGAGGGGATGGAAAGGCTCAGGTGTCCTCCCCAGAGCGAGAATGTGCCCTGAAATAAACATTTAATTTCTATTGTTTTTATTCTTTCGGTAAATATTGATGGTGATTGCTTCAAGGGACTTAGGACCAATTATTTGAAGAACTACTTCAGGAAAATCACTGATCTATTAGAATTTTTAAAAAAATCATTTTACATATTGTTGTGGTCAAATAATGAAATATCTGGGCCCACATGTTAAAATAGCTTTTTGAACAGTTTTTAACGACTTTTATGTCTAGCCGTTCCAGTTTCACCAACATTTATGTTCATGATCTTCCTAAAAAACCTTGTCACTTCCCAATACTTTTTATTTTTGGGTTAAAGAATCACAAATATGTGCCTGTAGTGATATTTTCAAAATTCTCTAAACATTGCTGACCTTAACTAGGCATTGAAGATAAAGCAGGATCTATTCTCTGTCTACCTTGAGTAATTTCTAGCCACATATATATGCACAGGGGCCCAACTGCATAAACTACTTTTACCTTTATTAAGTGGTTATGGTGCTGAAATCGTGGTTGTTTATTCCAGCTAAAATTCTTTAGATTATTTATACATTTAGGAGAACTAATTTTGCTTTGAGCATTTATTTTCAGGTTCCCATGATTCTCAGCTCACTTTATTCCTTGAAAGCTATAATATAAAGCATTACTTACATGTATTTCAAAGAAATTATGTTTTAATAAATGTATAGTTTTGTTTTCACTTTATTTCTCATTTTTATTTTTTATAAACTAACTTTGAAAGCAGAATAAGGCATAGTTTTGTGATCATCATTATGGGAAAATACTTTCATTCCCCAAATTTGATCATCAAATAATAATTTCCACACTATTAGTTTTAATTTAAGAAAATGGTCAAAACAAAACAAAACACACACATTTCTAAGAGTTACCTAGAGTTTCTAGGTCTATAGCAACTATGAATAAACTGCTAAAGGCATATTTTTTTTAGCAGAAATTCTGCTCCGCTGCATTTTTTTCCTTAAAAAAATATTTTCTAAACAAATTTCAGAACGATTATCTTTTAATTAATTTGGTGCTTCATGCAGAGGAGTCCTAAATGAAGTGAGTAGTTGTGTTTGCCATGGTGCCCAGAAGGATGCCTTTATTTTGCCAAAAAATGTTCTGTCACTAATGTGAAGCCTGTTGACAAACTGTTGTTTATATGTTGTCAATGTGATGCCAAGTCGATTGTCTCACCATAGGAATCCTGGCGTGGCCGCAGGGCTGTCTAAATCTCTGTAGACAGATACTTTTAGGGGAAAAAAAATTAAGGGTGAAAACCTCTTTTTTACTTTTGTGTGGCTCTTAACTGATATTTCATGAAGATAGGAAAATAAGTGGTGATCAAACAACTTTGCAAGAACTATAATTCTAAAAACTTAGACATATGGTTTTTAATTCCTCTAGCTATTAATTAAGAGGCTCATTTTACAAGGTGGTTAGGTGTGTATCAGTTTGCAAGTTTTACCTTTTTTCTTGTCATTAAAAAATAGCAAAGTAGGCGCTTTACGGGTCTTACCCTCTAAATCAGTGGTTGTCAACTGAGGGTGATTTTATTCTCCAAGGGACATTTGGCAGTCTCTGAGACATCTTTATTTGTCACTTTGGGGTAAGGACGATGGTACATAGTGGACAGAGGCCAGACATGCTGCTTAACATCCTACAGTGCACAGGGCAGCCCCAATAACAAAGAATTATCTGGCCCCCAATGTCAGTAATGATGAGGTTGAGAAATTCTGATCTATAGTAAGTGATTGAAGTGTGTAGAAAGTAGCATTAAAAAGTTATACAAACTCTGTAATTTTTAGAGAAAATATATAATTATTATAGAAAGTTAAAAGGGCACTATAGAAATTTAAAAGGGCACTAAATTTAAAAGATTTCAAGGAATTAATTAGTTATAGGCCAAGTTTTCTTACTGAAATGTAATTGTAAAATAAATCATCAATAAAATAAACAGATACAAATATCAAAAAAAAAATCTCCTATAGTTATAAGTAACTCATTGGTTGAAAAAAAATAACAATGAGAATGACATAATATTTAAAATCAAGTGATAAAATATACATATATCAAAATGTGCAGCTATAAAGAGATTCATGTTATTTGTAGTAAAAGTGTAAAAATGTGGATTATATACAAGTCAAATTCATAGTAGTGGCTCATTTTAGAGAGGGTGAGAAATAAAATTTGATGGGAAAATATTGGGGGCTTCAACTTTATCTGTAAGTTATTCCTTAAACAAATGGAGAAAGGAAGTAAAGGAAAGATGCTATGTATTTTGTAAAATTAGCCTTTGTTTGAGTGGTATACTCTATATTACCTTTTGTGTTTCTCTTCATTTTAAAGTATCCAACTAGTAGAAATGTATTCAAGTTTATTTTAAGGTATGTCAGTTTTACCTGGAAATGTTCTATGGTAGAAAACATCTGAATCAAGCACCAACTTTTCTGACTGAAAAGTATTAGAAATTAAGGTGATATTGGATTTTATGACACAAATATGTTTTCTCCAAAATGTCAGCCTTTTGTCCTAAAATAAGGTTTACTTTAGGAATTTGTAGCACTATTTAAAAAAACAACAACAAAAAACAATTAAGCTTTCTTGCCAGGTAGATTGTATACCTGTATTAAGAAATTCATTATTATCATAATATGTTTTCCTAAATTTCTCAACTATAAATCTATTAAAAATTCAGTGTTTTACTGTTCCTCAAATAGAATACCAGTTTTTCATGTAGGGAACAGCCAGAACAGAAAAGTACATTATATTTATAATACAGTCACTCTAATACTTGGATTATAGAAATGACTTAGGTTGTACATTTGTTTTTTCTTCATGACTTTATAGTTTTGTAAATAGATAAGATAAAACTAAAATTTTATTATGTTCTTAAAATGAAAGTTTCTTATACAATATCTTAAAATGTTCAGATATTATCCATATGTTCAATATTTAGCATTTTCTTTCCAACATTCTTATGATGTTTTAAATGTTAATGAAAGATAATACCTAATGGTTTTTTTATGTTTAGTATATGCCAGGTAGTATTTTAAGTCACACACAAATGCACACATACATATATACACATGCACACACATATACATGTGTGTTCATATGCATATATTCATTTACTTAAATAACTGATCCTTTGAATCAACATAAGACACTTCACTGATTTGTGTGTGTGTGTATGTGTGTGTATGTGCCTGTTAAACAACTTCTGCCAGGAAATGTAACCTTATTTCCATGCATATGCTGGGATTCTTCACAAATATATCTGGCCCTTAGATGTACAGAACACTGACTGCAAATCACTGCTCTAAAAGAGAGATTTTCAACCTTTATCATCTCATGGCACACACAAACTAATTACTAAAATTATTATTCACAGTTGGAAAAATGAGAATTCAGTAAGAATAAGAAAATATGATGGATATAAGTAATTAAATTATATCTGTTTTGAAGTGAATATTTTCAGTATTTCATTTTTCCCATTAACTTGTTCACTTAGCAAAATTGTATTGAAAGCCCACATGGCTTTCATGAACTATGGAATTGATCCACATTTTACTTATTCTATGTGGACATTCTTTAACATATAGTTCAGACTTTATTAAATGATGTCTTCATATTTAACGAGTTTAAGTAAAATTAAGACTATTCCACAGTAATAGTACAACACATAGCCAGAAGAGAACATTTTACTGACCTTGTAGTAGATTTAATGAGAAATTAGGTAAACTAGTGAAGTTCTTCTCTTGAACAAACCAGATCATTGTTTGTTATTTCTGCTTGAAAATGTTTAATATAGAAGAAAATAAAAAACACAGACGCTATTAGGTCTTTAATGATATCCACAGTAATTTATTTATTTTATATTTTATTTTATTATTTTATTTTATATTTTTTCACTTTATCTTTATTGTTGAGACCATTACAGATGCCCCCCTTTTAACCCTACTGATCCCCTTCACTCCACATCCATCGCACCCCCAGGCCCTCCCCACACCACTGTATTCTTTATTTCTGCTATATCATTCTTCATTTCTGACTGGTAATTTTTCATAGTTTCCAAACCTTTTTTCATGCTGTTGAGCATCCTTACAATCAGTATTCTAAACTCTATATCTGAGAGGTTGCTTATCTCTGTTTCATTTGGCTCTTTTTCTGGAGACTTCTCTTGTTCTTTCATTTGGGGCTTATTTTTTGGTCTCCCCATTTGGGGTAAATGTTAGGTAGATCTGCTAGGATTCTCAGTCTTTTTGGTGGGTCTCTGGTACAGGCCAATGTCAGAGACAGTTTGTGACTGGCCCTGAGTACCCTGTTTGGGGCTATCAACAACCGCAGGCTTGAGGTCTCCACTGCTGGGGCTGGGTGTGTTTGGACAGGATGGAGATGCACACCAAAGTCTGCTTTTCTAAGGCCAGGGTCCCAAACAGATCAGGCAAAAACTCAAAGCCCCCTGAAGTCGGCCTCAGTCTGCAGACTTGTTAATCTGATTCTCTTAATGAGCCTCAGGCAGTAGAAGCTCCACAGGGTGGGGAGCTGGTTGTTATCAGTCTCTTAACAAGACTCAAGCTGTAGAAGCTCCTCTGGGCAGGGCAGAGGCTTCCAGCAGGGTGGGTCAATTGCTTCTCCCTCAGGCAAAAGCCAAAAATTGGCTGCCGAAGAAAGATGACCCCCACAGTCTGGGGGGATGACTCTCCCCAGACTCTCCCCACGCAGCCCCAGTCCACTCCCCCTCCGCCGGAGCCTGAGGTGAGTGGCTGCACAGGGAACTTTGTGTGTGGGCTCTTTTAGAGGGCACCTGCCTCTCCCTGGCAGACAGAAACCCGGCTGCCTTTCCCAGCCAGATGTTATGTGGGGACCTTTCTCAGTCCTGGTGCTCTGGGCTGGGGAGCCCCGCCTGGGGTTAGGCCCCAGAGTCCTCAGTGGGAACCCCCACAGCTGAGATCTCCCTGCGGCCCTTCAACTGCTGCCTGGGGGAGCCCAGCCAGGCCTCTCGCATCTCCACTCCTCCTCCTTGGTGATGAGGGTGCTCTCCAACTCGTCTCAGTTGGTTTTCAGGATGGTTTTTAGGATGGTTTTTCTATGTTTTAGTTGTAAATCCAGATTAGTCCCGGGAGAGTGTCTGTAGCTTCCATGTGGTCCGCCCCCACCTTGGGTCTCCCCCTCAGTAATTTATAATGTGTGATGTCAGAGACGTTTTATGGAGGAAAGTTTACTTCAGAGTAAATAATCCACTTACCTATTCTCCTTCTAAGACTATTATAATAATATAAGAGGTTCCTAATGGTGTCTTTTAAATAATATTATTTGTAATACTTTATAAATATTTATTTTTTCCTGCTTTATTTCAAGGCCATCAATTTTCACTATCAACTGTAATTTTAATTCACTTTCTGTATTTTCCTCAAAATATTCTCTAGAGTTTGATTTTAAAATAGTTTCTACTGCTGTATTTTTCTTTATGCACTTATTTATTCTTTATACACATTTATTATTTTTATTCGCATAATTATAATTGCTATGTGGAATTATATAACTGCTGTATAGATTTTTCATATAAATTAAGACTAGAAATTCAATTATAGCTCTTATTTGAAAGGGAAAATGAAAAGAAACAAATGTAGAATTGAGGGTATATGATTTCAAGATTTTATTGAGCATATTTATTTTTTAAATGTTTTAAAATAATGACGTGTCTGACTAGAGAGATTAGTAAAAATATAGCTATGATGGGTAAAAATCATGAGTGAAATTGTATTATTGTGTCTTCTTCATGAGCTATGTTGCTACCTTTAGCCACATGTCTTTCAAAAGACTGCTGTACTCACTAGGCTGGAGCTGGAGGTAACTGAGCAAATAGAGTAACAAAGAAAAAAAGCAAAACCCAAGAGTTCTCTATCGTCCTCACTTCCCTTTACCCGATACAGGAATCCTCTATCCTTTAACCTGAAGGAGAACTTTTGCTCTCCTAGTTCCCAGATCTTCTATAATGCAAAATCAGGAAAATTGAATAGAGAGATCTGTAGAAACCAGAGGAAGAGGGTGAAAAATTAATGAGAGGGCCTGAAACAATCTGTGTAATGAGGGTGGGAGGGAAACGAGAGAATGTAGTATTGAGTGGAGCTGGAGGTAGAGCCCCTACAGTACCTGCAACTTAACAAATCTTGGGGGGAGATATGGCTCTCCAGGTACATGAAGCTCAAAGATCCTTAAAAGATTCAATCTAGAGATCTTCACTGAGACTCATTATAATCAAACTCTCAAAAATCAAAGACAAAGACAGAATTCTGAAAGCAGCAAAAGAAAAAAGACTCATCACATACAAAGAAACCAGATGAAGCTATCAGATTTCTCATCGGAAACCTTGAAGGCCACCAGAGAGTGGAATTATGTATTCAACTCAAAGAAAAAATGCCAACCAATAATACTTTACCTAGGAAAGTTGTCCTTCAGAAATGAAGGAGAGAGAAACACTTTCCCAGACAAACAAAAGCCAGAGGAAATTATCATCACAAATCCTACCTTAAAAAAAATATTAACAGAAGTTCTTCCACCTGAAATGAAAATACATTACTTAGGGACATAAAACATATGAAAGTATAAAATCCACTGGTAAAGATAAATATATAGTCTAATTCAAAATACTCTAATATTGCAATTATGGTGTATAAATCACTTTGAACCCTAGCATATGGGTTAAAACAAAATGTTAAATATAACTATAATAACAATATTTTATTAATGAATACACAATATAAAAATATGTAAATTATGACATTAAAAACAAAATGTGACACTATATGTATATTAGAATATTATTGACTGTATTCCCTATGCTATTTTATTGGGATGATCACTTAGTAAGTTATATAAGTCTAATCACTGGGGTGTACACCTGAAACTAATAAAATAATGTATGTCAATTGTAATTGAAAATAAATGATAAAATAAAATATAAAAATATAAATTAAAATAAAAAGTAAAATGTAAGGGGGGCAAGTAAGTTATAGAACTTTTTTATGCAATTCAAGTTAGTTGTTATTAACTTATGAGAGCCCCATGGTAACCACAAAGCAAAAACCTGTAATAGATACACAAATGATAGGAGAAAAAAATCAAAGCCTACCACTGCAAAAAAACATCAGTTGACAAAGACAGAAAAAGGGGAAGGTTTTTAATTTGATGTAATCCAGCCTGTTTACTTAGGCTTTGTTGTCCATGTTTTTGGTGTCTTATCCAAAAAAATCATTGTCCAGACCAATATAAAGGAGCTTTTATGTTATGTTTTCTTCTAGGATATTGTGGTTTCAGGTATTACACTTAAATCTTTAATGAATTTTAAGTTCATTTTTGTTTTGGTGTGAGAGAGAGGTCTAACTTTATTTTCTGCATATGTATATAAAGTTTTCCCAGCACCATTTATTGAAGAGACTATCCTTTCCTTATTGTATATTATTGACACTTGTCAAAGATTAGTTAACAGTGTATGTGTCATTATATTTCTGGGCTCTCTATTCTGTCCCATGAGTCTATGTATCTGCTTTTATGCCAGTACCATGTTGCTTTGATTGCTATATAAGTTTATAATATATTTTAAAATCAGAAATTCTGACTCTGAGTGGCCCTGGCCAGCTGATACTGGTGACTCTGATGGGGCAAAATGAGCCAGTTTCTAGGAGTGTAAGAAAAAAACATCTGGAAACGGGATCTATTTACTGTTTCTGGAAGCAACTGGCACTGATAGGAATAGGATGGAGATTGGAAGGAGCAGCTGTTTCTGCTTCTGTTATGGGTTGAATTGTGTCCTCTGAAAAATTTATATAGTGAAGTATAGCCTCCAGTACCTTAGAATGTGACCTTATTTGGAAATAGGCCATTACTGATGTGATTAGTTAAGAAGTGGTTATAAAGGAGTAGGGTGGGCCCCAATCCGGTATAACTGGGGTCTTTATAAAAGGGCAAATTTGATCACAGAGACATGCACACAAGAACTCCATGTGAAGATGAATGCAGAAATTGGAGTGATGCTTCTACAAACCAAGGAATGTCACGGATTGCCAGCAAACCACCAGAAGCTAGATGAGAGGCATGGAATATATTTTCTCTCATATCCCTCAGGGAACCAACCCTACTGACACTTTACTTCTAGCCTCCAAACTGAGACAATAAATTGTTGTTGTTTAAGCCAAAAACAAACAAGCAAAACACCCAAAGTGATCATCATCAATTACAGGGTAAATGAAAATTGGTGTGCCTCTTGATTCAGCCTGCAATTAGAAGACAACATCACATATAATATTTCTGCTAAAAATGCATAACTTAAATCTACTAGTGAAGAAGCATTAGACAACTCCAAACTGAGGAATATTCTACAAAGTAAATGGTTTCCAATACTCAAAGTGTCAAGGTCACTCAAAAAAAACTGAAGAACTGTACCAGGCTAAAGACAGCTAATGAGACATGACAACTAATGCAATGCACGACTCTGAACTAGATCTTTTTTCTGTAAGGCAATTGGTGAGACTTCAAAGGGGTCTGAGGAGTAGATAGTAGTAATTTCCTGACTGTTTTGCAGCTATGTAAAAGAATATACTTATTTATAAGAAATACATAATAATTCAGCTATGATGGGCACCGAGTTGACAAGTTACTCTCAAGTCTTCAAAAAAATTTTTTTTCTACTGGTAATTTTTCTGTAAGTTTGAGATCATCTCAAATCAAAATTATATTTTTTTAAAAATTTAAAAACCTACAAATTGTGAGAAAATAAACTTTTGGGTTTGCATACTTTAGATCTGTTGATAGGTATGAATTATGGATTAGATCCTTTTCAAAGTTATTTGAAAGAGATAAAAAGTGAATTTTTTTTCACTTACTATTTGGTGGTTTAACTGGTTTTGTGTATATGATTTCATGAACTGACTGAGCCACATAGGCTCAAATTAATTAGGGTTACAGGTGAAATCAGATGTCAACTAATATATATTTTAATACTATTTGTACAGACATCACTAAACTTATATGTATATAAATATGCACAAGTTATTAGATGAAAATAGCAGAATGTATATTTACATACAACTTGTATTAATGATGTCATTAAGAAGGAATCAAAGTTTAGAGTTTATTTTAGTCATTATTAGAGAGTTAAGCTTGAATCTGTATAGTCACATAATAGAAAAACACCTACTTATAGAAAGAGGTATTTATGAAATTTTTCATATTTTGGTCCCATATATGGTGTGATTATTTGTTCTTGACTTACAGAGATCTAGCAGTATCAGTTACATGGCTGTATATGTTAAATATAAATGTTGTCATTATCTTTAAATAGAGAAACTTAGTTTTTAAAGTTTCACTGTAAAAGCAAAAATTTTATCTTCTATTTTCCATTTTACTGAAGTTTTAATGTACAACTCTGAGATAGTGAAATGGAAAATACTTTTAATGGAAGTTATAATAAATATATCTGAGAAACATTTCAAAGCTAACTTTTGTTTACTCTGTGCTCAAAATAAGTACTATATGGAGAGACAGTATTAGGAAATTGTGACATAATGCCATGTATTTGCAAAGTTGTTCAAGTGCTAGTGGTTTACAACAGATTAATTTTGGTCACTTTTCCTTTCATATAAATATGTCAGATGTCACATTATCAGACAGGAAAATGAGGTAACAGCTCAGAGAGAGCTGTTATAAATACTGTTATTATTTGTAGAGATAAGTAATAGGGAGGTTTTCAAGGAAATCTTTAGAAACTCTATTAGTTCAAAGCTCTATTTAAAGGAAAGTGATTCTGGGGGAGGCCAATAAATGACTATCTAAAGGTAAAACTGTGCTTTCACAATGATCAATAAAGCATTGGTGGAGGCAGTCAAGCACTTCATTGAACACTTTGTAGTCAAACCTCTATGGTGCATAGACAAAGCCACCCACTTTGTTTTATTTAATCTACAATTTACAAGGTAGCAATTGGAATGGTTCAAGTATAATTTTTCCCCAGGTTACTATTATAGGTAATTACATAGATATTTTTAGCCCCTTAGTTTAAGAGAGCTATCTAAATATTAAATTATACCATCAGAATCACAATGATCATTACAATGTGTGGTGAGATACACTTACCTATGTTTGATTCATGGCACTGTCAATACTTAATCATAAAGCTTATAGACCAATTTAGTAAACTCAGTATACTTGAATGTGAAAACTAATTTGTATTTTGTTACATCTACTTTTATATTATTCTTTGCCTTTCAATGCAAATATCATACCCATGAGAGGTGAAAAGTTTGTAAAAGATATTACTGAATGCAAAATTTTCCACACTGGTAAGTTATTTTGACAAACCATGCTAACTTACAGCTATCAATCAATCAGTAGACCAGTGAAATTGATTTAAAATGGTGTTAAAAATTTGTATCAGTTTTCTATGCACAAAAACGTCATATATCCTTACTAGTAAGGGGATGTTCTTAGATATTTTATGAGACTCTCCTTGACCTTTCTGCATTTCCTTCTAATTTCACTGCAGTTTCTCTAAAGAGAAACAGAATGGAATCCTGATAATTGTATGAGATAAATACACCAAGTCTGGTTTGTGTAGGTTGTTGAATCTAATTTTTTTCATGTGCTTAGCCTAATGTTCCACATAAGTGTCAAAAGATTTTTTGAGTTTTATTAAAGTAGCTCATTATTAAATACTTAGATTTTTAAGTTGCACAGGAAAATATGATCATAACAAAGTTTCATAAAATAATATGCCAAATATTAGCTACAATTCTCTTTGTAAAAAATATACAAATTTTCAAGTTTTATTTTTCATTGAGCAGGTAAATTTCAAAGGTTGTCAAGAATAAAATTATAGTTGAGTCTAAGGTTTTTTGTCAACTATAAAGGTATTTTGATACATATTGCTTAAGTGACTTGGTTTTCTTTTAATATGTGTCTCATGATTTGATTTGCAGAATTAAACCAACCTACAAGGGGATTCTTATTTTCTTCTTACCAGGGAACCACTTTTAAGAACTGACTGCATACTTCACAAAATTCCCAGAAAAAGAGTGTGACTTTCTACCAGCCTTCTACCTTAGTTTTCCTTCTTTCTTCCAGTAAAGCAAAACCTACTGCAACATTTGATACACAACTCGTGTCACATCTTTTCAAAGGAACCCAAACTGTCCACCAAAACCTTCAGTGAGTTTCACCTCTTCTATGTGATTGCCATGTCCACCTCTCTCTGGTACCTATATGGTCTATTATCTGAGCCACTCACTTCACAGTTACCCATGGAGGCGCTACGTTTAGTTATGTTATGCCCGCTCAACCAAATGTAAGGTCTTTGAAGTCAAAGATCATGACCCATGACTTCTTTATATCTGCCATAGCCCCAAATTCAGAACTCTGCACATGGCAATCATGAATTTTTAAATCTAGAAAGAATCCTAGAAATAATCTCAGCCATATTAGAAGATAAGAGACCTAGATCTAAAAGGTTAAAGAAAAGGCTGAAAAAGCTATTTGGTGATTGATGAGTGCTTGGAAAAAATTTTAATTTTTTTCTCTCTTAAAAATACCCTCAAAGAGTGCCCTTTTTATATTGATGCATCAGAATCAGCCAGAGGGATTGTTAAAACACAGATTGGGGGCCTAAAGCCCAGTGCTTCTGACTCAGGTCTGGGGCCTGAGAATTTGCATTCCTAATAAGTTCCCAGTTGAGGCAGATATTATCACCTATTCCAAGTTACTTTGGAATAGCATTGCTGTAACACAGATTCTCACAGGTAAATGTTAGCTCAATGACAGTTTTTCTATTTTTGAAAAAAAAAGTTAACTTAAAACTTTTATATTATATTTAAATTAGGTTGCCATCTTCTTGAACACATATCAACAGTTTCTATTCCTAACATGCTTTTAATTTGCTCCTAAGGATTGCTCTTCTATAATGATCCAATGATATTAATTATTAAAGCAAATACATCATATTTAAAGCTCCTTTCACTTGCTTTAATAAAAATTCAGATCTTATGGGAAGAAACAACAGAGCTCCCAACAGGGCAATGACCCTCCCTAAATTTATCATTCTCATCTGCAACTGAGAGCAAGGCAAAATCTAACAACTTTCTGGAAGGCAACTGGCAATATTTATTGAAAGCTTTGAAAATGTATGTCCCTCCTCTCACTTCTTAATCTAGCTCCAAAGAATAAGACAAGTGATCAAAGATGGAGATATTCTATAACTTGATATGATGGTAGTCAACCAGGTATATAAATTTGTCAAGACTCATCTGTACACTTAAAATAGGTACTTTTCTTTGATAAATTATACCTTAAAAAAATCAATTGAGATTTCTCTTAAGTATCAGTAAGAAATTACTTTTTTTTTTTTTTTTAAGCTGTAGTCATGGCATTAGCCCTACTACACAATAAAAGTAGAGACACTGTTGAGTAAAAAATTGAATAAAAGGTGTTTGCTGTGGCCTTTGCAGTAAGTATCATAAGCCTGTGGAGAAGGCCACGGCTTAGAGTATATGTGTAACCAAAAGATGAGAAGTAGCCTTGCAGCCACTTCTCTGGTTCCAAGTGTCAGAGAGTGCATGGCCATTAAAGACTCACCTGCTGAAATTTCCCCAGAGAGGCAGAGAAGGTAGAGACCTTGATAAGGCTGTCAGAAGGCTCAATGGTCCAAAGACCCAAGTTCTCGGCTTGGGTTCAAGAGTTTAAGGGTTCTGAGGCACTTTAAAGTGGAGTCCTAGGTGATTTCATTGTCATACCCAACCTTAGAAAGAGTGAAGCAAATACTAAAGGAATGGGCAGGGTAGCTTTCCTAATCAGCTTTCTGAGCTCATAGATAGGCTTCCTATTTCTGCATCATCTTTCTGCTTTCTCACTAAGATTGTTAACTCCTTGAGAGTACTACTTATCCTTCTGTCTCCTGGAGCCCTGTTTTACTCATAACTGTTACTCAGTAATTATATTAATGGGATGGAAATAATTCCTTACTCTTGAGTTTGTACTCTGAAAACTTTCATTCCAGTCTAGTGGAAAGATATCAATGTAGTAATTTGGAAAGATATTAACAAGAATATTTGGAAGGTATTTCCAACAGTAATAGAAATTATTTTTAACAAAACTTTTAAAATAGCATCTATTTTATTCCTAAGTGACTTGTAAATCAGATTTTCTTAATTTTAAAATAGAAAGGCACTGTTTTCCTTCCTGTATCCCAGAACTGCAGATGAATGTGGATTCTAAAACTTTTGCTGAGTGGCATGTTTTCATTAGCCACAGTGATCTTAAAACTGAACCTAGCTGTAGGCTATGTTAAAGATACATGAGGCAGAATACAGAATAGCTAGAATTGATTTTATTTCATGATATTGCAAAATTAAGGCTAGTTGCTTTTTTTTTAATCTAAACACATATAGTCCAGAAAGATGCTTTTAAGTCAAATCTTTCAAATAATAACTTATTTTTTTGTTCAAACTAAAAAAAAGACGTATCAACATGGGGGGGAAATTGTCTGGGAAATGCCCTCATTTGTGAGAGTCTGCTAGCTTTTTGCTAGCTTTTTTTAATGTTAGTCCAGCAGAACAAGGGACTTTAGACCTAAGAGTATGATATTATGGCAGATACACCCAAAGCTACAACCGAAGGAAGTTGATAGGGAAAGAGCACTTTACAGCCTCTACATATCTGAGCTTGCTGTTGACTTCCATATAAAATCTAAATCCCGCTCTTCACTTGCCTTCTGTTGAAACATAATTAACCTTGGTACCCTCTAATTCTTTCAGTGGTGCAGGCATTTGCAAACTGCTGTTTTGTATGATGAAGTGTTTTTCATCTTATATGAAGGCTAATAATGTCTCTCCGAGAATACAAGTCTATGAATTAGGTGCTGTCAGAGAGATGAAGTGACTTGCCCAAGGCCACCCTATTGAGGGCCTTGGAGAGAGATTTAAATTCAGGTCTGTCTGACTCCAGAACCCAAGCAAATATGTCCATATATGAGAACGTTAGACATCTGTGCATGCTTTTTAAACGTTCTTACTTAGTTTTGGCCATTGTTCCTCCTACCTCTGTCTAAATCTTGTACACATTTTTTTTTTTTCTAGTAAAATTGTCTTAATCAGTTCTTAAGCTTTTTATCTAGAGAGCTGTTTCTCAGTAGAAAATAATTAAATGTACTATATATCTTCCATAGTTACTTGTCTTATCTCAAATACCTCCCTCTCAAAAGAGACTTTCCATGACTATCTTACCTACTGTTGCCCAGTGACTCTATATTATTTTCTTCAAAATATTTTTTACTCTCTAAACTTGTATTATTTACTTCTTTACATGCATCCTGGCTGTCTCTTCCTACTGGAGTGTATGCTGTCTTGTAGCAAGAATCTCTTCTACTTATATCACGTTTCCTCTGGCATTTACATCCTAGGCATGGAATAAGGCTTACTACATTTTGGTTGAATGACTAATCACTAAGCACTTAACACTGGGTGAACAATTAGCAGGGAGATGACATCACTCTCACACTTGGCTGAAGTTTTCCTGATAAAAAAGAAGTGCATTTTTACTTCCAATAACTTCTTTCTTACAGAGTTTTTCAAATGGGTTTCAGGAAATTATTCCCATTAATATGCTTCCTTTCCTCTAGAAATTACATAAATGAAATGAAAGATTAAAAATTATCCTCTTTTGGTTACATTTGAGCTGTTTATATTTTAAGGTCTTCAAAACTGTTTCTCTTGTGCAGTCACAAGATATCACGTTTTGTTTAATTGCTCATTTCAGCCATTTGTAGACATTTACTATTGGAGAAAATGAATATTAACATGGAGATAAAAAATGACCTCTAAGCTGTTTTTTTTTTTCATTATCTAATACCATTCACACAGTGCTGAGTTAAACTAGACTTTTTCTCACTTCTTCTAACTCAAGCATAATTTTTTTTTTCTATTGGTAAGTAAACACTTATAGATTGTTTAATAAATGTGATTTTAAACAGAAAAAGCTCAGTCACTTTTAAATGCCTTGTTACAGTAATCTGAGAAAAAGATTGATATTAAATATCATGGACAATTAACTGTTTCCTGGTGAGTTAATTATGTTTTATACCATGTTTAGTGACAATACCCTTTCCATGGGCTACAAGCAGAAAGCAAGAAGAGACCACATGGTAGAAGAGATCATAAACAGTGATGGGAAGTTCCACATTTTACCAATGAGGAAAGTGGGGCTTGGCGAGATTATATGACCTATCCAAGACTGAACAATTGATAAAAGTAGAGTTGAGCCTTGAATTCCGGTTATCTGATTGATATTTCACTACCTAAAAAGAATAGAAATTAAACAGGAAAGAAAAATAAGACAAAATTCCAAAATCAAAATGTAACTTAGATTTTGTCAACTTTGTAAATTTTTGATTTTAGGTTGTCATTTTGTTAGCGTATAGTTCTTAATAGTGCCTCTTATTATTCTTTAATGTTTGTAGGCTACTGCTCAATTTACTTCACTGCTATCACTGCTAAAAAGAAGTAAAGGTAAGAGTAACTGTCTCAATTCAACATAATACACTCTCATTAATTAATAAAATAATATTTATTCCAGGGTATCAATTAGCTTACAGAATGACTGGAAAGGCCAGTGTACAGGGCTTGAATGCCACCAAACTAGTAATATCAAACCATATGTAGAGATTGTTTCATGGAAATTCACCTGTTGCTGCTGCTGCATCGCAGCTCTTACAGGACTAGCATTTTTAACAGCTACAGAAACACCATGCCTTCACAACTGTGCGGCCTTCTGCAACCTTCACTCTAGCCCCATAGTTCTTACTAGATAGAAGCTGGGAAGTTTGAGGCATGGTTACTGAATGCATCAAGGGCTATATGTAACAGAGTATTTGCAGTGTAACATACTGCCTCAAAACTCTGGCTTAAAACAACACCCATCTTTTTTTTTTTTAATTTTTTCTCACACATCTACAAGGTGGCTGAGGTTAGCTCATGTAGGTGGGGCATGACTGGGCAGCTTTGCTTTGTGGTATAGATCTGGCTGGACTTGGCTCTTTGTATGTTGGTTAAATTCATCCTGGATTCAATTGTACTAATTTTGGGGCTGGAGCTGTGGGGCAGCAGATACACAGGGAGGCACTTTTCATGGTGATGGCAGACTATAGGAGACCAAGCAGAAACACACAGGGTCTCTTTCAGCCTTGGGACAGAATGAGCAAATTCTCACTTCTGCTACAGTTCTTTGGCTAATACAAGTCACATAGCTGAGTTCAAAGCCAAGATGAAGTACATTCCACCTCTAGTGGAATTGGATAAAGGGATGCTTTTACCTCTCATGCTGGAAATTATACTTAAATTTATCACACCAGGGAAATTTGTTTTGGGATTCTGCCACAAAAAAAAGAGAGGCACAACTGAAGAACTATGAATATAGAAACAGTTTTTGAAAGATTTTGGGTTGTGACAAAGAAAAGAGGTATACACTTAATGTAATGGAAAATCAAGAACTAGTGTATACTTCATATCTTCTCTAAACATAACTGTTAAAACACTAATGAAATTTCTGGGTCATAATTGCAATTTCTCTCAAAAGATTTCTATGTTGCATAAACAGAATATATATGTGCAGTAGACAACACCATAGGTGTAAGAGGATATATGAAGCAATCTTATCAGTTGTTGCACATTAACAAGGGAGAAACAAGATACGTATAAAATCGACAAAGATTTTAAGCTGAAATAGGTTTATGTTTCTTTGCATTTTTTATTTATTTTTATTATGTAGCAGACATGTGGCTATGTGCCAGGGATTTGGAGGCACACTGATATGGTTTTTGCTGGTGCAGTCTAGTGAGTACATAGAAAGAATAGACACAGGCTCCAAGAGAAAAGTTGGATAAAAAGTAAAATGTGGGCATTACTATTAAGTGGAAATTATATGATATAGTTATGAGCTTGAAGAATTAACAGATTACTCATTTTGTAAGACTCAGCTCTTTGCCTTTATGGGCTCCTAGATTATGCCATTGCTCTAGCTGTAGCTTGAGCTCTGCTTGAAACCCCTGGCACCCTTACCATGGCTCATGAAACTTTCCATAACTTACTTTCCAGGACCAGTCAGTACCTTGCCAGGCTTGGTTGGCAGTGATTTTCTAGTCCTAGGTAGGTAGACTCACCCTTACATAGCAATACCATCATGTAGGGAAAGAAGATAAATATTCCTCTTATTTCCTCATCTTTCCTGACAGCGGAGAGGGGCTTCATTTCAAAGACTGGGAACAGTAGACCTTTGTTTCAGCAGCTGCCATGTTTCCATGCCAAGGGAAGAGTCAAGCTACAACTGCATAGCAATGGATAGTAATATAGTTAAACCAACTAGAAAATGGCCAATAAATTCAAGAGATGATGAAACTACAAAAAAAGGTAAAAAGATAAATATAAATAATTACCTTATATGATTTCTTCAAGTACTGAGTTTTAAAAAGACTGGTGGAAAAGTTTTAATTTTCATTTGATTTCACCAGGTATATGAGAGCTCTATTTTCTATTACTCTAATATATTTTACTTGCAGCTGTGCTTATTTTATGGTTACTTTAAATCACTTCCAAATATTTTGAGTACCATAAACATTTTATGTTGTTGTTAGGAACTTAGGCTATGAGCTAGATCATTTAAAAATGTTAACTGGCTTAACCTTCAAGTGGTTAAAATACTCCCCTAATATCAGAAAATACCCCTAATTTTACAATGGATAATGATGGAGAAAATAGAATGCTTTATATGGAACTGAGTTAACGGACTATTAAAAAATGTGCAGGGTACCATAACATAGAGATAAACAATCCAGTTATCTGAACCAGCAAAAGGTTATACAACTTCTACTTTTTTCTTTGTTACACTAGTTTTATTTTTCTAATACACTCTACAATAAATATATTACAATTAAAATTTTAGAGTTATCCATGTATTGCTTAAAATCATCTCATGAACACGCCATACTTATTTAGGTAAGCAGTGGGGAGTCCTTGAAGGGTTTTCAGCAGGGAAATGATAAGGTCAGATTCAGATTTCAACTACGCTGCTTGACAGCTAAGTGTGGGATAGATTTTTCCTATTAATTTTTTCAAAACTCTTGACTTTTATTTTTTCATAATAAACTTTACTTTTTAGATCAATTTTCGGTTCATAGCAAAACTGATTGGCAAGCAGAGTTCCAATACGCTCCCTGTACACACACACACACACACACACACACACACACACACACACACCCCTCCTCCACTATCAATATCCCTTACCAGAAGTATATTTGTTGGGACTGATGGGCCTACAATAACACAACAGTATCACCCAAGGTCCATAGATTACATTAGGGTTCTCTCTTGATTTTGTACATTCTATGGGTTTGACAAATGCAAATTATATGTACCCACCATGTGGTATAATAGAGAAAAGTTTTGCTGCTCAAAAAATCTTTGTGAACTGCTTATTCATTCCCGCCCCCTACATAAACCCTGAAAACCACTAGTCTTTGTACTGTTTCCAAACTTTTGCCTTTTCTGAAATGTAATATAGTTGGAGTCATACAATACATAGCTTTTATAAATCAGCTTCTTGCATTTAATAATATCATTTAAGTTTCTATCATGTCACTTCATGGCTTGATAATTTCTTTCTTTTTAGCACTGAATAATATTCCCCCATCTGGATGCACCATGCTTTATGTATCTATTCACCTAATGAAGGTCATCTTGGTTGCTATCAAGTTTCTGCAATTATGAATGAATCTGCTGTAAACATTAATGTGCAGGTGTTTCTATAGACAGAAGTATTCAATTCCTTGAGTAAATAACACAGAGTGTAATTGCTGGATCATATGATAAGAATATGTTTAGTTTCGGAAGAAACTGCCAAACTGTGTTCCAAAGGGGTTGAACCATTTTGGATTTCCACCAGCAATTTATGAGATTTCCTGTTGCTCCACATCCTTGCCAGGATTTGGTTTAACCAATGTTTTGGAATTTGACCATTCTAATAGTGTACAGTGGTATCTTATTGCTGTTTTAATTTGCAATTCCCTAAAAATACTTGATGTTGAACATAGTTTCATATGCTTGCTTGCCATCTGTATACCTTCTTTGGTGAGGTGTCTGTTCAGGTTTTTGGCCCATTTTTTAATCAAGTTGTTTGTTTTCTTATTGTTGTTGACTTCTAAGAGTTCTTTTTGTGTTTTGAATAACAGACCTTTAGCAGATGTGTCTTTTGCA
Source organism: Miniopterus schreibersii (assembly GCF_964146895.1). Lineage (NCBI taxonomy): Eukaryota > Metazoa > Chordata > Mammalia > Chiroptera > Miniopteridae > Miniopterus > Miniopterus schreibersii. The sequence continues at coordinate 48,040,200 of NC_138107.1, forward strand.
AATATTTTCTCACAATCTGTGGCTTGTCTTTTCATTTTCTTGACAGTGTCTTTCACAGAGTAGAAGTTTTTAATTTTAATGGAGTCAAGCTTATTAATTCTTTCCTTCACTGATCTTACCTTTGGTGTTGTATCTAAAAGGTCATCACCATACCTAGATTTTCTGCTATGCTATCTTTCAGTTTTATAGTTTTGCATTTTACATTTTGGTCTATGATCAATTTTATGTTCATTTTTGTGAAGGGTATAAGGTCTGTGTCCAGATTCATTTTTTTGCGCATGGATGTCAACTTGTTCCAATACTTTCTGTTGAAAAGACTATTTTTGCCCTGTTGTATTATCGTTGCCCTTTTGTCAAAGATCAGTTGGCTGCATTTATGTGAATCTATCTCTGGGCTTTCTATTCTGTTTTATTGATCTATGCATCTGTTCTTTCATCATTACCACACTGTCTTGATTGCTGTATCTTTACAGTAAGTCTTGACATCAGGGAGTGTCAGTCCTTCCACTTTGTTCTTTTTCTTCAGTATAGAGTTGGCTATTCTAGTTCTTATGCCTCTGCATATAAATTCTAGAATCAGTTTGGTGATATCCACAAAATAACTTATGGGAATTTGATTTGGATTATGTTGAATCTATAGATTAAGTTCAAAAGAACTGAGATCTTGACAGTATTTAGTCTTTCTGTCCATGAATTTGCTCTATAAAATCACTTTTCTCATAGATCGAAGAAAGTTGTTGATTTTTAAGTCTGTTTAGCTTTTTACTTGTTAAGATGGAGTGACAGCTTCCAGGCTCCTTACATCTGGGCCAGAAACCAGGAGCCCTGACTTTAGTACTTTAAAAGGCTAATGTGTTACCCTGGCTGGGTGGCTCAGTTGGTTGGAGTGTCGTCCCATGAACCAAAGGTTGCAAATTTGATTTCCAGTGAGGGCACATACATAGGTTTTGGGTTTGATCTCTGGTTGGGGCAAAGGAGAGGCAATTGATCTATGTCTCTCTCTCTCTCTCTCTCCTCTTTTTCTTTCTCTAAAAATCAATAAAAACATATCCTCGGGTGAAGATAAAAATAAATAAGAGGCTAATGTGTTTAGCTCTAAACAGAAAATGGAGACTTCAAAGTAGCAAAATATTATTTTATAAATTTTGTCAAACATATTTTTCAGTAACAAATTAAAGGTGAGTGGCCCAATCAGGGTGGTGATAAACCACAGAGTGTTATCACAGGACCCATAAGAATTAGTTATAAGTGATCCATCTTCTTTGTGAATTTTCTAATTTAATCAGTTCCAGCAACTATATTAAGAGGTAGGTAGACTTAAAATTATGATGTAATTACTTTAAAATAGTATCAGGTAAACTGAAATACATTTTATGTTGAAAACATGGTATCTCTGAAAAAGAAAACAGAAATATAATTCTCTGTGAAAGAAACAGAAAGTGGCTTACTTTTCCTTCTATTTTTGGACTTTTTTCTCTCTCCAAACAGAATGCCATTATGAATCTTCTTCAGGTTTTAAATAATAGAAAATTAGTACTCAAGGTTCATGAATACACCTTTTGTGATGAGCAATTGCATAAAACATATTTCAACATGATATTGAGAGCTATGGACATTCCTAGAGCTTTTCAGGTTCATCGACTTTAAGTCTTTCACAGAAAGAATTTCTAGAAAAATTTGCATCCGATTATTACAGGAATTTTGTCCTGGATTTGTCTTTAAAGGTCACATATTCTATTTTTCTTGCCTCTGCTTAAAATAATCAAGACAGATGTAAGTAAAATTTGTTTTCAAAGATCTCTGGAATACTCAAAGAATATTCTCTAGCTTTCTTTAGTACTACATTCCAGATCTTACCAATCTTTGCTATTAAGAAAGTTTATACCAAATGCCTAAACTAAATCATTTCTATGATATTACTAAAATTCTCCTGAGTACTTCCATGGACAGAAGGGTTGCTATCCTTGAAGGCAATGTAAGACTCTTTGACAACCAAAGATAATTTTAATGTACGTGGTTTCTTAAGTTCAATTATTTGTTCTGGTAAGGGCTTTGAGGAGTCAAATGAGGTTTGGAGTCAAATCTTGACTCACATTATTTTGCTAATGTAACCATTAACAAACAATCTAATGTTTCAGAGGCTCAATTTCTTCACCTGTAAAATAAAGATAATAATTCCAAATTCAACAGATTGTTGTGAGGATGTGAGACAAAACATATGTAAGCTGAGATGCTATCTGGCACATAGTGAGCACTCCTAAATGCAGTAGCTTCTGTGGTTGTATTTATTAATAGTATTTGATTAATTCATTCATCCATTTTAATTTGGCAGGCATTTATTATATACCTTCCATTTTATAGTCACTCTGTTAACTGCTTATCATTGCCTTATGCTGCAGAATTAGGTTAAATTAATTAATTAATATTGTTTATTTTATCAAATATTGCTCCTGGTACTATAATATCTGCTCTATCACTCCCCCAGCCCCACACACTACTAAATTCAGGAATATGCCAATTTATGTTCGCAAATTGATTCCCTTTTATGGCCTTAACATAAGTGCCTAATTCAAAATGAGGCTTCTCTTTCCACATAAACATTATTTTCTTTCCCTTCTTTTACACTAAGTACATTATTTCAGTTTATCCTGATGGCAAAAGTGCATGTTTTGAACTCAGGCTGACTTGGTTTCCAGTGTTAGCACTTAATTTACCCTGAAACCTGGATTATTATGCAGCCTGCCTAGTTCCCTCAGCTTTTCCAGACATAACACCAATTTCAGTGAATGGCTTTGAGACTGAAATAAGATAATATTACCTGGTTTAGCATCTGATGCTGAGTTGGCTCTCATTACATGAAATAACTTAAAATCAGGCACACACTTTAATCCGAAGGTGTCATTTCCCTTATATTTGAAATTCTTCATTAAAGTCTTATTTTGACAGTTCCCATAATTTTTAAAAATCACCTTTGTTAAAGAAATTGCCTATCAGAAGAGCAGCATACTGTATAATCTTAGTATTCTTTGTCAGATAAAGACTTCATGAAAAACAGTTGAGGAAAATTTTAAATGGAAATCAGGTGTTCAAAGTTTAATTAGAAAAATATATTCCTTACACATGGGCTAATCTAGACTATGGTGAGCTGCTTAATTGTTGATTCTAGGGCTATTTTTCCACTGTCAACATTCTATTTAGTAATCTTGGGGGAAACAGCATCAAAAGCAGACAAAGAAAAATGTTTCACTTTCCTGCAGCTGATTCCCGTGATTGCCTGACGTTTAGTTACATTTGGGCATCTGTCTCAGGAACTCCCATTGTCTGGAACCATATGCAAACTGAAGTGTGCACTGGGGTATAGACATGAGGACAGAATTTGCACTCGGGTATGCCATCCAGCAGCAGCGGGAGAAGCTGGACAAGCCTGGGATACTCCATACAGTTCATTTAATGAACTGCTACTTTATTATTTTGTAAAGCTTCTGTAATGCACATTTATGATATAAAAAGTGCCTCGCACACTGCTTCATCGGAAGGGGACCTCATTTAGATTAACCTGTGACTTCAACAGCAGGTGGTAGAATGAACCAACTGCTTCAATTACTGCTTTTGCGCATGACTTTCATGTGTTGCTAAGATTATCAGAGGAACCTGATTACATCCCCTTAGACACTATTGTTGGCACGGTGATGAAGCTGTGTGTGTGTGTGGTTTTTTTTTTTTTTCGACGAGGAACCTAAAAAGCTTTTTGGCATGAGGCAAAAACAGTGTGTATAGAGATCAGTGAGATAGTGTATATCATTGCCCTGTAGCTTATCTCCACATATACAGCTCCCTGGTGGATCCCTATGATAAACATTATTGGAACAATTAGCTGCTGCTGACACAGAATCCAGACACAATAGCCATGGCCAGCAGCACAGAGCCAAAAATTATGGAGCCAAAAACCATAAAAAGCAACACCAAGCTAGTCTCCCCATTCAACGGCTGTCATAAAACCCTCCCAGAGCTGTGTTTGCATAGCTGGCTCCACCGATATGGCCCCGTGAACACAAAGGAAGGCGCCGCAGCACTTGTCTTTGTTTAGCTGAAATTACAAGTCATTGAATTAGTATGTCATCTTTATGGCGCTGTCAAGCCGCGGAGGTGAGGAAGGCTCCGTAATGGATGGTAGGGTTTGATGGCCTGAAAGACGGGCTCACAGATGGTTGTCGATATAAAACAGTTTTTCCCCCCTTTAAAAAAAAAAGGAAGAAAGGAAGGGGGGGGCAGCAAAGAGGCTGCTTGGAATGGATCGTCACCGATTTGTGTATAATCCCCAGCAGTGTTCGTATCAGGCCCATGGGTAAGAACTTTGGTGGCCCAGAGTACGTGACCGAGGCACAGAATGCTAACGTTCCTAAGGACTGCATTTGCGATTTCAAATCAAAGTGAGGCAGCATTTTAGCTTCTTAGGAAGCCGGTGGTGGTTGTTGCTCTGGGGAAATTTTTCTTATAATATTTCTAAACGATTGTGAATGATTAGATAAAGAGTTAACAGTGTTATGAGAAGTTTAAAAATAAAAAGAATTTTAGCTGTTCTTACTAGAAGAAATTTGAAGTTCCACAGTTGTGGTTAAATATATTTTGATAGGATCTTAGACCACATAATAATGAGAGTATTTGGGCTAAATTTGACTTAAAATGTTTTTAATTTATTAATTTCTTGCTTTCCCTGCTTTTCCTCTAAAGTTTCAGTTCATTTACAACATATCATTGGACAGTCATACTAATATACCTTTTGAAAGTCAATAAGATAACAAACTAAATTTTGCTTTTAAAAGACAAAATGTCCTGTTCCCTTTGACACAATTATTTAAAAGTTTGGCCCAGTCTAAAAGGCATTGTTTTGCATCTTATTATTTAACAGAGAAAACGCTCTTTCCACCAGTATTTTATTTCAGGTGGGACTCTAAGCCACCAAACATTCAAGGGCAATGTTTTTTAAAAGAAGCAAACAGGTTACACCTAAGAGTGTATAGAATTTTTAATGTGCTAATATTATTTTGGGTCAAGTTTGTCTTTTTCTTTTCTTGTGGATAATAAAACAAGAGAAAAGTTAAAGACCTCATTTTCTCTTGGCAAAACTGAGACTTGTGTATGGCCATAACAAAAACCTCTAAGGGAATAATGTGAAAGTGAATATATATTTAAAAATACACTTGATTACACGTAAGCAAATTATAAGGGCTGAAAGTCAAGGTCTGTAAAATGGCAGATATCAGCTCTGTTTGTGAATGTAAATATTTCTCTTGAAATGTGAATAAAAAAGCTTTCTAAATGTCTTTAAAATATCACTTGGGGCTTATGAAAGAGCTGTGTAAAGGAGAAATAAGGAATTAAACACCTAGCTGGGGCCCCAAATTTATCTGTGTTTATTCAGCAACATTAATACATTTATTGACTTGTATATAATGCTTATTTTATGTTTATTTGAAGACTGTCATGCTGACTCGTGCAGTTTGTTATGAAAAGCAGCCTTTTTGGAAAATATTATTTGTATGTACATGTTTGTGTGATTTGGAGGTATGGGGGGAAGATTACTCACTTTGCTGTTGTTTAGATCTGGATGTGAATTTTGGTCCTTGCCACTTACATTCTAGCTGTGTTGCCCCTTGGCATCCACACTCTCATTTGTGAGTGAAGAAGAATGGGTGCTGAGGGGGTGAGGGCACTGGGGTCTTGGTCCACAGATGGCCAGGCCACAGCTTGGAAGTGAGTTTTCATGGCTGCAGGGTTACACATTGTGTCTCACTGTCCCAGCATCAAAACTGCCCCAGTGTAAGGGTTAGGACCAACAGACCCAGATCCTGAGACATGGATCCTGACTCAGGTTTAGGCACAGAAAGCACAAGGTCAGAGCAGAACCGACAGCGTGAGAACGCTATGGTGCCTGTAAGATATGAGGAGAGAAGGCTCCCCAATCTGTCCAACGGGTAGGGATGGTTCCGGTGCCTAGACCTGGGTCAGGAGGTCCTAGCTCAGAGATTTGTATGCACAAAACCAAGCAAATCGGTAGAGTTACAGTCATTTACTACCTAAAATGATTGAATCAGCTAAATAAAGATATTGAAAGAGAAGAAAAAAAAAGCTCATAAATATGAAAAATTGAAGAATTGAGATTTTTTTCCTTTATGGAGGAAAATGTTAATGAAGGAGGAGCTTAGGATAACCAGGGATGTGATGCTTAGTATTGTATTGCTGGGCCACCTTTTTTGTTACCCAAATAGGGAAGGTCTTCCCTGGCAAGCACTCAAAAGCTCTAGATCTTCCCAGTCCACATCCTCCACCCCAAAGACAGTTTGGTTCAGATGTGGTGCTAGAATGGCCAGTTACCTGCGTGGGGTGTGAGAGATTTGAGGGGTTCCTATTATTCCATTGCTCAAACATCTCTATTCATTCCATAATCCCTCAAATTCTTCCATGAAATGGGTAAGAACTTTTATTCAACAATTAGGCACACGCAAAACCTAAGAAATAATGAGAATGGCTACAGAGAGAATTATTAATTTTTAATTCACTGTTTACAAATCTCATGAAATGGTATATACCAAAGGCATGGTAAACCACAAGATGCCAACGTACATGGCAATAATTATTAAAGTTCCATTTGATGTGTTCAAGAGGCACAAGTGAGGATTAGACGTTAGTTATATGTGGACTTGGATTTACTTAGAGATGTAACAACAGAGAAAGGTAGTTACCTGTGTGAATTGGTATTGAGAGCAGGATGGGTTGTTAAGGTGAAGGTCACCTGCGATAGATGGAAGTGAGAAAAATGCAGAGAGAAGGCCCAGGAGAGCTAAGACAGAGTAGTTTTAAGGATTAGCCATAGTAAAAAGACCAGATTGGTGTTTATAGGCCTCCAAAACCTTTTTATTATGTACCCTTTTTCTCTGTTTGATTTCATCCTTCCCATAAATTAAAAAAAAGAAAAAAGATTTTTTTATTGATTTTAGAGAGAGAGGAAGGGAAAGGGAAAGAGAGAAACATTAGCCAGCTGTCTCCTGCATGTCACCTACAGGGGATTGAGCCCACAACCCGGGCACATGCCCTGACCAGAAATTGAACCGACAACTCCTCCATGCACCAGATGAGCCCCAGCCAACTGAGCCACACTGGCCAGGGCAAGCCATACATTTTTAATTCATTTCCTGGATGAAGATGAGACTAAGGCCAGTGAACAAGAAAGCATACCTATTCATTATATTCAAAGGGGAACATGTTTTAAATGTCACACACACACATATTTATATTCTGCTGTTCTAGAGTAATCCTAGACTAGTGTTCCAGTGTTTAGGTCATAAGGTCATGTATTTTATAATATAAGCTGATTTCAGCGGAAACATTTTTTTTTTCATGTAGCCTGCAACTTGTTCATTTAGAATAAATGTCACTTGCTGCGTTTGAACTGCCTTTGGTTCTCTGTTCTTCCCCTTTTTTCTGGGCTCTGTAGCTTGCTTAAGCTGTGTGATTAATTGAGAATTGGATGGTAATTTGAAATGATCACAGTGTTATAACCTTGTCAAATCAACTGGAATGTATTTAGCAATTATTTCAATAAGCATTGCTACATAAGTAATTTCATCATTTCTTCTTATTATTTTTATTCACCAAATATATAAACAGGAACCACATCCTAATCCATTGTAAAACTGAATTCAGGTTTCCTGACTTGGCTTCTGTATATGTTCCCGTGATTCTACCGTTTTTCCTTTTTTTTCATCTTTATGCTTTTCCCCATCTTTATACTTTTTCTCTCTGGATACTATTGACTCTTGTGGTTTCATTTCTATGCAGATATATGCTTGCAAATCTAGCCCAGAGAATTCTGTCTCCAGCCTCACTTGTATCACCAAGTATTGGATTAATAATAGTCACATGAAGCTCAGATTTTCTCAAAATCATAAAGCATTAATTTATTTCTCAGTCCCTTTATGTAAACTGTGACATAATTTTTCTACAATCTAATATACTGATTGAGAAACCTACTGAAAATTTACCATGTAATTGGGAAATTTACCAGCGTTATCCCATTGCACTATCTACTCAGATTCTCTGCTAATGTCTCATCTTCAGTATATCCAAAACATCTCCTCCATCTCCCCCAAACTGCCACCTCCTTCCCAGTCAAGGATCATCAGAGTCCCTATTAACTCTTCATTCTTCAGTCGTTTGCCACACTCAGTGAAATCTAGCTCTGCAATGTCAGTAACTTCTCCCTGTTGTCTCTCACACTACTAACATGAATCAGACCTTCAGACTTCTTGCCTCCACACCAAAATTAGCCTTCTAAAAAGTCCCTTCACCTTTACTTTCGCATCCCTTTACAATAATTTTCCTACACCTCATATCTCTGTCTTTCCCAGGGGTTTCAGACTCCATGTTCCTAACAAATTCAGGGTATGCTCCCAAGCCTGGCACTGAGGGTCTTCTATGTCATGGCCAGTTTTTTCTCCTGCAAAGTCCTTGAACAGAGCCTGTATTTCCATAGGCTCATCCACTTTCCATGAAATCATTCTAACCCAGTAAAATCCACTTCAAATACCACCTCCTCTTCTGGTTCTCCCAGCCCAATGTCATCTTTTCTTCTATGAGCTTCACCCATTGCATTTTCTAACGGTTCAATGGCACTAATCATATTATACATGCTTCCAGATTATCTTATCCCTTTTTTTCCCACCATCTTTGTTCCTATTCAATTTTAAGTTCCTTCTGAGCCAGATCTGCTCTAATTGTCTTTGCATTTTTGAAACATATAACTGCATTTCCTATACTCAATACTCAATACTCAATAATAATTTGGCTCAGCAGTTGAGCATCCAGGAGATTGTGTTTTGTTTCCCGGTCAGGGCACATGCCTGGGTTGCGGGCTCGATCCCCAGTAGGGGGCGTGCAGGAGGCAGCCGATCAATGACTCTCATCATTGATGTTTCTATCTGTCTTTCTTCTTCTCACTTCCTCTCTCTGAAATCATAAAGACATATTAAAAAAATAATTAGTATTTTTGAAAAGAAGCAACTACTGGAAAAATATGTCTCCTTGCTGTTTGTCTTAGCAGAGGCTTTCCCTACCACAGTATAGAATTAATAATGAGTCGAATTCCATGGACCCCAGTCAGCTGAATTAAATTGTGGATTGGGTAGCTTTTCAAGGTGATGAAATGAATGAATTCTTATAATCCTGGCTTGATTATTAGGACTTTCTGGGTGCTAGTCTTTGGGTTCACATTTTGGGAACTGACATTGTCCTCGTGACAACAGTGTAAAATGACAGTGCAAACAAACTTCCCAATTAGCAAGTAAGTTTTCAATAGCTACCCACTCTGGTATAATTCTTGAATTATAAAGATAGTCCCACATTTTACATTGAGAGGACTTGGAAAAGTAGTTAAGGACTCTCACATCAAGAAAATCTGAGTTTGGCTCAGTGGTTAGAGCATCAGCCTGCAGACTGAAGGGTCCCAGGTTCAATTCTGACCAAGGATGGGTACTTCAGTTGCAGGCTCGATCCCTGGTAGCCAAATGATGTGTCTCTCTCATGCCAGTATTTCTCTCTCTTTCTCTCCCTCCTCCCCTGCTCCTTCCACTCTCTCTGAAAGGCAATGGAAAAATATCCTCCAGTGAGGGGAAAAAAAAAAAAAGAAAATATGAGTTTTATATGACTGTTCTTTAACAAAAGGCAAAGGGTACAAAGACTTGCTCTCTATTTGTAAGTGATTCTCAAATATACCTTTGTTTCTCAGGCTGTGTTCCAACCTCCCAGATTTGCTGAAGTGGAGGGAGGGGCAGGGGTATTTACAGCAGGGCAAAGGCCTTATTCACCCCTGACTTCACACTCAGCTAAACTCAGAAATGCAATTGGTTTATTTTGTATAAATAAGCAAGAATGCTAGAAGAAACGAAATATCTTCATAAAACAAAACATTATGATACCAGAAACCCTTAGGAATAGCACTAATGCTTTTAAATGAAGGTTTTATTTGTCTCAGAGCTGCAAAAAGGAGTCACTAATGAGATGTCATTTAAATTCTAACACCTGTTTAATGGCAGTTTTTCTCTATCCCCAAAGAGTAACTGTTTATGAATGTTTGCAGTTTTCCAAGTGTATCTACAAGAATTGTTTTTTCATAAACAATGTGATGCCTTTTTCCTCATATGCTACAGTCATGTTACAACATATGATGAAAATAGTTGGTTGTGGCATTTTTGTTTTAGATAGGTTTCAAAGATAGTGTTATTTCATATACTGAAACTTAAAATTTTATAATTCACATAGTAAATATTTTATCAGAAACTTCATGTTTTACAGATTTATGAGTATATAATGGTATAAGGAAAATAAAATTTCTAGTTGTATTCTTTACCTACATTTAAATAACATGTGAAAAGACATTGCTGAAAAATGTTTGTCCCTATATTCCCTGTTATGAAAAATATGTATATTTATAAATAAGCATACACACACATAGATTCCTAAGAGTTGCAAAAAAAAGAAATGCTTGTTGACTTTTTCTCACAGGCAATAAATAACTGGAAAAGTAAGAAATGAGACTGTACCATTTCTCTAGTGATGTTATGTTTTTCTTGTGCAAACAATTTGTTATTCATGAAAGGAACCCACAATAACCATGTTGCCATTTTTCTCTATGCTTTCTCTAGAAACTGATAGTGATGAGCAACAGATACCATATAGATGAATATATGAATAATTACTTACCGTCAGAAATGCTTTTCTTTAGGATTTGTTCCATTTAGTATTCATAGCATCTATATAGGTTATTTTTATGTTTAACATCGTTTAATAAAACTACTTGTACTTCAGTAAAATAAATGGCATATAAGTTTGTTTTAAATAAGTTAACCTCTATCTTGAGAAATTCAAATAGAAGTAATTTCTTTGGAGGAGCAGAGACATTAGGCCATGGATTTTTACCAAAGTAATTATATGAACTCTTGAAAATGCTGGCTTCTAGGGAAGCTGCAGGAAGCTCTTCTTTCAAGGAACATGTATCTTTGAACTAATGTGAGCCATGGTTTTTCTCTGTTAGCATGCTGAATATGTGACAGAGCTCTCCTTATTTGTGTCGGGAAGGCAGGAACTCATCTTGATGAAAGGTGAGACCAGGCCCTGTGGACCAAACCTTCCTAAGAACTCCTTGGGATTTAAGCTGAGTGCACCAGGTTTACTGCCAAAGGAAACGGCTGAGCCATAGAATTCTCAAAGTGTGGACTTGAGCATTTCTGTGAAACTTATATGTTCTGCACGTTAAAGAAGGAAAGAAGAAAATTGTTGCAGATGTGATTGGATTTCCCATTATGCTGAAAACTATCCCACATTTCTTCCTCATGACCATTATTCCTTAGATTTTCTTAGTAGCAAAAGAAAAATATCATTTCTTTTCCTCATGAGATTTTTGCCAATTTAAGGTGCTCGTTTAAGTGAGCAGAAGGACTGAATATTTTTCAGTTTTTTGAATGCTTTCCCCCCTCCCCCCTCTCACCCCCTCCCTCTCCCTCAATCTCTGTATATGTATTGTGTGTGTATGTGTGTAACATTGAAGAACTGAAGAAGATCCATTTGTTCATGGTTTATACAATTTTTATTTATAGGTGGAATCTCAGTGCTTAATTGGTGTGTTCTCTAATTACCCACTAGATTTATTCACAGTCAGTTGACATACACCTTGCACTGAGCTGAGGGAAATAAGCCTATTCTTTTTCCTGTGCAGTTTCTTCCTGCCTTATGAAAGCAAAATATCCATTCTGTATGGAGAGATGAATCAGCAATCCATATAATATCTATTCATCATACATATTTCACAAGGAGGATATTGTGGTGACTGCAAAGTTCTTACAGAAATAATATGGAAATCCGGAACTTGATGTGGAGTGTCAGAGAGCCTCTTACTATTATTTACCTTATCAGCTTTTGCTTTCTGAAATCAATGGAAGGGCATCAAGTTCAGCTAATCCATATTTCTGAGTATGAAATTGAATTTATAGTCTGTAGTATGTTGACTACCGCTCGCATTTAAGGCATAATTGATTTTTATTGAAAAGCCAGCAGGCACATCAAAAATTTCCACAAACCACAAGGATGTTAAATTTTACCCTGTTTAGATAATAGTGTGGCTTTATTTATCCTTTAAAATGAAGCTTTTATATTTATATCAGCAAATGCTATGGAAGTGTGACTGATACCTTATGAAACCATCAATCCATGGTCCTGTAGAACTGTACTGCACAGAAATAAGCAACTTTAGATTTCTAAGGTAAATGTCTATGGTTGGCTTGTTTTAAGGATAAATGGATAAATGGAATAATAAATCTAGCACCATATCATGTCATGTAGCAAAAGTATTTTATTTTTTTTATTGAAACAATTGTTTGTCCCGTTATTTCTTTTTACTCAAATTCCTTCTGCATCTTATTTTTCCCTCTGATTAATAAATTACGTTTTTGTGTCTGGATTAATTGTTTATGCATGTGAAATGTAATTCCTGAGGACAAAATCTATTTTTTCTATTTTAAAATTAAGCAGTCTATCTTATCATGTGTGACACTCCCTTTAGTAAGTTTCATTCAAATGTCCCCAATCTGTGTGCTAAGTCCACTCATTTTTAACAAAAAGTTATCTTCAGAAGACTGTTGAGTCCTCCTGCCACAGAATGTGTAGACACAATGTGCAAACACAATGTGCATTGAATGATGCATTTTTAAAAACCAAGCTTGGCCTTACTTTAGCAAAAACAAAATAAAAGCAAAAAGATGCAGGTACCGTTATTTGTTTTAGCCCCTCTTCTGTAATTCTCTAGCACTAGTTCTGACTGGGGAACACTATTGCACCCTACGGAGAATTTTGAGAATTTGTGAGGGTGTATTAGGATTTTACAAAAATTGAATGGAGAGAGGCTGAAACCATCACTAACATGGGTGGAGCCAAAAGATGCTAGACATTTGCAACTTGCAGGAGGGTACAGCACACTGAAAAACTGTCCCAGGCTTGCCGGACTTTTGAGTATCCAATTAGATATCCATGTACATGAAAAACACCATTTATTATAATCTGCAACAAGAATTTCTTTCTATGTGAATTCTATTTTTTGTGATTATATTTTTCACACTGTAATTTGCACTGAATTTTCTAAAAATTAATCATGTAAATTAAGAGAAACTTGTTGTTTTGAACTTTACTACTTGATGGTCCTGATGGCAACCCTCTTTATGGTGTTTGCCGCATCAACAAAGCAGCGTTTCCGTTTGCACTGGCAGCTTATGCATTTACAAATTTGCAAGATCCTCAGCATAGGTATCAGCTTTCTACTTTAAGTTTTCATTCTGTAAGCAGTAATCAGGTATTTATACTTCAAAATACATTGTATTTTATTATAAACAACTTCTTTTTTATTTCTCTTTATTTTATAATTGAGGCGTTGTATTGATTTTTTAAAATTATGTGCTTAGAGTGTTTACAATATCTATGCATTTTATTTCGGTATAATAAATGGGTTACAAAATATTTGTTATAAAAAGGAGACACTAAGTCTGATAAGGTTGAGAACAATTGCCTATGGCATCCAGGCATAAATGCATTAGTTGGAAAATTTTCCATGATAAATCTAGAGATTATTTTAATAGAACAATTATTTCCAATGAGGAAAATAGTATCTTGGGGATTTTTAAATATGCGGTGATAAGCCCTTAGTGCCTACCTTCTTATGTGTATGGATGACGAGTGTTCAAAACAATTTGTCATATGCACAGAAATACAAAAGATGAAACCTAAAGAGATTATACATTAGTCTCTCAAGAGTAAAACTCACGGAGAGAAGCAGTATACCTTTCACAGAGGCAGATATTTTCAAAGCAATGTGTGACAGGTACAGGGACAAATCCCGTTAATAAGTAAGAGGATTTGTGCTTGGCTCTGTCACATGCCACTTTGAAAACCTACCCTCAAACTGTCTATAAATTTTCATGCCCATCTTTTTTTCCTTGCTTTTTCCGGAGCATCTGCTTTTTTTGTTCACCATTTCCCCCTGCTTTATCTTATGGCGTCCTTTCATAATTTTTCAGAGGTTGGTATGTACGCTATGATTTTGTGGAGACTTTATTGTTAACAAAGTAATATTTGCTGTATCTATTCATTTTCACTGTCCCTTTTATTGTTTTGTTATAGGACATTTTTATACCACTTCTGACTTCTGAATATGAAAAAACCCAAAACTGCCCCATGGAAATTAAGGAGGGAAGTAGAATTGATCACACTGGTCAGTTTTTTCTTTTACTATATGGTTATATTTTTAAAGGAAAGTAATATTGAAAATGTAATGCTATGATATGTGAATGATACAGTAGCTGGAAAGAAAAACAATTATGCATTTCTTTTAGTTATGATTGTTTGGATTATTAAGCCTAGGGGTATTTACCTTTCTGCAAAGTAGACTCAAAACAAATTCCAGTTCTTATGACGGACAGGCTGCCTCTGCTTCTGCACCTTAACTTGGTGCTTCATGGCACGTAAGCTGATGATGCTGGTAGAGAGACACGCGTTTGGTAGAACATCTTTTGGTCTATAACTTGGTGCTAGATGCTGCTGCACTCTTTCACTCTGCCAAAGTTTTTTTGCTTTTTTCTTCTTTATTTATTTGTCCTTCTACAAAATATTTGACTAAATATGAATCTGGAAATTTTGCTAGTTGGAGCCAGTTCCTTCAAATTTCAGTATTATTTTAAGATGATAAGTGTTTGAAAAAGAGTTGTCCATGAAAAGTGTTTTAAAGTGGGCAGTTCCAAACAAAAATCACTTGCTCTATGAAATTTCTGTTTTCCTCCCTCAAAAATATTACTGATGCCTAGAACCTATTGAATCAGAAGTGTTTTCTAGAGGATTAGCAATATATATCTGACACCATTTTCTTTGCTCATCTCTATTTTGGTGGGGGGTTATTTTTAAATTAAATTTACTGGGGTGACATTGGTTAATAAATTATATATGTTTCAGGTATACAATTCTATAATACATCATCTGTATATTATTCTGCATGTTTGCCACCCCAAGTCAAGTCTCCTTCCATCACCGTTTCTCCCCCCTATACCCTCTTCTGCCTCCCCATATCCCACCTTCCCTCTGGCAATCACCATACTGATTGTCTGTGTCCATGGGTCTTTCTTTTTTTTCTTTGCTTAATCCTTTCATACTTCTCACCCAGCGCCCCCCCCCCCCAACAGCTGTCAGTCTGTCCTCTGGATCCATGAGTCTGTCTCCACTTTGTTGCTCATCTTTAAGTACAGAACTAGGCTGTCCTTCCATAGCATCCAACAGCTGGATGTAAAGTAGAAAACTAAGCTGATCTGCCAGATGGTTTATCTACATTAAATCCAACATCTGGATATTTTTTAAACATTTAGATGATTGGCTGAGTTTTTCCCATCACATCTGCATATTTTTGGCACTTTATTGCTGTGTGTGTGTATGTAGAAAAGATGCTTCTCCTCAGACAAAACAAGCCAGAAAATAGAGCAATGGACTGTGAATTTTTGTGCATCCTGTGAACATCCAAATCTGGACTCAAGGACCAACTAGCTCAGTTTCAAATTACAGAACAGTTTTGAATGTCAACGACAAAGTGTGAAAGACGGGATAACTTTTTATGGTATTCAGCTCAGTAATACCAGTAGCTACTTAGACACAACTCACTGCAGGACAGTCAGAGGCCACCTGACTAAAATCAATTTAGACTTTAGGAATTTACCTGCTGCCAAGGAAGAAGTGAGTATAATGTTTTCTAATTTTAATATTTTTTTTCTTGGAGATGAGTTTAATTAAGACATATGCAGACCTGTACCCTCAACATAAAAAAGCACTTATCTCTGAGAAACCATACTCTTAAAATGCCAAACAAGCAAGAATGTACTCTAGGGATTGTTCATCTAATGAGCAACAATTTGTATTTATGAGGACGTGGTTTTTTTTGAAGCTCTTTCATAGTCATGGCCTTGTTATCCTCACTAGATAATAAGAACCATCCTCAGACACAGGTCTTCTCATTATTGTTTTGGTACAATTGCCATTAATCCATGAGCAGAAAAGAAAATGGAAAGGGAAGGAACACTTGTTGAGCGAATCTAGACTGAGATACATTATATCAGGGGATTTCAAATGCACTTATTTAATTATCACCATTACTTCCAGGATAGAGAATATACAAACGGAATTTGCTTTACCTCTGAAAAGTTGGGTTTGAATCCTGCCTTTGATATATTATAGCTAGCTGTGTATCTTTAGTCATGTTATTTAAATAATTTCTGAGCCTCGGTTTCCTTACATATAACATGGGAATATTATCTTCTTTATATACTTGTTATAAAAATTACATGAGATAATATATACTAAGTATGGGTTAAGTACACAAAACTTAGCACATGGGTAATGCTCAATAAATGTCACTTGCCATTTTACAAATGAAGAAACAGAGGCTTAGAGTTAATGGTGGTCGCAGAACTAAAATGTCCCTAAGGAGGGATTAAATTCATGTCTGTCTCTAAGCCTTATACTACGCTCTCTTCATCATTTGAGTATCACTTATTTATAGAAACAATGATTTCCACAGTTCTGTTGCTTTTATAAGATTCATCCCAAAATAGCATCTTGTAAGTTATATAGTAATTTCACACATCTTTATTTCTCATCTTGAAGTGTCATCAAAATGAAACAGATGACTGCATAGCAATGGTAATATTGATGATATGTTATGGCTCCTATGAAAACTTAAAAGCTCAGTATCATAACAACATATACATTCTCACTGCTTTCACTAGGTTTTATTAGCAACAACAGCAGTCCTGAAAGGTGGTAGGGTCTAGCCCTTGCTCTGTCACTACATGTCTGTGTGACTGTGGACTATATGATTAACTCGGCAAATATTTACTGTGAACCTGTTTTGGGCAACAGGATTGTAGGATGAACCAAATGCAGACCCTGCCCTTAAGTCTCCTTAAGGACAAGGAGACTTAAGACAAGTCTCCTTAAATACACAATGAAGTCTAATAAGTTGGAGTACATGAATGTTGTACTTAGGGAGCGAGCAAATATAAAATTTCAACTGAGGAAGTCCTAGAAGCCCTTATGGAGAAACTACCATTGAGAGAGCCTCAAAGGATTAGCAGGGTTTGGTAAGGGGAGATGAGAGAATCCTCAGAGGTGGAAAACACTGTGTTTGGGAAGCAGCTCTGCACTTTGGTCAGCACATTGGGCACCTTTAGATGACACTGAAATTACCTGTTCGGTCCACTCAAACCATAGGGAGGTCATGCTAAGGAGTGTGAATTTTAAGCTAAGTCAATAGGTAATTTTGAGATATTTGGCTATTACATAAATTAATGGGTGCTGGGCAATGAGAAGTCCCTCAAGCAGGGATTAGGGGAAAATTGATTGGCATGGGGAAATGTCGACTAAAGGAAGCTGGTAAAGAAACTAAAATGTGATGTTTCAAGAATTTGCTAGACAACCTCTCTATATCTGAGTTTACTTATCAGTACGGTCAATGAGCTGGACTTGATTTATTTTATAGGCCTCTTCCAGCTTTTATTTTTTGAGTTAGTATTTTCTAAATTGTGTTCTGTGGAATGTTATTTCTGCTAGATAGCATTGTGTTATGTCAATTAAAAGAAAAAGAGTCCTTTGAACATATTTATGAAACATTGATTAAAATAGTAATAGACTTTGTTTTGGAAAGGACCTCTCAGAGCCTTATTCTATTAATGTTCATGAATGCTCATTATACATTTCCAAGATAGAGAGTTTATGTGTATTGTTTTTTACTATTATGTGACCACGGGACCCTTCTACTGTACACCTTTTGGTATCAGAGTTTTATGAAACATATTTATTTTAAAGATTGTCCCACTATGCATATTAGATTTTTTACTACAATTGCAATAGGACTTGGTTCTCTGTTTTAATTGATCTATGCAATGAAACTTTAGAGAATCATGTGGTACATACAAGAATTCCAATGGAATATTTTCCCCGATGCTTTAAGAACCACGTAGGAGAGACAAACCTGTAAGACATCCATGCAGCTCACCTCACATACCGCTGACATTTGAAGGTAGAATAGTTGTTTCCTCAGCTATTCAAGGAGAACTTTGCTGCTTCTTGTAGTAGGCTATAGTGGTACCTAAATATTTTAGTAAAAGAATTCCTCCTCTCTCTGGAAAGATAATCCTCTTTGATTTACCAGGTACTTTTTGGACGGGGAAACACTTAAGGTCTTGAGAAATGAAGGATTAATTGACTAGACAGTAGACTAGTGCCATCAACCCCTGATGGTCAATGTCATGACCGGAATGACCACACATCTATCAAAGTAAGCTTGAAGTCATCTCCTCAGAAGAAAAGAGTTTTAAGGAGAGTCTTAAGTAAGATATGACACTTGTCAGAGGAAAATAAGAAAATTGTTCCAGATGGTTGAGATTGTGAGAAGGAGGTGAAGAGGTCAGAGGAGGCAATGACTGGTGAGAAAAAGAAGAGGAGTGGGAGAAATCCTTGGGGACTTGGACAGGTAGTTTAAACTTCAACTGAATGAAAATGAGAGTCCAGTGAAAAAATTCAATAAAAAAGAAATTCTAAATACTTTAACACACAAAACCAGTATTTTAGAGATATCATTTAGAATTAGTTAGAAGTAGCTGTCAGGATAAGAGAAGTTCCTGATGAAATGGTATAACATTTAAATGAGAAGAGATCCAAGTGCGATGTATGCTGTAGTTGGTTGCTTTCCCCCTTTGCCATAGCCTGTTTACACCTTGCTACTGAATGTACTAACAGTTCCCTCTACTGTCTACTAACAAGATGGTAAGAGTGCAGTCAACACTGTCTGATTTAGTGTTAGCTATTTTATCCATCTTAAAGAAATACTGAAATGAGGCATATGCTTTTTCATTAACTACTCTCCAGACTTGGAAGCATGACAAGTTTTCAGTTTATTGGTTTTAAAAAAAAAAATCAAAATTTATCTCTTCAGAAACTGAAAGTATTTAGTTCTACCTAAACCTGATTTTCCTGAAATCTACTAAAACAAAGCAAAACAGAAGGGTGGATCTAGCTCTTTTCCACAAAATATTTAAAAGTGAAAAAGCCAGATGTATGGTTCAGCTGTGGCTTTGCCAGGCTGTCTAAACGCTCTGGCATTAAGGGGTATGAGCATCCTGGGCCCACGTGACCTTAGTCAATTTTCTTCCTTCGTTTATTCATCTTAAAAAGTCATATTTATACTATAGAGTTGTTAGGACTGAAAAGCACAATACAGTTAAAGGCCTCCAAGTAGTTCTGGGACCATGGTAAGTTCAAATTCTGTTACTTTAGCTCTTGGATTTCCTTCATTCATTTATTTATAAAAAAATACTTATTGATCACTTTCTAAGTACTGGGAATATAACAGTGTACAAAACAGAAAAAGTTCCTGCCCTTATGGAAATTATATCCCAGTTAGGGAAGATGGATAATAAATAAGCAAGGAACATATAATATATCAGCTATTGATAAATGCTATGGCATTAGGAGTCAAATTACTGCTTTTTTAATCATTGGTAGTTTCCTGGATAGCCTAAAGCAGTGATTGATTTATCTACATGGCTATGGATGCATTTCCCTACTGAATGAATATGAAAGCAGTTGCCTTACACTCAGGGTATGGCAGGATGATCATTTAATTTATGGTCCAAATCATGATTCTTTTGAGAGTGATAAGATTGCCATGGGTATCATACAGGAACAACAGATACAAACTGGGACTATCTCAGGCAAACTAGGGAGATATAATTACCCCAGTAATCAGGGACTTAAGCTGAGAAGCATCTCAGGCACACAGTGCTGATATCAGTGTAGTATGCTGTAGGCAACATCAGACAGAAATGATGTAGTCCAAGCAGTAAACATCTGGTTAGGGTAAGATTGATGGTGGCTAGAGGCTAAACAGGATTCATAAATAAAGTAGCTCAGAGTCAACTCAAAAGTTCTTGTCCTGATGGAAATAAGCTGACATCCACGACTGCTTCTATCCTGGGCTGCCCAGCTGCAAGGCAGCCAGAGTCTAACCTTGCATGGGCCCTCCTGGCTTTGACAGCCTGGCTCCTGCTGGTCAGGCAGCTGTCCTTCACGGAGGAGAAGGCATCTGTTTTCTTCCAGGAGCCCCCAGGGGGCCCACGTGGGATGGCAGGGAGGGGAATCTCATGCCTATTTGAGGTTCAGTGAACGGTAGGGGTGGTTCAGGCTCCTAGGAGAGTGGGTGAGGCTTTAGGCCTTGGAGCTCTCCCGGCCATCCCTGCTGAGATCCTGCTCTTCCAAGGCTTCTCTCCCCTTTCTCTTCAGCTGCCCACCAGCTTGTCCAGCTTCCTTGTGCCTTGGCTTTAGGGAAAGTTTCAAGTCTCAAATACGTGCGAGTGAAGTCATGATTAAAATAAGATCCTTTTCCCTTTATTTTAAGTTAGGGGCTTATTATCAATTATCACTAACAGTAATTATAAACTCAATTTGTATAGTATTTTAAAATGTCAAAATGCTTTACATTTTAAAATCTACTTTCAGTGATGATAATGGTCGTGTCGGGTATGTTGTTAAGTATTGTCATTGTCTCTTTCTGTTTTTACTGAAAACCCTATTTCCTAGGAATTGGGTAGTAAAAAGACTTACATAGGAAAGTTAGGAGAGAAAAGCGTAGTCTTTAATTTTGGACTGTTTGGATCCCTAGAGGGTTTCTCTAGACTCAACACACAGCACTCTTGTGTTTAAATATTTAAACCACTGTGCTTTCTTAATAATTTTAAAGTGTTGTTCAAGCTTGGATTTGTCTTTTGCAATCTATTCTTCCTTCAGCAAAGGCACTCCTTCTTTGTTCATCCTTCACGTACCTACCCCCCTAGCACCGATCGATCAAATGCCACCTGAAGAATGGCACAGATGCAAATGCTAATCTGGGTACAGCATGAGTACAAGAAATGGTCTAAATCCAATAATTCCCACTCAGAAGACACTTCTCACAGCTATATATTTTTGTTCCTAGGTAATCACTACAACAGTAGTAATGTTTACACTGTTCTAAGCACATTACATCTATTATCTTATTAATTTTTATAGTATATCTATGAGCCAGGTATTATAGTTATTCCCACTACATAAATGAAGAAGGTGAAAAAACTTTTCTGAATTTGGGCCTGTCATTCCTCAGGTTATTCCCTTAACGATTTGCTGTTGCTCACAGGTGTTAAATGGAATATTTCAGAACACCACGGAGAAGGGTGTGGACTCTGAGTTACGCTCATTTCCTGTTAATCTCTGGTCCTTTAACTGACCAGCAGCATAGTTTGGACCTGCTATTAGTACCACTCAGCTTCTGTATCTTCAACTGTAAACTAGTGACAAGAGTGATTGCTTTGGGTCATTGCAAGGACTAAATCCATCTGTCCCTCTCGTAACTAGTTAATTAATTGATATTTATATGTATATAAAATATATCATTATTGATTTCAGAGAGGAAGGGAGAGAGAGAGAGAAACATCAATGATGAGAGTCATTGATCGGCTGCTTTCTGCACCCCCCTCAACTGGGGGTCGAGCCCGCAACCCTGGCATGTGCCCTGACCAGGAATCAAACCTTGATGTCCTGGATCCTAGGTCGATGCTCGACCACTGAGCCACACCAGGCGGGGCCTCACATATTTTTTGACTGCCTATTGCGTTCCAGGTACTGTTCCAGGTATTGAAGTAAACAGGTGAACTAGAGAGGCATGGTGCTGGTTCTTAAGAAGCTTGCAGCCAGGCCAGAGAGAGAAACAAAGAAAAGATATAAGTGAGTAGAAAAATTGCAAATTACAGCATATATTCTCTAAGGGATGGCCTAAGAAGATAAAGAATAGGAGGGACACATTGCTAGACTATAAATTCCATCGGTATAGTGCTTGCATCTGTCCTGTTCATCACCATATTCCCAATGCCTAGGATTTTATTGGCATTCAATACATATTAATTAAATGAATATATAAATAAAAGAAAAAAAGTAGACATGTCTTCAGGGACAGCTTCTTTAAATAAGTGAGATATCAGTTAAGATATAAAATATGAGAAGAGTTGACTAGGTCAAGCACAGGAGAAAAACAACATGGGCAAAAGTTCAGAAGCCATCAAGGAAGTTTGTCTTTACCTGGGCGCCAGGTGGAGAAAAAAGTATTCTGTCAGAAAAAGAAACCCTTGACTTGGGGGTCCCAAGCCAGGACATCAGGCAGGAAAATTTGCTGTAAAGGGACATTCCCTCAACTCAGACCACATGAAATAGGTACAGATCAAGACCTACTGAAGATGAGGTTACCCTTTAGAGTTAAAAAATATGACATACTGTACTCTGAGTAAGAATTCATAGATGTACAAGCAGAAGGAAGAGAGTCACAGCAAATTCAGACAATAGGATAGTCTGATGAATACAATAATTAGCATATTTAAAATAATGATATAGAACAAACTCGATAAAACTATATATAAATTTAAACTAAAACATTTTAATATAAATTTGAATATATTTTACATCATTTTGTTAATTACTATTAAATACATATTAATATTACCATATGCATAAGCTACTTATCAATAGGAGCAGTTCAAAACATAAAACCCTGACCTTGTATAGTACACATATTAGTTGCATAATTTTGTTCCCTGAAATTTCCAATTTTATATTGCTTTATTTAATGTGTATTTTAGTTCTTCATGTCACAGCATACACACAATGGTTTATATTTAGTATTCTGTAAAAATACAAAGGAAAAACTAAAAGCAGAAGCCTATGATTGATTGCACATTTAAATAAATGCGCTACAGATTGAGACAAATGCGCCAAGCGTGCGTGTTTCAATCACTGTGTCGTCACCCAATTGAATAAACACACATGTACAATGCAATGTTTAATTGAGTGCAGCAAGTACATTTATTTTAGTGACTGCACCATTGCATATTCAGGCAAAGGCACTGAGTCCACTTTGGTGGAGCTCAAGTCCTGTACACATACACAAGTTTTAAATCTTCCACTCACTTTGATCAATCACAAATACCCACATAGTTTTAAAGCATACAAGTGAAGCACCTTTTATTTCACAAAATTTACTGTTAACGGATTGAAATAAAGTTGAAATCTGGTTATTAGCTCCCTAAAAAAAATTCTAAATGTTCCTTTCTCTTCAAATGTCACTCTGGTCTCTCAGTGAGGTTGAAACAGGACATTTCCTCTGTGCCCGAGTAGTTTTTCTATGACTACCTCGTCTGAAAATTGCAGTTCCAACTCTTTAGGCATCAAGCATTGGACTCATTTTGCTTTAGGGTTGTTTGCACAGCTTCGGTCAAATTTAGTATTACCTCGTGCATGCATGCACATCTGAGGGCCAAATTTGGGCTATTAGGTCTAAAGACCCAAATGGAGCTTGCTAGATTCTTTCATGCCTCCTTCATGCTCTATTTACATAGATGTTCTTTTTCAGAAGTGCTGCCATATACAGATTTC
This sequence comes from Miniopterus schreibersii, assembly GCF_964146895.1. NCBI lineage: Eukaryota > Metazoa > Chordata > Mammalia > Chiroptera > Miniopteridae > Miniopterus > Miniopterus schreibersii. The sequence goes on from NC_138107.1 coordinate 48,063,789, forward strand.
TATGTCATTTCCATTAGTAGCATCTTGAAAGGAAGAAAAAAAAAGAGAGGAAAAGCTAAATAGTAGTGTTTGCTTTACTGTGTCAGTTTTCTATCATCTGTTCAATTTTCCAGGCGTGGTGGACAGGTGTTAATGAATGTTCAGTACCAGGTACCCCAAAAAAGGTGCTCAAGTAACAAGTTTTAGAGGTTGATTATTTTTCCTTGAATGTAATGGCTTTAATTGTCTTTCTATAATAGGTACTTTTAAAAAAATTCATTCTGCTGGCCCTTTTCACATTGAGGGTTTATTATTTGGAGAAATCTTCCAATAGATATTTCTAACAATAGAGATATTGCAATGTTAGTCTAGGGTAGTGTTTTCAAGTGTGAATTCTGATATTTAATTCCAAGTAATGTTACTTGGGATAAAGATACCTTGCCAAAAGTGTTTGGAAAAAATATACATGCTAACAATATTAGCTAACTTTGATGAAGTTCTTACTCTGTGCTTTGCCTGCATCGATTGGTTGGAGGTCCTGGGTACCCCCTTCCCTATCCCTCACCCACTCTGTCTTACACACAAACACACACACTTTACAGATGAGGGAACAATTTAAAATGTAAAATAACTTCTGCACTTCTTTCCTACTTACAGATGCACAAAAATCATTAACTAAGAAGTCATTAACCTGGCTAACTTTATTTAACCCAGTCTTTACCAAACTTATATGATGAAGCACTTTGCATGCAAGATCTTTTAACATCCCACAGGCCACACTTTAGGACACTCTAGACTAGGAAAACAATAATAAATGAGATTTATTGTCTTTATAAATCTTAACAACAACAGCAGCAGCAACAAAAGCCAGGCTGTGCCCAAACATGGAATAACACAATTTTTTAAAATAAACTTGCTGATCAGATTAAATAACAGATGATTTTGATGAAAAATCAGCCAAACTGGTTACTTAATGATGCCTATTTTTTAAATGATTATTTGCATATTTTCTTTAACACAGAAGGTCATTGCTGGATTATTCCAACATAACCCATTGAAAAGTGAACAATTAAGTCAATCAACCAGTCATGATGCCTTATAACCTATTTTTCTTTCCACTAAATTGACTGAATGGAATAGTTGGTTTACCCTCAAAATGTTTAAATGGTATTTTTCTTGCCAGTGCTTCGTATATTTTTGTAGGTTTACATTAGAAGGAAGTTACATATAATTTTGTCCAAAGTAAATACAGTCCAAAGAAAAGACCATTTAACCACCTGGTAAGGTTTCATGTCAAGGAGAGAAATCACTGTGCTTGTATTTAAAACATTAGCGAGAAAAAAATTAAGCTGTTTTTATTCTTACCTTCCCTGAAGCAGTTGTCAATTAGATAAAAACAATATAGAAGACCATCGCCCATTAGTGACCACTGATAAACATATGTATATATATATTTTTTGCTGTGGAAGAATGTATATCTGAGATCAGCCACAGAAATAAGAATAAATGATAGCACAAACTTTGAGAGAGAACCAAATTAGGCTTCAGCTTGATTGCCCTGAGATGTTTTTATTGCCATTTTATCCATCCTCTGCTTAGCTTCTGCTTAAGATGTTGGTGGGATGATGAAAGCTGAAGAGTAAATAGGTGCTTCAATAAATGCAAACAAATGAGCGCTTTCCTAGCAAAGAATTAAGGAAAATCAGCCTTTCCTCTGGAGCTAATCCCCGGACAGCTAAAACTGTGAATTTTCCCCCTCAACATGCACACAGATGGGTTGCTACTGCAGATGACAGATGAGTTGTGTTTGGTGGGATTAATGTGCATTATCATGTTAATGGATGCTTAGGTGAGGTCTGAGCAAGTCTCAGGCCTGGGCAGAATTACTGAGGTTTACAGAACTCTGCGCTCATGCTCCTCTTCTCTTTCTTTTTCTTACTAATAATTAACTTGTACAAATGTTTAACATTTTTAGCCTACCAAATGATCCACAGACTACTGCCTTCCTAAGTACTCAGAGCGTTTATAGATCCAGCGTCGTAAGCTCTGTCCTTTGACATGCAAAATGCAGGCAGTCCTGCCTGATTTGTCCTTCCATTGCCTTTGTGCATTCAGCTCCCTCATAATCCAGAGTCTACTTTGTTGGAATCGCTTTTGAAATCTGACATATTGATCAAGAGTTTAGCCTTAGTAACTACTGCACATATATCAACTGTTGTTGAGCGTGTCAGGTCACATTTGATGGCAAGATGATCCTGTACAGAACCAGAAGAGCTCCTGCAGCTCACAGGAGTTGATTCTGTTCACCTCACCTGGCCAGAAAGGTCTGTCGTTGCATCATCCCTAGCACAACAATGTCATAGCATAAATTTAGGATCTCTGCGTAAGGTAGAGGCAATGAAGATATCACCAAAGAGATAAAAATAAAAGCCTTGTCAATATTCTATAATGGCTTGCAGTTTTAAATTAAGGAAAAAATCAATAAGTATTAATGTCAGACTTTTATGTCCTTTAGAAATTGTGTAAAAATGGCTGGGTGTTTTCCTATTTAGTTTAGCAAACTCCTTTTCTATGAATAATTGGATCAATGTTACCAAATTAATGTAGACAAACCTTTACAGGTCTCTGCTTTAAAAAATACGGTTGCAAAACAGAATTTCTGTATCACAGAGATGCCCCTCATACCCTAAAGTAATATTTATTTAACAGTTTGGGTAGTTCCTTGAAAGTCACTTAAAATCATTTTTTAAAGAGAGAATTTCCACATCACTATTGAGCAAGAAGCATGTAAGAGGGAAATATTTCACATTATTGATTTCATGTATTAATTAAAACAAACTGCTCACTGATAGAGTGATACCTATGTACAGCTGGACCACATGGCCCTGTTTGCTGGAGAGAATCTAAGTTTACTTCTGTTTTAAGAGAGTTGTTGTCAACAGTGCCCCCAAAGGTTCCTATTTGTCTGATAAACCTATAAACCAAAGTAATGGGTTCTAAATGAGTCTGTCCCATATTGAGAATATGCCAGAGAGGGAGGGAAATTGCTTGACAGTAAGTCCCCACTGCCAGAAAGCATATCAGAACCACTGGGCCTACCAAAGGGGACACCGAGACACAGGATTTCCGTGTGAGGAGAAATTAAGGCTAGAGCCCAAATATCCAAATAACTCAATTGTGTCTTTCTAGTACATTTTAAAACTTTTCATTCCAAAAATAATCAGGAATGTTAAGTACATATGCATAATTTCTTCTTTTTTTGGTGCAATAATTTATCTACACTAGTTTGCTCTAAATGCAATCATAGTATGAAATTAAATAATTCAGTACAAAATTCTTATTTATTTGATGAATTGATGAAATTTTGGCTACATGTATTATTCACCTTAACTAATCAATTAATTCTCACATCTACCTTATGGGTTAGGTTATTTACATGGTCACTTTATACATGAGGAAAAATAAGATCAGAAATGTCAAGTAAGTTAAGAAGACACACAACTAAGAAGCCAGAGATATACTAAATATACAAATATTACTGACCCCAAAAGGCTCAGTCTTAACCTTTATGATCTATTAACTTATGCAAACACAACCTATGTATAAACTTGTTTAACGTCTAAAGCATGTTGCTCATTTTGATGCTATTCTAGAAATATGTTTGGGTTCAAAATAAGTTCACATTGATAGAAAATTACCAAACTACTCCATCACTAACTTTCCTTCCTTTTATTTTTTTTCTATTTTCATTTTATTATCCCATTTTATAAGTTTCCTCATCTGTTCTGATGTATGGCTGAATTTAAATAATTAACAGAACAATAGTTAATGCTAGTATAAAGCAACAAATTATGACACTTCACAAACACCTCAGCAATTCAGACACAAGAAAGCCAGACCTACCTTTATTAGAAAATAAAAACAATTTAATATATCAACATGTAAATCCTTAACACTGTGTGATAAAGTTAGACATCATATTTTTGAGAACCAACTTTAGGTGATACATCAAAAGTAATGTTTGGTAGTTACCCTAAGGCCTGATGTTACTCTACAAAAAGCAAAAGCTACTGAAAAAATATGGATGGAATAAAAAATATTCCTTTTAATTAATTAATTAAAGCATTAGTTAATGGTTGCTATTTTTTTTTACCATAGTTTCTCTATTTGAAACCTAGATATTAATAATAACTTTGTTACCATAGTTAGTTAGATATTAATGGGGAAAAAGAGCAAGGGAGTCAGACATTGTTGAACATATTCAGCAGGGAAGCAGAGGCCTGTTTGCTTTGCCAGGAAGCTACAGCTTCATACTACCCTCCCTCTCTGCCCCCCCCCCCCCGAGGGAACCACTAATCCATTCCTTGCAGATCACTGGGGGAAGAGATAGAATAAAGGGGAAGATAAGGACATGTGCAATAAAGTCAAAATGGCATGGGGGGAGGTCTCTGTTCTAACCTAGGTAAAGATTGTTGGCTAGGGGTTGGACCCCAATGCAAGCCCACAAAAATTTGGAAAGAGAATTGGTTATTTTGAAAAAGTTCATGGTCAAAATCTCAGGAGACAAATAGCTTCCTCTCTCTCTCTCTCTCTCAGTGACCCACACTCACCCTGTTCATTCATACTCTCCCCTGCCCAGGAGCCTGGGACAATGAGACCATGTGGGTATAGTGGCAGACTGCATGGACCCTGAAGCACTGTGAAGCAGAAACTGGGCACTGGCCTTTGCCTTGGCCTTGTTGAAGACATGGTTGGACTTTTTCCTTGGTGGGGCAGAGAGTGATAGGACTTTGGAAATCCAAGGGCAATGGCAGACTTCCCAAGTAAATCTTGCCAAGAGATCACAATCTCCTGTGCATGGGTCCTTGGAATTCTTTCCTCACCATCTCGTGGAAGAGTCTATTTTCTACCACCAACAGCTTCTATCTCAAATTATAAGTTTGTTATGAGAATAAATGGGCTGTTCTAGTCAAAGGAGCCTTTTAATTCAAGGCAATCCTTAAGGACTCAAGTAAGGGCCTCACTATTTTATGAATTTTTACTAAAATTCTATGGAAAAGAATTTTCCTGGTTTATTTGTACCTCTTTAGTATCATTTCAAGTATACATAGGGTCACAGCATAGTTTTAATATTGTTATTTTTATATTCTTTATTTTTAGTAAATGTTAATTCATGAGACTTACACCTTAAAAATAGATATCTAATATTTATGACCTAAGGGCTAAGTGCTTTGTGATAATAGCTGAATTTGAGTGTAAATTTCACAGAAATTGAAAAGTAAAAGAACGTCTTTCTCATGTCAACATTTGTGCTTTCAAGAAGGTCCCTCAATCACGGATAGTAGCTTTTGTGGTAGGTTTTCTAAAAGGAAATATACGTGTTGTTAGGAAAAGGTTGTATCTTCTAAAATAATTCAAATTTCCCAAGTTACATAATGTTTCTTGTTGCGCTGAGATTTTTGCCCTCTCACACATAGAGATCTAAAGAAATGAAAAGGGGGGAAGAGGAAGTCAGTGATTTTTAAATAAAGGATCAACAAATGTTATCAGTACTGTTCTCAGACTCCGCGAAAGTGGGCGGCTTCTTGTAGGTCTCCTCAGATGAGCTGCAGCAGAGGGCAGCTGAGGACAGACAGCTCTGAGGACCCTGCCTGGGCCCTGCTCCAGCCACAGCCGCCCTTTAGGCAGGACAGTGAGCCCTGTGCCCTGAAGGACCCTGCAGATGAGGTAGATTGCAGATCTTTGAGAATAAATCTTGAGCAGTTAGGATCCTCAGTCTGCACATATAATCTTCCACTTTCATCATCTGAAACAAGTCAGTGCCTGTTGCCAAGGAATTAGAAGAAAAAGCAAAGCTTACTCTGCAAAACTTCTTCAGAAGAAAACGTGTGAAATGAAAATTATTTGAAGTAATGCTCTAATTATGCATTCTGAAGTCAGATATTATTCAAATGATACTCCTTCCCCATGCTCCGTCCCTTCAGAGGGGTCTGCAAGCGGCCTTCAGGATGAGAGCATCCCTCCGACCTATTTAACTAAAGCTACATTACTCACAGTAAATATTTCCCATAGCAACATGGCTGGTGTTGCAGGGGTTAACTCACCTTCTCCTAGCCTTTCTCGGAGCTTTGCTCCTTGGAGTGGTGGGTTCATTTTTGTGATTTGAAGAATATCTGCCTCTGCTCTGAACAGACAGGAGCTGTGACACTGGGCTCTGATCCCCACACTGAGGAGACCGGTGCCTGGAAGGGATCTACCTTAGGTGATGCCCCAGGAGAGCAAATTTGTAGCTTAAAGAAAAGTTATTTCTGCCAAATCTTTTCAAATGTGTTGTTTAGTTAAGTTCTCTTCTTTTTTCGTTCTTCTCAGATAGATGTAACGTTGTCATTTTTATCTCCACACAGGAACTTGTGTCAACAGCTCCCTCCATGGACCATTCAGTAGAGTTGCAATGTCACTGTGTCAGAATCTTGTATGTGTGATTGTTTTTTGTTTTGTTTTGTTTTGATCTAGAGATGATTTTTTTTTTTTTTTTTTTTTTTTTTTAGTTCTCTAAGCCTCCCTTTCCCTTTGATGTCTGTTGTTAGCTGAGCTCTCTACTGGTCACAATAAGTCCATACAACCCCTGGTCACATGTCCTTGGACAGGCCTGGAGCTCCACTTCCTCTCCCCTTCTGCAGGTTGGGGCTCTCTTTGTTACTACTTTAGTATTCTGTTTAAAAATATTTCTCAGCTTCTATGTTCCTTGAGGGTAGAACTATTAAACTTTTATTTTCTCTAAAAAAATGATTATAATACAGAAGAATCAGATGTGTGTATGTATGTGTGTATGTGTATCTTTCATTTTTGTTTGTTTGTTTTTTAAAGACTTGGGACTAGACTGGAGTATTTCTTATTAAAAACCTGTTGCTCCTATAGGCGTAAATCTTTTAAGCCCGGCCCTAATTGTAAGATTATCTGATGACAATGTATGGACAGGCCTCCTGCACTGAGCCTTTAGCAGAACAGTTTCAAGATTGTTTTCATTTGTTGCCTGTTGAGAAAAGCCGCAGGGAAATGTCAAAGTAGTACTCAATGACATGTTATACTACTTTTAAGCAAAGGGTAATTTTAAATTTTTTATTGTTAATACAATCGCCTTGTGTGTTTTTCTTTATTCTGCCTTTACATCATGTAGTTTTATTTCTTACTGCTGTACAGTGGCCCTTTGATTTCCAATCCTTTCTTGTTTTGTGATTTGGAAGGAATGTATTGCTTATCTGTTAGGGTTCTCTCATAGGATTTTTCTTCAGCTTTGAGATCTTCCTCATTTCCTTTGTCCCAGTACATGAATCAGGATGGGAGTGTCTCTGTGGGAGGGGAGGGAGGGCAGGAGACTGAGCAGAAGAGAAGTCTGCTTTCAGAAAAGATGCTTTTTCTTAAGGGGTCAGACCTGAAGGGAAGTATTGAAAGTGTAACAAACTCAAGCATCTTCCCCTTCCTCCCTCCAACTCAAACCCTTAACACAGGGGAGATTCAATATTGACTGCCATGTTATCCACTGGAGAATTTCACTAATAAAATTATTTCCCTGCTCTACTCAGGTTAAGTTTACATGGTGCCACAGTGATGTATTTTATTCTGATTTTATTATTAAACTGTCCCAGCAATTCATTTGAAATTGAGTCATCACAATTACACTAACAAAGTTTTAATGAAGATTGTGAAATTTTTATACAAAATGGATTTCTCCTGTGGCAGATTGTTATTAGCTTGGACTGCCCAGTGACAAATCGGGTAGGGTAATACCAGCGCACAATTCAACAGCATTTATGGTTATCATGTGCACTGCTTTATTATTGTCATTTTGTTGTATTTATAATGCAGAAATAATATAGAAGAGATGTATGGTTTCTCAAATGATGACCAGTGGCATATTGCATCTCGTTTAAAAAGGGAGTCAGTCCTCTTGCCTTATTGGGAATATAGAGTTTAACAAGACACTTGCCATCATTTCCTTAACAGGGATAATAAACAGAACAATTCTGCATAAAAGCTCATATCAGCTTCTTTCATGCCTTTTCTTTTCAGAAGGCTGCCTAAGGGTTTAAGCAATTTACTGGGCTGACCCGCATCCTTTCTCTGCCGTCTGCGGTTCTTTTGTTTAACATTAGTATGTGGGCAAACAGCATTCGGAGCTGTGCAGAGCTTATCAGCCTGCGTTCAGTAGACCGGAACCCCATTCGATGTATCTAAGCGGGGCCACGTTTAATACTTCACAGTGGGAGCATCTGCAGTTTCCAAAAATGACTTGTTTATCAGATAAACTCTGTCCTTGCACTGACAGATGTGGTGGATGGTGGATCTCCAGTATCATACTTCTCTAATATAAGGCTTGTACAAAATATGGTATGCTGAGGGGCGATGAGCCCCACAGACCAGAGTCATGACAAGAATTATTTATGTGGCCACTATCCAGCTGCCTCAGGATGCACTTGCTGGGTATGGGGGAAAGAAGGCAGCTCTCAGTTTCCCTTTTGGAATTGAATAAGTAACTAATTCCCGTGTTACCTAAAGTGCTAAGTAGAGGAAGGACATTTTCACTGTTAACATAACATAACGTTTTATGATTTCATTGGTAAACACTGCAAGGGGCCTTAGTGCCGTGATCTGATAAAAGCCAGGAGCCTGAGGGGGCTGACTGAAATATTGATCACCGTGTACGCAATGGTGCCAGAATGTTGGGAAATTAGAAGAATTGGGCTTAAAAGACTTATCTGCCATTAACCCAAGATAATGCTAATATAGTCTCTTAACACAACTGATCTTTTTTAAAATTTTTGAGTAGAATTTCATAAAGTTATTTTAAACATATTGAGGAATTATAAAACCCTGCTTTTAAAATACACAACTTTAACTTTGATATATATTTTTTACTATGGGCATATAGTATTATGCAATTATTTTGAGAGCATTACCAGTCTTTATGTATGTATGTAGACATATGCATATATGTTTATTATGCATATGTGCAAATATTTAGATTGTTAACAAAAAGATATTATATTTAAATTTAATAGCTAAAGTATTTTCCAATTATGTATTATTTCTCCAGAGAATGAATTAAAGGATTTTTTTTAAAGATATGCACCCAGGATTTAATTCTAAGAGATGTCCAGTTATGATAGAATAATCTGGGCCTTACCTGACATCTTACAAATTTTAAGGTAGCATCTAAAATGAGGTTAAGTAACAGAAGTATAGATAACCTAGTGCCTTCCCACCGGAACTGCAGTCACAGAACAAGCACTGATTTTAACTGATTAGGTTTGATCTTTAATGCAATTCACATTGCTCGTGGTACTCTTATAATTTAGCACATATGTTACATTTTTGCTCCTATCTATAATTACTCTTCATATTAAAGCATTTTCCCTCTAATTATTTCACTAGTAGTAGCCCCATTCACCTCTCAGCTCTCTGCTAATTAAATACCTTTAAATATGTCTTTGTTATTAATTGTGAAGTGTTGCCATGACCATCTGATAAGATAATTATTTGGAAAACCAATTTTAAATTAATAAATTTCAGTATTCTTATATAGGAATAAAAGCAGTGTAATAGAGCAAAACAATAAATACCAGGAGATGCATCTTTGAAGTCTATGTGGTCAAATTATAGGCAAAGCATGAATTTTATTTCTAACAAAAGTAAAACTAACAGAGGGTACGAATCAATACAATTCTAGGAAATATAATGCTGTATTTTTTTCGTTTCCTCCATATTTGTTTCCTCCATATTATAGGATATTATGCTCTTTTTAAGTATAGTTAAATACACCCATGCACTGTCTTTATACAGGCAGGCTTATCAAAGAAGCAGCCATTAAGAAATATATTCAATATCAGACTAGAAGACATTTGTGAGCCTTACCCTACTCTCACTAATGTGCGCTACCCAACTGTTCATGCAGAAATTGTAACTGTTAATGAGGGTTAAAAGGAAATTTTAAATTAGGTGTCATCTTTTGAATAAGGTACCTCAACTGTTGTATTCTGTCTAATATTTATTTTCTGTCTTGCCTCTTGCTCTTAACACAACCCACCACTAAAAAAAATAATTATTATTATTACCATCTTTTTAAACAAAACACACACATGCACACACACCCTTTCCTGGCCCTGCACATTTTCTGGGTCTACCGTTTCTGATTGCACACTGTTTTTCCTAACACTGAATCCCATGTGTCCTATGCCTTGCATGGCTGCAGACTTTGGCCTTTTCACCTGCTGTTTTGGTTGGCTTTAGATGCAAAGAGAAGAATATGAGAAAGAGAAAGGGGGAGGGAGGGAAGTTTGGAAGACTGAAGCTAAAAAAAAAAAAGGCAAATGTTTTTAGCGCCTTCATCTAGACATGTGTCCCCTCACTCTGTGACATGGCTGCTCCAATGTTGCCATGGTGAGGATTTCTAATCATCCCTACACATGACAGGCTCCTATTTGTCTGCACTCCCTTGGGTGTAAATTTCTAGGCTTAAAAAAAAATCCATGTGAGCGTATCATCCGCCGTGCAGATGTTTCACTGCTTTAGAATATCAGGCAGCTGCTTGTGCCACCGTAGACAGCTAATTGGAGACTGCATCGTAGGAACAGAGGCGTAATTATGGCATAAATACACATCCTCTGGTGCATCATTGTATCTCTATTAACAGAAAATTTTAAACAGTGCTCAGAGTGTAATTAGTGTAGTTGATAAAGTTGTAAAACATGTAAATAAGGGAAATAGCAGGTACGTGGCCAATCCACTATCCAGCACTAGGGGATGCAGATTATTGCCTATTTAGAAATAATTAGCAAAGCTGCATTAGCAGAGCCTGTGTCCAACAGAAGCAAGGCAAACATTTATTCTGGTAACAGCTCTTTCTGTGCTAGCCATGAAAATCTACTAATATTGGTAATTTAGCCCTCATTACCAGAGGATAAAGCATGAAAAGAGCTCAGACATGAAATATGACAAGTAATATTAATTTTTATTCCAGAGGAAAGGATGCTTCCTTGGGTTGCATGCTGATTTCTCGGCAGGGTCTCAGCAGTGCGTACGGAGGAGGCAGTGGGTAGCTGGTAGTTGAGAATTCAGGATGCGGAGTTGGCTCCCTGCTGGAGGTATACCCTGGGGTGGCTATGACAGTGGCTGATGAGGCATGCCACTGTTAGTGCCCAGCCAAACCTCAGGTCACAGTTCAAAACAAGCACTCAGCCATTAAACTTCAGTCCTTATGGGCCTGTGAAGGCTCTGTCCCCAGTCCTGCTCTTTTCCACCCTCCCAGCCCGTTTGCTCTCCCCTCTCCGATGTTTCTTTATTTCTCCCCTGGAATGATTTTGCAGAGCTATCCAGGCAATCAGATTGATTTTTGTGCTTGCACCGCCCTTTGCAACGTGCTCCTGATAATGAGCTGCTGTTGTTGAAGTGGAGAGCATGGGAGGGGCGCTTTCGGCTGCGCCTTAACTACGACGCGCGAGCCCTGGATGAGAAATGATCCTTTGGCTCATACACACTGAAGACTGTGTCACTGAAGACTATCACCCTGTGACCAGGAATCAGGGATGGCAAAAATTTGGAGCTTGTTTTACAAAATACACCTCCTAATGAAGAAAAATGCAAAAACACCGCTAGTTTCGGAATCCTCAATTCATTTTCCAGACAGTGGGATAAAAAAGGCAGAATGTTTGGGGAAGAGCCACCTTTTTTGCATTAATCTCTTGCTGTTAGCTTGTTCTTTGTTTTACTCTTGAAGCGGAAAAAAATGGCAGAGATTAAAAGGCAGGCCTATGAAACTAACCATGTTGCATGGCATTTGTATTCTTCACCATTATCTCCTTGTTTCCCTTTTGCACAGGTATTGCTTCTTTTCATGTGCTTCTGGGCACACACGTGAAGAGTCAGTTTCCTGAATTTTAGGTTTAACTGCTAGGAAAAAGTTATTAGCCTATAGCAAGCTAAATTCTCCCTCTCTCTCAGTTTCATGATATGTCCAGAATGCCACATAAAATGCTGCAGCTTAAAAATAAGTTGAATATTTTGGAATTAAGAAAAATGAAATGGTACATTCATAAACACATTGAATAAAAACATGGTCCCACCTTCATTTACAAACTGAAAATTTAGAATCTGAATTTTAGCTTCAGATGTGATAGACACTGAAAGTTGTCTCTTATCCAGGGCACACTGAAAATGAGTGTTGTTCGTTACTGTGAACAACATTTTTCTATCCTTCCTTTCTAGTTTATAGCTTCTTAAAGGGTAGAAAGGTGATTGTGGCAGCCAAGAAGTACCTGTACTATTGTAGAACATGTAAAAAGTGACTAAGACCAGATTTACCAATGCATTTCAAACACACAAACCATCTAAGTACTGATCATTACCTATAGGGCATGGTCACACACAAAATGCAGATGTGCACACTTACATGTATACGTACTGTATCTATCAATACCCACAAACACACTGTCCTTCTACAACAGACTTTGAATGGTGAGGATGCATTTTGTTCCAATTTGCTCTTCCACTTCTGAGCCAAAAGCAGCAACCTTGACCGGCCATTAAAGCAACCCTTTCTTAAATTTAGTATATTTCCCTAGCCCAGTGAGTTGAAAATTAGCACTAGAATTGGAGTCAGATGACCTGAATTAAAGTTCTGGTTAAATGTTACCTTGAGCAGGGTAACTTCCTTGGCCTCAGTTTCTTCAACTGTGAAATTGAAAATATCTCCTTTCTCTACCTCACAGGGTTGTTGCAAGAATCAAATGACATAATACCTATAGAAGTGCTCTAAAGACTCTAAATATTTATATGATTTACCCCATTAGCATTTGCATGATTTACTCACTAGGCAAAGTTATTACTATATCACACCCACCCAATCACACTTAGACATTTACTAGTATTTTAAAACAAAGCACAAAAACTCAGATAGCATTATAAAATTAATCTCTAACTGTGTGTGTACAGTGTCAAACTGCTGATTCATAAGTGAAATTGCAGTCAACCAACCAGATGTTTCTTCCACAGGATGCCAAATTGGCACTTTAACTGATTTTTATCCAAGAAACTTACCCTGTGTGGGGGGATTGGATAAACACCGCATTAATCATTTTTATTTCAAGTCCGTGTAAATAATCTTGCGTAGATCCCATCTACCTTGTTAAGTGCACTGCTCCTCACTTTTTGGAGACAAATGTTTCACATTCTGCAAAGTGCACAGCACTCAGAGAGAATGCCTAGAGGAAAGTTATGCCCAAATTGCAGAGTTTTCCCAAGGGGCCAGCCAGAGGCACCTGCTGCCTAACAGCCCTTGTTAAGAGAAATCCCGGGTAGGACAAAGCTCTGATTTGCATCATCACAGTTGTTTTAACCCCTAGTCTCCTAATGTCCTCTGTTGGCTGTTGTTTGACAAACAGTCTCCATTTGAAGACAGTATGCTGTTCCTCTCCATTCCAGCAGGATGCCCACTGCCTTTACTAAATTGGCACCGGAACAGAAACCTATGCCAAGATCTATGCAAGGGCAGGAGGGACTGAAAGGGAACATACAGCAAAATGATCCCTTAATTCAAGTGAATTATTGTTACCTTTCTTCACATATTCCTTTTCTCCTCCCTTATTGTTCTCCTTTCAAAAGAGAGGTAATAGGTTCCAAATCAGACCACAAAGAGGATTTTCAGAATCAAGTTAAATTGGAGCACAAGGATTGGGACTGATGGGAATATGGATTCGCAAGGTGCCAAAGTCTGATCTAATTTACATTCATTTCCTGATTTCCAGCCCTTTGGCGTCTATTGAAATGGGGTTTCATTGTAGAGTTCTCTACAATGTATATTCTATATATGTTGTTTTAAATTTAATTCAGGACACATAATTTTATATATTTTCTTCTGTGCAAAACCGTATGTATACATGAATGGTGAAGTCTATGTGTTGAGCATTACCACTAGTTTTGTAATTTCTCTGGTGCTTCTCTAAGCAGCTTTCTCCAAAGGGACTGTAACTCATAATCACAGGGGCTGTTGGTGAATATATTTCTCTGGGTCAGAAATTTTGCCAGCACTGACAGGCACCCTGGACAGCTTTTCAGAAGTCTCTTGGTTATTACTCATCCATTAGAAAGGAAAAATGATATTTTGCATCAGTAGTTGTTTCTCTTCCCTTTTCCTTTTAAATTACAGAAATAAAGTGCCCATTGTAAATCGTTCATGCTGGCGGACAATATTGCATGCAGATCAGGCAGACAGCCCATTGGAGGGAAGTGGTGTGGGGGTGGGGAGGCCTTTGTGAATGAGTAGACACTAGAGGGGTCCTGAAATGGTTTTAGTCGGGTCAGAAGTAGCTCATTAGTGGGCAGAGCTGCTAGTGCTCATCCTGCAGGGTGCGAAAAGGCTAAGCCACTTGCTTCTGGAGTTTCTTATAAGTTGTTTTATTATTAATAATAAAAACATGCATTTCTTCTTATTCTACTTTCCTTTTCTGTAATCTAGCTTATGAGTAAACAAATCTTGAAATAACAATAGTTTATGTAATAAACTATTAAGTAATAGTTGGTGGCCTGGCTGAGATTTTTTTAAAATCCTGTGAATTTAAGAGAGAGGGAAAGGAGGAGGGAGAGGGAGAGGGGATGGTTGTATTTAATCTCAGTGTTCCTAATATTAGGGGGAATTTAAAGTTTCTCGTTTGTACTTTAACTTTAGTGTTCACAATAGTGGTCCTTCTCTCACCCCACTTCAGAATCCCATGCTTGGGAAAACATGGAAACAGAGAAATTTGCAATAGAATGGCAAGTTTCTTCCCTAAAATCCAACCAAGCAGCAGTAGGTGATCTATTGGTGGAAGAGCAAAGGAGGATTCTAAATTCACAATGATTTTTAAGAACAAAATTCTTTCTGATAAATTTCTTATTAAAGAGTAATCAGGTGTCTTCTGGAATCCCAAACATTACTGCATCTTTTAAGGGCAAGGAGAGATATCTAAAAGTCTTCAATTCCCTCTGTATAAGTGGAGAAATATGTATATCTGGCAGAAAGATGACTAATAGAAGACAGATATTGGTATATATCACGTAGAAAGCCATATGTTCCTTTCATTTTATGTTTGCTTTGCTTTCATCTTTATTTTTTCTGAATTAGTTCATTAAATTGGCTTTTTTTCCCTAATAGTCAAAAAGATGGTCTAATAAAGAGAATCTGAGCATTCTTCAAGGTTCTCATTCTAGTTTATCAGACCTCTTAATATACATAATGGGCTTGGATTCCTCTGGGAATATTCTGGTTGGTGCAGGTGTTAACTGAATTTTTCATGACCAAGCAAAGTATTATTGACTTCAGAGCAAGTACTTGATGACTGTGTAGGCAAAGTTCAGATCAAAATTTCTGTTATCAGAGATTTATTGAGCACTTATTTAGTGTCAGGCACTATTCAAAACCTACATTGATGAAATAAGTCACTCAGATAGCCAGAACCCACAGTAGCATGACTATTGCAGCCATTTTAGGCTTCCAGGTGAAAAAAGTTGGGTGTCTAAAGTTTCATGCCTCCCAGGTTGTCTTAAATGAGCCTACACAAAACCAATAACATACTCCATGTTCTTCTCTGCTTGTTGTTACTAGGAAAGGCCCTGGGGCTACTGTCCTCTTGGCAAAATCATTATGCTCTTCTCAATATCACTCATGAGCTGATTTTTTAGCTCATTGAATGACTTCATGAGGCTGGAAACCATGGAAAATATTTGTGATTTTTTTTTTAAAGGGATAAAATAGGCAATCATAGATTACTATTGAAAAAAATCCAGTTACTCCATTGTTCCCTTTAGTAATTCCTTTTGGGAAGTGTTATTATTTATATTTTTCTATTTCCATTTCAACTTAATTGGGGAGATGGGAATGTGTGTGAAGTTTCAGACTTTAGAATTAAAAGAACTTAAAAGTAAAAGTTTTTCTATAAATGTAGAATATAATATTTTAATGTGTGGCAAAGAGCCAGCTTGGTTCAAAGTAGAAAATAAAAAGATATGTAGATAATCATTTTGACACTAAAATAAATAAGAGAAATGAGAGAAAGGAAAGAAAAATGAGAAGTGGGTAGAGCCCTGGCTGGTGTGGCTTAGTTGGTTGGAGCATTTTCAAACCAACTGGAAGGTTGTGGGTTTGATTCCCAGTCAGGGCACATATCTAGGTTGCAGGTTTGATCCCTGGTGGGGGTGCGATCAGGGCATGTACTGGAGGGAGTCAATCCATGTATCTCTCTCACACTGATTTTTCTCTCTCTCTCTTCCTTCCTCCCTCTCTAAAATCAATTTAAAAGAAAAAGAAGTAGGTAGGTTAAACTTGATCTTGATTTATGAGTACTTATTTAGCATCTTGTTTATAGTTTCAATTTATTCTTTATTCTTAACATATATATTTCCTTTTTATTCCTATTTTGCTTCTTTGGTTGTACCATATAATTTTCCTGTAGATATCAACAGGTGAAGGGGAAGTAATTTTCTTCTCATGTGATTGACCTATGACATATGAGAGAACAGAAAATAAAAATAAGACCTGTGCTCTTTCAAAAGAATATGGAAGACAATACCCTCTTAAATCAGTCAATATCTAAACATATGGGTGAGGCTGACAAAAATGTCCTACCTTAAATTAAAATTTGTGGATGAAAGCTACCTCTTTGTATGGGTATATGATCATTTTAAGGATGCTGCCACTTTCCAAAACATTCTGGAATACCTTTTTAATTTTTTAATTTTAATTTTTTGCTAAGAAATAATGTACTTATTTTTTAATAGTTAATATCACTTTTATTAATTTTTTTAAAAATTAATTTAATTTTTTCCACCACCATTTATCCCCTTATTCTTTTGAAGTTTTAAATAAAGTTAGTTTATTTTACAAGTCACATGAGAAAATTAGCCTATTTCTTGTTTAAATTCATTTGACTAACTAGGTATTACTAATTATTTCATTCATTTTATTTTATTCTGAATAGTTTCTATACCCCAACATCAAAGTATGAACTTGAAACAGTAACTCCAGCACCGAAACACAACCACCAGATAACTCAGTGATAGTTATTCTACCTACATTTCTGCACTTCCTACTTTTGTTTGTTTAATTCAGAAATGTTTTGTCTCTGAAAAAATGCATAAATGCTTTTATTATAGGGGTATATGTGGTTTTGGCCACCCAGGTTTGTGTACTTTAGGTTAGTTATCACTGGGGCTCTTATTTCAGAAATTGAGTCTATAGGTAAGTTTCAGTGAACTTTTTGGTTGAAGAAGAATATTAAACACATAGGACTTACTTGTGTGCTTTAAATAGTGTCTGACACAAAATAAATATTCAAAAAATCTACAGTAACAGAAATAGCATATAACCACAGATTTGTGAGGACTAGAAGGATAGTTGAATTAGAACATAATATACCTTATATACATAAATTTTAATAAAGCAGAGTTTTCATGTTTCCTTCCATCATCTTTATTGTTTACTTCCACTATTGAACCCATTGGTATATTTGTACTACAGATATCATTATATAATTAGAATGTCTTGTAAAATATATCTGCGGCATTTTGGAATAGTTTTATTTTCCTCAAGTATGGGGCTCTGCTATGTGACAGTTTCGTTCCTTATCAATTAGCATGAACCCAAGTGGGTCACTTACTCTTTTCAATGAGACTCTTCATGGATGTTTTACATCAGTCTCAAAATGTGTTAGTAATCATCTAACTTTTTCCATCATGTCTTTCTGCATGGGGCATCATTTCAGGTTCACTTTATTTGGATCAAGTTTCTTTATTTCTTTGTTGTCCCTCTCTGACATCCTTCTTAGGGACAAGCAGAATATTTGCTTCTTCAGAATACATGAGTACAGAAGAAGCATGTAGACCTGTGGACAGCAGGATTCAGTTTCCATTTGTCCTGAGTATATCACAGCAACATATTTATGGTGTATTCTTTCTCACCCAAATGCATGGATCTTACATTGATTTTAAAAGGACCCTGAAAAGGGCATAAAGAAATGAAGCTAAAATTCATTTTCTTCTTCCAGTGGGTTTTCATCTAATTTATTATTTTTTTAAAAATATTATTTATTTATTTATTTATTTATTTATTTATTTATTTATTTATTTATTAGAGAGGAAGGGAGAGGGAGAGAGAAAAACATTGAACAGGTACGCACCCTGACCGGGGACTCCATCTGCAACTTGGGCATGTGCCCTGACCAGGAATCCAGCTGACAACCTTTCCATGCAAAGGATGATGCTTAACCAACTGAGCCACATGGGGCCAGAGCTAGCTTATTCATATATATATTTCTACCTCTATCCATCAAAGGTAAGAATATCATTAACTGTTCCTATGGAAGGGAGAATGGGAGGGAGAAAAAATGTTTTCAAATCCCAGACTAATAATTTTTACTTAGCAATTTCTAAAAACAGAAAAGAGAATGCTTTCTTTAAATCAGCTGCCACTGTGCAAATTAAATTAGTTTAATAAGTAATCTGATTGTTGTTTGCTATATCATGTAGCTAATTAATATATTATGATTTAAAGAATTCTCTTTATATTAAATGTATATATAATACACATTTTATGGCTGATTTTGCAAAGCAATTTTTAACCAGCAATACTTGCTGTGTGGAAGCTCAAAGTTAAATTTGGAAACTAAACTTGAAAAAGATAAGTCACTTGTGCCAACTTATATCAGTACAAGCTGAATCATTTAGCTTACTTCCCTTTTAAAACTGTACATTGTGGGTTTAAATTGCATTTCATTTTACTAGGTATTGTCAACAGCCCAAGTTTGTGCTCTACTTTAATATTATCATCTGAAAATTAAGATGGCAATGAAAATCAACTCTCATGATTATTGCCCAGGAATGATTAAATGTGGTGGTTATTGTGCTCTTAAGAAAAATGACATTAATACCGCTATAAAAAAAGGCATTTGAGTGTCCTAGTCAAAATTGTTCCCAGATTTTATAAAAACCAATTAGTTTCATCTTTTTAGAAAATTACTTATAAAAAATTACCTAGATCCACTTCAATACATGATTTTAAAGCACTTACACTTTACAAACCACTTATACATATATGTGTATAAGTAAGAAGTGATAAAATTCGTGTATACCATAATTTCTATGAAAAAAATAAATCATTTTGGAAATAGAATACTAGTTTAAGTATCATTGAATACATGTTTTAATGCCAGTAAATTCAAAGGATAACATATTTTGCATTTCATATTATTTAGTTGTTGTTAGGAAACACACCCACCAAAATTCTCATGACTTGGAAGGAAATGTACTATGACAAATAGCTTAAGAAAACTGCAAAAAATTCAAGTGCTTTCAAAATATCAACTGTTTGAAGGAGGTACTATTATTAGTTCTGTTTTTCTGAATGAGGAAACTGAGTCTTAAAGATTTAAAGCAACCTGGCCACATTCACAGAGCTAATGAGAGATACAGTAATGTGAATTCTGTGCTGTTGAAGTGGGGAAATAAGATGGTTTACAAGCTTATTGGGGTGGAGAAATGAGATGATTTACAAACTGTGCAATAGAGGTGGAGGGAGACTGGAGGTAAATCTAACTGATTCTAAAAATTTGTTTTGTTTTTGTTTTGTTTTTTGGTAGCAATCTATATAAGAGATCATGAGGACCCAAAGCAAGATAGAAATGACTAAAATTTAAAAGGATAGATGCTAGAAATACTGACAAGTCAAAGTCAAGAATGCTAGGTAATTGACTGGGCAGGAACTGAGGAGAAAGTTGTACATAAATAGACATAAGAGAGCTGACTAGATTGAAGAGTTTACTCTATTTTCAAAGATCATCACAAAAAGAAATTACTCAAACTCTTTGAGTAACAGACTATAATGTTTTAACACTTTTCTATAAGGTAAGTCTTCTAACTACCCTACTTCTCATTTGTTAAAAGAAAGGGGGAAAAATAAGAACTGTATTCTTACTTAGACTTAATTTGATTATTCTAGGAAATTTATTTCTTCAAACTCTAAATTCTTATTTTCTGTTTATATGCTTTTCAAATATTCTCCCCTTTTCTTATATTAAAGAGGCACTAGTTGGATTTAGTGAAAGTAAATATTCAACTGCCACAAGTGCCTCTAATATAAATGATCTGGCTTCTTTTTGGTAAATTTCTTAAGTGATTTATAAAATATTTTCAGGTTTTCATATTGTAACTTTTCTGCACTCTGCCCTCCAAAACAAGGGCATATAAAGAAAGGTACTCTTACCCCAGAATAACTTAATGTAATCCACTAAATATGATTAATTCAATAAATTATCAGAGAACTGCTAAAATACATGGCCCTGCCTCCCTACCCCTTCGCCCTCACCTTGTTCTGTTCAGTCCTCCATTTCTGAGTGCCATGGCCAGTACCTAGATTACGGTGGCTGTGTGTATATATAGAAGTTCTCTCCCCTAGGCTACCATGGGTTTGAAGCAGCCACACACTTTTTGCTTTTCTCCTGTCCTTGTACTGGCCATAGGCTGCCAAGTTGCTGCTGGCACCTTTAGCTTTATACTTGGTTTTCTTGCTCTGAAGACCTTGGCTCAAAAGTGGCTAAACAATCTTCAGTTTCACCAGTAGGTGGGGAAACTTATTTGTCTTTGCTTGTCACCTTCCCCCTCCCCCCTTAGGAGGAAGTATAACGTTCTTTCCTGTTGCTTCTCCCACAACACCACTGGTGTGCTCTGGGCTTCCTACAGTGTAACAGTGGGAAAATCAGGAGAAAGACATTTGGGGAAATAAGGAGCTCAGTTTTAGATGTGTTGACTATATAAAAGAACACAAATCAAGGAAATTAAAACTATCAATTTATTTTAAAATATCTTTTATACTTAGTGATTAAGAGAAAACTGGTGGCCTATAATAAATGTCTTCACTTGAGATGTCAGATAAAGATAGAAGCCAAGTTTTAAACAGTAAGTATTAGATAAAAAGATTACATATAGGCTGCACTTTAATTCCTTTCAATTAAAGTAAAAAATAGAATAAAATAAGATGAAATCTGTTCTATTTTTAAAGATCAACAGAAAAACAAATTACTCAACTCTTGGAGTAACCAACTGCAATTTTAAAACAATTTTTCTATTAATAAAAGTCTTTTTATCTACCATGCTTCTGTTTAACCCATCTATTCTATTTGTGATAAAAGAATAGGGAATATTAGTCATTTTTCATTTGCAAAGAAAAAAATACTTTTTATGGTTTTCTTGTTGTGTTTTCCAAGCACTTTCCTCTTTCTTAGGTGCAAGAATCACTGGTTAGATTTAGTCAAAAAAGTTAAATGTTTAAAGATGAAGAGTTCTTAGATACAAGCAATGGAGGCTAACTTGTCGGGAATAAAAGGTCACTGGAGGATGGGCATTGGGTAGCTCACAGCAGTCAATAGGAGTCAAGATGACAGTGATCCACCTAGAAATTAAAATGTAGATTAATAACTTTGAGCGGCAGGACATGTATTAAATGGATAGATGTGAACTGACATACTTTGCTATTTTTGCAGAACCTTTGGCTTCCATAGTACCTTAACAAAGCTCACATGATTGGGAGTTCACAAAGCCAGGCATCTATTCTCATGCTGAGAAGCAAAGAGAAATTCAAAATATAAAATAAGGCAAATATCTACTGAAGATGCATAAGATAGCTACATTTTTAAAATCATTTACCTCTAAGAAATAGTGGCTTTGACCTAATTGAAAATTAGAATTGGTTTACTCAGTTTGTACTGTTTTTACTAATCGATTCTATCAAAATATTGACATATATTGACTAACCTTAAGGTATGCAACACAATATATCTATCCAAGAGTCATGATTTAGAACCTAGAATAAAAAGCCTGAAGATAAATACAGATATATTTCACTGTTAAATCACTTTCACAAAGAGTATATCACTACTATTAATAGTCTTCATCAATATTCTAATGGGTCAAATAAAAATTCCCATGAATTATTTTCCTACTTTATCTTACAAGTTTTGTTTAACAAAATAAGCTTAGTAAGCAAAAAGCAGCCCAATTCTAAAATCATTAGGTAGGTCAACCCATAGGAGAAATATACCTATTATGTTAGAAGTAGTTAACTACTACAATCATGCTCAGCTCAACCTGATAAACCACACCATCCACGTCTATCTAAAAACACGTGGTGCTATTTATTATCATGTATTATTTCTCTTGCTCAAGCTTCACTTCAAAGAACATCTAAGTATGTCGTTCCAAGTATACCCATTTAACAAATGTACTGAGGCTCAAAGGTATTAATACACATTTTATGCTCTCGTCTGGGACATTGTCATCTTGACCCCTGTATGCTGCTGTTAAGCACAGAGGATTTACTTTGAAGCTTTCATTTAAGGAATTGAGTTATTACCCTTTACTTGACCTTTGGCCATGGAATATTTATCACGATGCCCCGTAAAACTACAATGTGTGAGAAAAGTGAGAAAGGAAGTAATGTATTTGTGATTTATAAAGAAAGGAGGAATAGGTATCAATCAGACTTTTAAAATCCATTTATAATCTCAATATCCCTGCCTAAAATGATGTTTGTGCGTTCTTAACATAATCATTAGCCAAAGTAACTTGAAATTAATCATGATCTGTGATTTCCAGGATCTGTTGTCAAGTATTGTTTATATTTATTACTGGGGAGAAAAGAGGGAAGCAACATTATTTTTAAAAGTACAGAAAGAAATAGTTTTCAAGCTGTTCCCTTAATGAACTAGAAATAGTAACCCTGTCAAATTTAATATAAAAACAGTGTTATAAGCCCATGGCATCTATTTATTACTGGAGAACAAAAGCCTTCATCTATTTCCTTCAGAGAATGACATTTTTGTAATTCGCTGCCCATTTCATTTGTTCCAAAGGCCTTCGTGGGGTGACAAATATCCCACAGAAATGGCTACTGATACTTGATAGGATAATATGCAGCCCCCGGGACAAGGGCGAAGGCAGCAAACTTATCACCCTTTAGCTGAGCTCAGCCCGGGTCAGGAGCAGCGCCAGAGGTGACGGAGGGTGTTGAAGTGTGGGAAGCAGGAGCTGAAAGCCGTAGGAGGGGAGTTTTTATAGTTTATCCTTTCTTTTGCCAAGAAGCTATGGAGACAGCTTGAATCACATTGTTGATTTGGTTCACTGCACGCCACACTAACTGTTTCTGGAAAAGGAGAGCAAGGGGGAGGAAAATCCAGCACTTACGGGTCATTCTCACCAGCAGCATGTGGCATTTCAGCGCGTCCTATAGGAGGAGGAAATGCATATTTAATATTTTAGCTTCAAGTTCATATTTTAAGAATGCATTATCCTGCTGGAAGGTCTGTGGTGAGTAATCAGTAGGACATCGCCATTATATCAACCTGATAATTTTGCAGAGATAAAAGCATTAGCAATGTTGTCTTGCAGTTGGGAATTTTCACAATATTGTTTTCTGTGTTAGAGTAGGTAAAAAAAAAAATTTTAAAAGCCCTACCAGTATGACTCTTCTTAAAAATGTTAACTCACAAATGGTTCAAAAAGGTAGTTCTTTAAATTTATCATTAACAGTCACCCATTAAGGACAATTGACTTGCATGAAATCTGGACGTATGTATTTTATTTCCAAGAAAATTAAATCAGTAGAGAACTCTCCCTCAGAATATTGTAAAAGAAAGATATGCACCAGCTGGTATATTACTCCTGATTCTATTAAAATATCATGTGAACAAACTCTTCTAAACACTTTCCAGTTTAAAAAAAAAAGAAAGTAAAAAAAAAATTCTTTATTAGGCAGGTATCTCTCATCATGGCTGTCATTGCACAGGAAACACTCTCAGAAGTGGATGGTGGTGCTATGATGTCTAATTGCACATCTGGTGAAATGATTTCTGCTTTGCAATATTAAGAAATCACTTTTTATGTTACATGTGATTTGAATTAATTTGTTTTAAAAATCAAATTATACATTGCAAAAATTCCTAAAGGACAGATAGGATAAAGAACTAAAACTGGTGACCTTGTTTCACAAGCAAGATGCCAGCTCCACCTGAGCAATTAATAGCTGTGATGAATATTTTGAACCGTGGTGTCCTCAATAAGAACTGTCAGAACCTCTTTGAAATATTTATTTTCTTCTTTAAGAAGAAAAAAAGGTCTACTTCTGAATCTTTTCTTGATAATATAGATTCTAAAATGTGCATTATCAACAGAGAATAGCGAATATTAAAACTTAAATATACTAAAGGTATTTTTAATTGAGTAAAACCCTTCGCAGGTTGATATAAATATAAGGAGTGCTGGAAAGTGAGGAGCATTTTCTAGCAGACTCCTTACATTCCAGGAGTATCTGGGAAATTACATAATGCTGAACTGCAGGAAGATGAAGACAAACTGATGCCTACTTTGAAATAAGTATGTTAAATAGTTCACATACTTTATCTCTGAAAACCTGGTCATGTGCTCCTAATAGCACTATTGCTAGCTAAAATTTATATAGTACTTTTTCTATCGAGTTGGAAAGTGTTGCCTTTTCAGAGAGAGGTTCGTGTTTATTTCTAATGCAGAAGAACTTGTTTTAGTTTTGAAGGTAAATTGAACAAGTGATTGCTTTCATATATCATGTAATTCCTTACATGTTGATGGCTGTAACTTTTCTACTTAACACATTTTATTCCTCACCATGCCTGTCACTGGTTAGAGCAATCTGCGGGTAATTGATTTCTTCTGTAAAACAGATAACATTTGCTTAAAGCTCTTCTGATAGCTTTACAGCCTCTGCATTAGGAGAGGCACTTCTGTCACCACTGGCATTCTTATAAAATATAATTATTATATATCCATCAAAGACTGAAAGAGAAAGGAATAGGAAAAGGCAGTGCAAGTATTTCCTGAACTCAGCATCCTTGCAGTTGTCATAGTACTTGTGCTCCTCAAACCACTGCTCACCCTGTTTCCCTGCCTTGGCCTTATGAGCCACCCTCCCTTTGAACTTCACTGTTTATTTAAACAAACAAACAAACAAACAAACAAATCTTAGTCTCTTTCAAATGCAACACTATGCTCAATCCTTTAGATTTCCTAATTAAAAACGAAAATATCTTTAATTTGAGCAGTGACTATTTCTCAACCATGATTTATATTTTCACTCATAACCTCAGAAAAGTAAATATGTAGTAAGTCCCCTAAGTAAACAACTTTATAATGCACATAATTTGAATACAAATAAATTGAAGGGGATAGAATTTATTCTTTTTCTTTGTTGGTTTGCTTTCTCAAGACCCAAACCAACTGCCACTTTAGGGTCTGTAGTCTTGACATAAGAGTAAGGTCAGTTGTGACCTTTTGTGATGGGTGGTCTACAGCTCAGGGAGGCCAACCTCTTTTTGGTGTGTTTGTGTATGTGTATGTATGAAGAAGACTATGAAGTGAAAGAGAATTATGGCTATAAAGCAATCCAAGAAAAATTATTTGTCGTTCTATGGATCTAATAGATATAACTTGATATATTCTTTTCTTTTTTCCCTTCCACCCCCCCTTTTAGAGATCTTTATACAAGGCTGGTTATTTTTTTAAATTCCAAATGTCAGTTCATTGAAAAGTACACTGAGCGTGGAACGTGTGGATAACAGTGAGATAACCCAGAAAGGGACAGTCAGTTTGAGGTGATGGGAAGTAGTCTGGGTGATTTGGGTGCTGTATTAGTTTAGTATCTTGTTTTAAGTATCCTCCGGTGAGGATTTATATATATCCTCACAGATGAATCACTGATCGGCTGCCTCCTGCCCGCCCCCTGCCCGGGATTGTTCCCTGACCAGGAATCGAACCACAGTCTCCTGGATCCTAGGTCAATGCTCAACCGCTGAGCCACACCAGCCGGGCATGTATTAGTTTAGTATTTATTTATTTATATTTATTTATTTATTTATTTATTTATTTATTTAAAATATATCTTTATTGATTTCAGAGAGAGGAAAGGAGAGGGAGAGAGAGAGATAGAAACATCAATGATGAGAGAGTCATTGATCGAGCCCGCAACCCGGGCATGTGCCGACTGGGAATCGAACCCTCATCGCCTGGATCCCAGGTCGACGCTCAACCGCTGAGCCACGCCCGGCGGGGCTAGTTTAGTATTTATAACAGATATTCAGGAAAGACATGTGATAGAACAGTAAATAACCCACCAACCAACCAAACAAATGCTGTGTTTTTATATCCTACCTAAATTGAGTTGGTCTTCACTTTCAAGAGGAAGTCCTGAATATGGGTGCAAAATTAGCATTTTTTTAATCTCTTGCATTTTCCTGTTTTGTTATTAGAATCACTTCTGTATAACTCTTATATTTAACATTGTTCTGACATTAGTTTATATGTTTTTCATACTGAATTTTGTATTTTTGGAATAGAAACTGTCTACGTAGGAATGCCTTATCGAATAATTCTCAGATTTGTTTTTTATTTCTATTATATCTAATTCAGTTTCTTGATTCAAAACTAAGAGTGAGGCCTGGAAAGCTATATTTTGGTTCTAGGTGCTCAGGTTTCTCTGCCCCCTTTAGGTCCTGCTGCCTCTTTTGCCGCACACACCTTCCTGTTACCTTAGGCACAGTCTCAGCTGTCCTCCGTTCTGTCATCTCTCTCTCCCTTCCCAGCGTCGTTCCAGTCAGTCCCATAGCTCTGATCACAGAGAACTCCACCTTGTCACTTTGCCCCAGTCTGATCTCTTTGGACGCTGCACACCTTCCATGAAGCCTTTGTGTAGTGATCAGAAGAGAGCTGATATGTTTCCTGTCCCCATACTTCTGCTCATGTTTCACCTACATTTTTATAACCCCTATCATATGCCACTTCTCTTTAAATGAATTTATGATCATATTTTAGTACCTACTTTTTTTCAGGTTTTTTTTTGTCATATAACTATCACTGATTTATCCAAGTTCATGTAATTAGTTCTGACTTGAAACTCCTGAGGGTAAAATCTCTGTCTGAGTAATTCTTCTTGTCCAGGGACTACTGTAGCATTATATGCAAATTGATTTGCAACAACTTGGATGGCCCTTGAGAATATTATGGCAAGTGAAATAATTCAGAAAAAACTGAGCACCAGAGGACTTCATTTATATATGGGATATAAAACTGAAACTCATAGACACAGACGACAGTACAGTGGTGACCGAGGGAAGGGTAAAGGGAGCCAAAGATCTGGTGATGGAAGATGATTTGACTTTGGATGGTGGGCACACAATGCAATATACAGATCATGTATCATGCAAATGTGCACTTGAAACCTATATAACCCTACTGACCAGCATCACTCTAGTAAATTTAATACAAATTTAAAAATTGATAAGTAGTAAGTATATTTTAATTATGATGCTATTATACATTTTCCCACTATAAGAGAGTTTAAGCATTCAGTGATCTAATGTCATTCTTTCAAAAAGTAGAAATCTTAGGAAAATATTCACATCACAGATCATCATTTTATTTCTTTTCCCATGATTGATTTCAGGGCTTTAAGAAATTTGCATGTTTTATTATTTACTTTCTTGTTAAAGTACATGTTCATTATACACGGTTGTACCATTACTTTCTCTGAATTATGTGGGGTTTTTTCTTTAACTCTATATGACACTAGACCATTCAGAGGATGGAGGGGAAAAAAGTTAATCTTCAAAGTTTCATCTTAACAATTGAAATGTTTCATTTTAACAATCGCCATCACCAGTATTTTTAGTAACACTTCTAGAATGGTTTAAACTCTTCCTGAGGATCTGTAGCATATATTTGGACTGTAAATTCTTTGGGGGAAATATACTGTAGTTTTTACACTGACTGTGTATATTGAAGTCTCAGACATAGCCCCAGGCCAAGAGATGCTTTTACAAAAGTGATGTAAAAAATGTTGTTACTTCAAACTCCAACTTCTAAACCATATCACTACGCTTAACTTGTCTTTAATATATTAACAATACCTTAAATTAGGAGGGTTGCTATTTTAAGGTTAAAAGAGATCTAAGTCAGAAGTGAATAATACTGCATTGCTGATACTTCTGACAAGCAGTGACATTTGGACTGACTTGTGAGAAGTAACCCAGTGTGATGGAATTCTTATTAGTGATTTATTCTTGAGAAAGTGCTTCTAAGTCCAAGTATAACATTAAATGCCTTTCTCAAGTCCCTAAGTGAGCTCTTCTAAGTGACCTGAGTTGAAGTCATTTGACCTTTGAGTATCTGAGTGAAGTAATTTCTCTTCTAGCTAAAGATAATGTTGAGACTGCTGTTAATACCCCTGTTCAAACTGAAATGTACTGATTCTATGTAGTAGTGGTGCAGAAATCTATAAATATATTTTTTTAATCTGAAAGGATGAAAAAGGTCTATAAACTTAAAAGTAGCACTTAAGAATACCTACATGTTTCTCTATCACTGCTTCTTTCAGGTATATGTCTTTGGGGCCCCTGTTTGAACACTTGTGCCTCCATAAGATATGTGTCCCAAGGATATGAAGTGATGCCAGTAATGTTTTAGCAGTGTAATATTTATTCCCTTGACTCATTCCAGGTCCCCAGCACAGTTCAGGACTCAAGAGCATTGCATTAGCAGGCGTGCAACTCTAACAGCTTAGCTGGTGTGCCTTAGAACTGTCTGCTTCCTTTACTCTAGATCTCAGCCACTTATTCTGTGCTGTGATACAATCTGTGGCCACAGGGGTTGCCAGGTTTAGTGCTCTATGAAGTGACAGGCCAGAGAAGAGGAATTTAACACGGGAGAGTAAAGTCAGCTAGGCACTGGGTGTGAGGCAGGTACCAACAGTGTCACGGCGATTTCGAAACCAGGAGGATCTTTGCCGCTCATATATGTGTGTGAATCAGAATTTGTTAGCTTATTTCATTCTGTTCTTGTCTTCACTTTTTGTCTTTTTCCTATTTCTTGCCCTCTTAAAACTCAAGACATAGTCCGCTTTCTAACTCTGTTGAATCATCTGTAGTACCAGTGCCTGGAACATATGAAGCAGTCAATAAATGTTCATTGTATGAATGAAGTGATGTGTGTGTAAGTCTTTCTTAAGTGCTTGGACATTACCACAATTATAGATAAACATGAATGTTCACGGCTGCTAGAATCTGATGGGAATATTCCCAATTGCCACATAAAATCACAACTTTATATAGAGCCTTTTGGGAAATGTAGCAATATCAGAAAGAAAGCCAAGCCTCTAATATTTTATCTGTGTTGTTGCAGTGCTGAAACACTGGGAAAAAAATTTGATGTTGTTTACAACAAGTATGAGTCACTCTCAGACTGGTCAAAATGGTCCAGTGAACTGGTATATGGGGTTTTCTCACAGGAAGAGACAGAACTTAGAAGGAAATAAGAATCAATAGGGAATAATAGGCACTAAAAAATTAAAAATATGTTTTTAAAGTCACTCTTAGGGGGAATTCTGAACCATTTTATGAAGGGATCCTGATAAAGGCAGGGAACTGGGAGTCCATGCAGAACAATGAGGTGACTGGAGCAGAAGAGAGTTTTGCCTTCCCCTGGAAGCCAGTGCTCCTTGTTGTCTTCCTAAGGCTTTTCCAAGTTGCTATGTTATGTAAGACTTTTAGGTTACTATATTCCAAAAATGTTTTGATTACCTTTAAATGGCAGCCACAGTTATAGGAGTAAGTAGGTCTACTATTGTGCATGGGGACCAAACAAGGTAACAGTAATAGAAAATGTATAGGCCGGTACCAGAGGGCAGAAAATTCACATATTAAGCAAGTTTGCAAGATTTTTATTTTCTGGAAAAAAAACAGCAAAACACAGTAATGCACAAGATCCTAAAATTCCATACATTTTTATAGCAGCATTCATAAAGAACATGACGGCTTAAACTTGAATATTAGACTGGGGTTCCAAATAAGCCTAACCATGTAACAGTCTAAATGTGATTTGGGTTCTTATAAAAAGAAACTTTTTCCTAATAAAGTGGCTGGAGGAAAAAAAATGATCAGTAGTGATCTCACATTTGTGCTCAGGTTTATAAGCTATTAGGGAACTTCATGGCACTAAATAAGACTGGTGACAGATTACTTAATGAGTTCAGACAGGTATTGATAAGCCACTAAAATCCCAAGTCATTATATATTACTGTTTATTACTCTTCCATCCAAATATAAAATTTTTCTGTGTTTTATGCTCCTGACAGGTACCTGAAATTACAGGTTTAAAATGACATTCTAAGGTAAATTTTCATGTAGACTATAAAGTTTGAAATGTTTCCTTTTGGAAAAAAAGATTCATGTTTTAAGTCAATTTGGGGGGCAACTGGCTACAGCCATGAAAGCTGTTATGATATTTGGCTCACAGGAAACAAAATTTTGTAGCACATAAAGTTAACAAGTGTTCAGGAAAGGCAGCCTTGCTTTGTGTATAGGGTCCTGGCTGAGGCTCAGGAGACATAGAAGGACATAGTCAAAGATAATGTGAAGATGCTTGGGAAGTTCTTGGGGAGAATTATGCAAACATATCCACGTTCCTGGAAGACTATCACATCAACGTTGTCTCTGAAAAAATATCTCTCATGGTGGAAAAATTTATGTAGTTCACCACTGAGCAGACAATCTGTCCTGCCCCTATTAGACTGTTAATAAGAGAGAAAAAGAGAGTGCAAGAGATGAAGACTAGAGACAGGTAGAACAGCCCTGAACTCAACCTGAAGCTTAGTATGAAGCCCAGTCAAATCCAGCCTAAATCACTTGACTTCCAGCCAACTTGCAGGTTGGTGAGCATGAAGAAATGGGCACTAAGAAGTTTAGGAGCAGTTCATTACACAGCACGACTGTGGAGATAGCTGGCTGATACACTTGCTAATAGTAATCTTTATTGGAACTAATCAAGTAGAGTTCATCCACAAAGACATACTGAAAGATATTGACTTTGCTGATTTCACCACTGTATAAAAAGGACATATCCTGACTAAGTCAAAAAAATTCTAAAGCAATTCTGTACCTATATATAAAGCATTAACCATTAAGTCATTATCAGGGTGTATTGAAATCTGGTCCCAAGAATAATATATAGAGAAATAAAGAACTATGTACAGCTTTTGTATTTGCTAAAATTCTATGGATTTTTAAGATTAAAATCTTGTCTCTGAAATGTTTCCTGAATAGTCTAATCCACATGATTTTTTAATTTTCTAATATTCTATATATAGAAATTAATAAACCTTCAGCAAGGACTCAGTTACTTAAAAATTCTTATATTAAAAAAGGGTTAAAAGAAGTGATAACTCCAGAAGTGTAACACTCTACAGTAATGCTCCTTCATGGTCTTCGGGAGGGTACAGGTCTAAGCAAACACTGTGGGGAAAAATTCACAACTCATATTGTAAATACTCAAGGAACTATGTTCTTACATTTGTAATAGATTAAAATTGCTTCCCACACTGGACATAAGGGAAATTGGTCAAACTTTTAGGCAAATGTCTTGGTTAGAGTCCTTAAATGTTACAGTCATGGGGTTCATATTCTTTCATCTGCCACTTAGATTATTTGGAATCTGGGTTGTTTTCAGGGAATACCACCTACAACTTCTTGTGCAATCCTTATAAAAATTTTATTTGACAGTAACATTAGTCATGGATGATTGAATAAAGGCTATATAGTCTGTCCAGTCCTCTACATTAAGTGTATCCCTGGATAAAGCTAGAACATAAGAAATATGTTAACAGTGAAAACCTTGTTTTAGTTATTTATGCAACTACTGTTATTGGCTTGCATTTGTGTTTATATTTAACTTAGTGGGCAAGAAGAACTATTTTTGGGTTCTGGAGCAGGGAGTGACAAATAAAATCAATGTGCTGTGAAGATGAGTCTGTAATCCACCCTCCTACTTTCATGTAATTAATAGCCCTACAAAGTAAAAAGTTTAAGCCAAGTAAATAATAGTTTTGAAAAATTACTGTAAACTCTTACTTCTGGTCAAGATGGACTCATAGGGAATTGAATTACCCTCCTATCAGACACATTCAAAAACTCAAAACACATGTGAAACAATGGTTATAAGACACTGGAAAACAGTCGATGAATGAAGGATACTGATTTTTGAGAGATAGAAAACAAACAAAATGAGCCCAGTGACTGCCCCAACTAACTCTCTTGTGAGAGTTTCCAGGTGACGGCACAGAGAAAATGAACATAGACAGAGTTGGCCAGCCTCCCCAGTAGAAGGAGATGGAGTTGGGAGTCCAGGGGAACCAAGGTTGTTAGAGTTCACAGAACAAAATACAGAAATGGGGAGAGATGCTCATAGAGAGAACCCCAGAGATTTGCAGAAGGTCTTCCTCAGGTAGTAGGATACTGATGAGTGCATGCATGTGAGGAAAATACCCCAGCCCTCGGAAATAAGCACTCAAAAGGATTAGATGAAAATGGTGCTTGACACTCATTCTCACCTGCAATATTACTGCCCCCACCAGCCAGATTAGAAAAACTCATAATTGGGCCGAGTCCTCAGAAGAGTTTTGTCTCACTAGTGGGGAATAATTGATCCTAGATGAACACTCTCTGGGCCTGAAATAACAATCTTAAATGTAAGACCAGAATGCCTCAAACTATTTCTCATAACTAACTAATAGCCACTTCTTTAGTTTTATTAAAAATAAGGTTTGCTTTATGGTGTTGATGCAAAGAATTAGCCAATTTTCTGAAGTCACCAAAATGCAAAAATTATTTATCTCAGTGCAGTAGACTGAATGTTTGTGTTTCCCAAAATTTGTATGTTGAAACCCTAGCCCCCAATGAGCTGGTATTAGGAGGTAAGGCCTTTGGGAGGTCATAAGGTCATGAGGGTGGAGCCCCCATGGATCAGATTAGTGTCTTTATAAAAGGAAACTTAAAGAGCTCTCTAGCTCTCTTTCTGTCTTGTGAAGGCGCAATGTGAAGACAGCAATCCACAGCCCAGAAGAGGTTGCTCACCAGAACCTGACCATAGTGGCACCCTGATCACAGACTTCCAGCCTCCAGGTAGTTGATAAGCCAGCTAGTCTATGATATTTTGTTAGAGCAGCCAGAACTATGACACTCAGGTCTTTCCATCTTTATAAAAGAAGACACTTCAGATTTACCTTAATTTGTTGGCTTATGTATTATCAGAGGTGGACTCTTATCTGCTTGGCAGTCTGTACCCAAATTAGGGAAATGATTTGTGTTTAGGTCAGTGAATCCTACTTTTGTACACTTCTAACTGATGCATATTTAGTACTAAATCTTCCATCTGGTTCCATTCCTCTGTTTCCAATGCACTGAGATTCTAAAGAGGAAGGAGCCTCCTTTTTTGACCTGCATCATCTTCACCTTCCCTAGGAAACATCGCCCTTTGTTTCCTTTTTTGTACTTGCTCCACATTTTCCAGAAATATATTACAATTTCTTAATTACTGAAGCCCTTCACTTGTTTCCTCCTTTATGAGTTTATATCATTGTTTCCTTCTTTCATTTTAATGGAACTCAGGGAAGAAGGGAGATAATGCTTTTATTTACATTTCCACTTGTAACCAGAAGATTTGTGTGCATTTGGGAGGGGGGGGTGAGGAGAAGGAATTATCTTAGGACCCTTACTCTCCTGTATAAAAAGTATTATGATGCTTGCTTTGGGAAGACAGAAGCAATTTAAACAACATTAAATGAATCATTCTTTGAATAAAGTATGTTGCTTTCAAAAATTTGGACTTATATAGCAGAGATATAAGCAAAACATAAAAACAGTTACCGTATAGTTTTATAACCATAGATATTGCAGTTTTTATTGGAAAGTGTTCAAATCAACTATAATATATACAACGTATCTTTAGATGTGAGGCACGGATATATCACGAGTCCCAAGAATTATTTCAGAAACAATCAAAACAGTACATGGAATGTCAAGGAATTTTAGGGATGTTCTAGAAGAAACACAAACTTTCATTTCATGGGAAAATCAAGAAGGTAACGCAAAGGAAATTGATGTTATGCTAGATAGTTCTCTGCCTTAAGTATTTACATGATTATTGAAAAAAGAAAAAAGGAAATAATACAAGTGACCAACCCATTTTGTCAGCTGAAAAAATTTAAAATATATATCCATATGCCATAGTTTGACACTTGAAAATCATACATAGTTTTAGATATGTAGATATAGATATATAGTGATATATAAAATACATATACACATTACATATGTATACTACTTCATTTTGACCTAAGAAACTATATGTCCATACATTCTAATAATTTAAATGTAAGCTTTAAAAATATCTTTGTGTCATCTGTGAAATTTGTATTAAAAATACAGCTCTTGGTACTGACTTTTGCTGCACTGACATTGGTTGATAAATTTGATTAAGAAAGAAAAAAGTTTGTAACATTTTTATAATAGATGAATGTCATTCAAAGTAGAGTAATTTCTGTCATCACAACAGCTTCTGCAAACATAAAAGTATTATAATATTTATTTTTGACTTAGAGCTTACCTTGAGAAGAGATATCTAATAAAGGAAATTAATTATGACTAAGTTCTAGAATTTTTAGCTTATTGCTTGGAGACCTTTTCATTATACCTTAAGCGGAACTTTTAAAAGATAAGTGCAGATGTAAGGAAACTTGAATAAAAAGTTTTGCTTGAGAAGGAAAAGGTGCATCCTTTTTTCATGTTTTCTGCTCATATTGATGAAGACCTAAAATGAAGGATTCCTCAACACTTTACCTTTTTTGATTGACAGAAATATATTAACATTGGAAACCTTTGATAGTTATGATTTAAATCAAAACAAATTATGCTAAACTTTTTGAATTCTGAATTTTGAAGAACTCTCATTTCAGGAAGCACAGGAATAACCAAAAGAGAACAACTGTATAAGTGTAAAAATATAACATTATTCTTGACAGTGAGGATTCAGAGTTTATGACAATCCTGACAGACTGAAGTTTATCTTTAGCTTTTTTTTGCAGAAGAAGAAAATAAGGAAATGTAAATAAAGTGATAACTTGATTAAAGGACTTTCTAAAACTGTCAATTCTCTGCAGTTATGGAAGCACCTATGGCTAATCATTTTCCCTCTTCTTAGATTCTTAGGGAGAATTGCCTAAGGGTTTTATATGGAGAAGACTTAGAATCATTGAAAATGAAAGCTAAAGGACACCACAGGAGATTACCTTCACTTGAAGACCTCCTATAGGCATGAACTCAGCTGCTCAAATGGTTCATTGCCATTTTTAACCAAAAGTCCTTTCTAATCATGTTAGAAATATCTATGATAAGAATAAAATGAATTTTCTTAGAAACATTTCCAACCTTTAGACATCTGTTCAAATGAAAATAGGCAAAGAGGGCAAAGAAAAAAGTGGGAAATTTGGTAGAAAGTAGGTGGGCGGAAGCCATGTAAGGTAGATGTGGACCAGCTGGGCCCTTCCAGCTGTGGAAAGGAACACTAACCCAGGAGGGGCCAGGAAATGGCAGAGTGGGAGATTTTACCTGGTTTTGATATGGAATGTGAATTCAGTCCTCCTTAATTTTTTAAAGAGGTGGAAGGAAGGATTGGAAAACAATTTTCGCTACCTTTTGGTTGCAATACCTAATGGTCTGCACCTTGTCCAGCTTTCATTCTCAGGTTGTGTATGTTTTATAGAGAGAGGAGAATACTTACACTGTCTAACCCTTAACTGATACCATTCAGCCACAGTTTGAACAAGTGCAATGACATAAATGTCACTGCCTAAGTTGTTTTTTAAAAAATGAGTTGTATAGTTACACTATACTATACTCACTTATTTGCCATGTGTCTTTTTTTTAAATCCTCAGTCACAGCTATTCCTTTCTATTGACTTTTCAGAGATAGGGGAAGGGAGACAGATGGAGAGGGAGAGGAGGGGGGGAGAGAGAGATTATGTGAGTAAGAAACATCATCTGGTTGCCTCCCATACTCACCCCAACTGGAGATCAAATCTGCAACCCAGGTATGTACCTTGACTGGGAATCGAACCTGCAACCCTCTGGCACACAGGGCAATGCTCCAGCCGACTGAGCCACCTGCCAGGGCTGCAATGTGTCTTTAAGATAGTTATTTCACTAGTTTGTTTCACTTTCCTTGTGTTGTTAAATAAAGGACCTGGAGCTTATCCATAAATCTCACTTAATAATATATAAGGATGTCTATGTATCCTTCCTACTGGGGACAAATCATTATACTGGGGTCTCTGGTTTGATAAACATACTCTACCCTTCCACATGTTTTCTTATCCCTGGCACTTCAGTTGCACATTTGGGAGGCTATTCTAACATGAGGCTGGCTGCCTCTGAGTGGTGCAGGGTGTGTGATGATTAGCAGACCCTTTGGTCCTGGTCCTCTCCCCATACTTCCTTTGCTGTGAAGTGAGGCCCTAAGTGAGATGCTATGCTGTGGGATTCCATGCCTGTGGGTCAGGCATTCTGTTAGCCACTGGATAACAGCGATGTCTAATGTTCCACAGGCAGAAACGGTAAACCCCTGGACAGAATAACTACCTCTGTAAGTCAAACCAGGATGGAAATGGAACAATGTAGTGAACAAACCAACTGAATTCTTCAGGGAATAGTGCCATATAAAAGACTCAGTGTTGGTGTCTGTTGTTGGCAAATCAGGTATTCAGAGGTAGCAGTAATTAGATCAGCTTTTGGATCAGATCCACATTGTTGGACCCATATGTAGCTTCTATTCTTGCCACAATGGTCATTTCATTTGGGTGCCCATCATACCAGTCTGGAGTGGCTATTAATAAAAGCTAACTAATATCAACTGCATGAGTCATTTTGTCTACTCGATTGTTCAGTGCCTTTTCCATAGTGGATGCTTTCTGGAAGAGAATAGGTGATACAAAAATCTTTATGTATTCTTACCTAGGGTTATTTCTTTTTCCACACAAAATGGATGGCTAAGTGCACTGCTTATATTGCTCTGCCATTGTGATATTTTTTCCCCCCTCCACTGTTTTTCAGCCCTGTAGGTGGCTGAAATCCAGCCACTGTCCATATTTTATTTGCTCCCACATACTGAGGCAACCCATTCACAAATCAAACTCAGATACTTTCCTGCTCTTTTAATGGTGATAAGGAACTCCCATACAACCATAGGTACAAGCCAAGGGAGGGACACTGGTGTAACCTTGATGGGTGGCATGTGGACTGGGATATTTTCTCATGTCCAGTGACCTGTGTCAGGGCCTGTCTGATATTGTGACTTGTTTTGTACAACAGATGGGCAGTTTCAGATACTGGCTCAGTATGTGTTCCCTGGTCCAGTGTTCTGTGTTTACTAGAGCCCAGTACCACACAGACATCTTTCTTACGGAATAATTCTCTACTGTTCCTGGCTTTACTCCAGAAATTCATGGGCCCATGTTGTGATTCTTCCACTGGAGATTCCATATTGCACCTTTTCCAACACTAGAGGGTCTGCTGAATCCTCTGACACTATGGAGTATTGTATGGCCTAGATGGTGAGGCTGATTGCATCACAGCCTGAACCTACTATAGCACCCTTTCTGCTCCTCCATTTTTGTGTTTTTGTTTATTTTTTTTTAATTTTAGATAAAAAGAGGCAACTTTGCCTATTCTTATCTCTTCCGCCTATAAAGATATCATGCTCTCTTAACCATTTCCACAGCTCTCTTCAGGTTAATTTTTTGACTGTCTCTCCACTTCACCTGTAATTATGGTCATTGAAGCTACCTAGTTCTGGCAATTCGGTGCCATCACCTGGTTTCTATTACTTAGGAGAAGGGCATTATCACAGTGGTTGTTGAAGAATCCAGCTCTGTAACCATTCTTCCTACCATCAACCCTGTCCTGTAAAGAACCATCACTGAGTTTAGTTATTCTAGTGCCTCTCATCAGCACACTCCTGATAGCCTTGGTGAAAGTATGTGCTCTTGCATCTCCTGGTGTATATAACATGTCCATTTAGCATGCTCACTTCCCTCGGCCTCATTATTCCTTCTTCTGTTATCTGCCAAGGCAATATTTACACTTTTATTTTGCTGAAAGTTGGCCATAATCATGTTTTACAAACCTCTAAATGCCACTCTAGCAGCAAGTTCGTCCTATTGTCTGAAGTCTTTGCTACAATGTTAAATTTCTTGTCTTTAGAAATGCATCTAAGGCAATGAATTCTTGCCTATCCAACCATACATTCTAGTGCCCTTGATCAAACACCCTCAAAATCCAACCCAAGTAGTCCTCCCTTTATTCTTACCAGAATATGTCAGTTAGTTGTTGCAATTTTTAAGGCATATAACCTCTTTCCTCCTTAGCCCACTCCCAGACAGGTTATTCTGGAATATAACCCTAGTTATTGGCTTGGCAGCCAGAAGAGGAATTGGGGCAACTCCCGAGGGAATGCCTATTGCCTTGTGAGGGAGAAGCTTCTGTAGCATCTTCCAGCCCAGTGGAGGTAGTCACTCCCTCCAAGGTGGGCTCTTTTGCAAGCCCACAGGGTTCAGGAGTAGCCAGCAGGTTGAATAGTCTGCATCCTCAGAGTCATCCATTCAGACCCCCTTGTCCCATTTTTCATCATCTTTGGTTTTTCCTACCAGGGCCCTCATCTTTCAACAATCCTGCCTTGGCTGAGTGTTCAAACTTGTTTGGAGCTCTGTGACTGTGATAACTCTTCAGCCTCTCACTTAATTGTGTTTACCCTTCCACTAAGGTGATAAGGGCCTCTTTGTAAGCTCCAGCTGAGACTCTCTGGGTTCACACAGTTAGCCATAAACTCCTTAACAGCCCCCAGTCTCATTATCCTTCCTAAGGGCATCCTACTCTGCTGTCTCTGTTGGGGTCCCCCCCCCCCTATTTTTGAAATGTTTGCATTATTACACCTGCTGTGGCATTGTGCTCCTCCATAACATTTTTTCAGGTCATCAGATGTGAAATCTTTAGTGATCGAGCTGCCACATTGTGCCGAGGACTGCCCAGGCCCCACTTACTAACTAGGATGATGCCCCCTTCACCTGCCCAGTGGGGGATTAGCCAGTTCCAAATCCCCATCTTATTTCTTATTTGCACAGATCCATTTTGGTACCACTCTTATAGTTCTTCCAAGAAGTAGATACCAAGATGGGATTAAACATGCAAGTATTTATTAGAAAACACCTCTTTGAGATGAAATGAAGAGGTAAGAGCTTAAGGTCAGAAACACCTTCAGACCAAATTGTGAGTGAAGGAGAGAGGGAGGGAAATGTTCTTGACAATGATGCTGTCTAAGGAAGTTTCATCAAGAGCTTCTGGGAATCTTCAAGCCAAAGTGAGCTATCAGAGGAGTCCCATGTCTCTCAGGAATCGGTATCCTCCCCATGCTCCATCACTGGCTGGGAGCAGCGCGTGGGCAGTTTGGCCTCAGTACAAGTGCCACACAGAAATAAGTATTTACTTCTAAAGTCCTTTTTCATTCCCTCTCTATTTTCTTCTTTGTTATAATTTATGAACTTAGTAATTGTCTTCCCATTATTTTCCTTAATATGAATAAGTAGAAACAGCAAGGGATTCCCAGTCAGAAGGACCTGGCTAAGTTACTACCACACTACAGCATGACTGGAAAGCAAGTTAGATGATGGCTCTGGTTTGCAATTTCCTCATTTAAAAGGTAGTGAAGTGTTTAAGATTGTGTTGGGAGTGAATAAATTCAGGTTCATAACCTGATATAATAATTTATACTAACTTATTTGTTTATTGTTTCTCTTCCTATTCCCCTCCCCCACCTGCATGTGCCTTTCACTAAAATGTAAAATTTGTGAGTCCCAAGGGCGTTTCTGAATCATTCACTGCTCTATTTTCAGCACCAGAATGATGCCTGCCACATAGAGTAGACACTTAAACAATATTTGCTGAGTGAATTAATTAACTTCTTTAGCTCAGTATTTGAGATACAATAGGTCTCCAATATGTGAAATTTCTTATTTTTTCCCATAGTCTGAGCAAGTACATTTTCTTCTTGTATATTATATTGTTTCCTATGTACAAGTCAATAATGAATTTTCTGACAGAAAACGTGAGGGAAAGTGGTATAAAAAGTCTCCCTGATGGCCAGAGATTTCTGAGACCATTTGAACAGTGTGATGAAAATCATGGATGCAGATAAATGACAGATAATAATTTGGGGGGGTTATTTAGAATTTAATCATTTTTTAATTTCAGACTATGATAGGATTATTGTTGACATAGAATTTTTTTTTCAAATATATATTTTTTATTTTTTCCACCATCCAACAGGGTGTTCCCAAAAATGTATATACACTTTGAATAATTATTAATTCCAATGGGTTAAATCTGAAAAGAAAGAAACATCAATTGAGCTATCAAAAATAAATGTATATACATTTTGGGGGGGCATCCTATACTTATATTCCAGGCACTGTGCTAGACTTACATTCATTCAGAAGTAAAGTTGGCTCTCCAAATATTTCTGAAAGCTTTCTTAAGTAGTAAACTAAAACAAGATAAGTCATTATTAGAATTCCATTCTTGACACAGAACTCTCCTTTATTTGATTAAAAGTATATGTTATTGTGCCTGGTCTTCCAGCATGCTCAAGACCCTGGTTTTTCAAAGGACTGTAGACTTTCTTTCAGTAGATATCAGGGCACAAGAGCATATCTTAGCAATAGTAAACAAGTTCCTGTTAAGTGTGTGCTCTAACATAGAGTCTGAGCAGAAAGAAAATCAGGCTAGCATGGTAGACTGTGAAACCTACTGAGCAAGGACCATGCTCAGTTCTGTGTGCTATATTTGATTTTTAAATGAAAGAAAAATTAAGCAATTTCATTTCTGACTATTGGAGTTTCTCATTTGAAGAAAAATAAGGTAGGAATTTGGGACTTAATTTAAAATGTATAAGTTGTTGTGTAATAACTATTCACTGCATGCTCCTGATTGGTTCAACAAGTTTAATAGCTGCCCTTAAATATATAACAAATGTTATCAAAACTTTTATTCCTCTTAAAAATTAATAATAGACAAATGTGTATTAGAATTGATAACTGTATGTGTTAAATTAAACCTTGATTGCAGCTTATTTAAAAATGAATGAAGTTTTAAAAAAAAAACTCTTACTGAGTTGAGTAGTGGTATATATATTATTATAATGAATCTACAAATGTTGCCATCATTAAAACCTTTTTCTCAGGATAACATATTTTATTAAACTAGCTTTTAAAACTTATGCTGAAAAAGGACAAATCTTTATTACTGAGTAGTATCCCATTGTATGTATATGTCATAATTTGTTTATTTCTTTGCCTGTTAATAGACATCTGTGTTGTTTCCAGTCGTGGCCGTTATAATTGTTATGTTTCTAGTTCAGCTGCCACTATCATTTGTATACATGTCTTTTTGTGAACATATGTTTTCATTTCTCTCGGATGAATACCTGGGAGAATTGCTGAGTAACATGGTGTTTGCGTTACTTTATAAAAACCCCAAATTGTTTTTTAAAGTGGCTAAACCATCTTATATTCCCACTGGAAATGCATGCAATTTTGAGTTCCCCTACTTCCTTACCAACACTTCATATCATAAATCCTTTTTATTTTTAACCATCCTATAGTGCATATAATAAGGTTGCAAACTGACACATGCAACACCATGGACAGATCTCAAAACATTTAGTATGTACATACTGTATGATTCCATTTAAATGAAATTCTAGATGGCAAAAATGATCTATGGTGACACAAAGCAGGTCAGTATTTGCTTAGTGCCAAGGATGGAGCTAAGGATTACCCGCAGAGCAGCATAACACAAAAGAACTTTTGAAGATCACAGAAATATTCTGTATTCTTATAGAATAGTTACATCAGTGTATATATTTGTCAGAATTCATCAAATATATACTTAAAATAGGTGCATTTAATTGTATGTAAATCATAAATCCATAAAATTGATGTAATAAGAAACATGTCAAATTTGTTTTTGATTACTAGCCAAAAGTCAGTCTTAAACATATCAGCTTTGCTGTTAGGAATATGAAGTGTTTGTTTCTTTTAAACATATCTTTATTGATTTCAGAGAGAGGAAAGGAGGGGGAGAGAGAGAGATGGAAACATCAATGAGGAGAGAGTCATTGATCGGCTGCCTAGCCCGCAACCCGGGCATGTGCCCTGACCAGGAATCGAACCCCAATCTCCTGGATCCTAGGCCGATGCTCAGCCGCTGAGCCCCGCCTGGCGGGGCACGAAGTGTTTTAAGATTGTGAAAAATGGGTACAGGCAGTGAACAAAATCAAGCACTGTGCTTTCCAGGGAAGCATGTCGATAAGAGCTGTCTGAATATCCTGCATTCTGACAGAATCAATCAAGTTCTTATACCTTGAGAGTAAAATTCTGATCAGACAGTTAGGAGGATCAGTTTCTGATATTTCTCATTTCCCAAAATCTGAATGTTTGTTAACTGATACATGATATTAAATTGACACATGTTTTTTATGAAAAACAATTCAGGGGAGAAGGTTATCCATCATTCCACCATCTAAAGGCAATTATTGTTTGTATTTTGTAGAATACCTTCATTTATAATGCAATTTTTACATGTCTCTGATAATATGATAAGTGCTATTTTGTAAGTGCATTTTTTACTCACTATTAAATAACTAATGTTTTCCTAAGCCATTAAACATTCCATAAACATCATTTTGATAACTGCATAATAGCTCATCATATGCCTGTACCATAATTAATGATTGATTACTCCTTTAATAGCATTTAGGGTTTTTTTCCTAAACAGCAGATACATTTCCTAGTCCATTAAAAGTTCTCCAAAAATTTTATTGAATGAATGAATGAGTCATAAACAATGTTGTGAAGAACATCTTTGTGACATAATCTATATTTTGTGGGAATCTTCAAGATAAATTATCAGAACTAGGATGTTTGTGAAAAACACATAAAAATGTTAAAGGTATTTGATTCATTTGTCAGAAGCTTTTATCTTGAACTAAAAGACAAAAATGATACTATATATGAATTTTCAAAACTTAAGTAAGACAAATTTTAAAATAATCAAATGTGTTTTAGAGAGCTATGGTTCATTTTTAACTATTTCTATTAATGGTGTATAAGTATAATCAATGAAAGCTAAAACTCTGACCCTTTTCCTTAATTTTTTCTTTAAACCTCTTGGTAGTATCATCTCTAAGAACAACTTGGTTTTATATCATCTCTGATCCCACTATACTTAAGTTCAGTTTCTAAATGCAAGACTTTTTGCCTTGATTATAGCTTCTGCTGCTATGTTTTACTATTATTGCCTTCTTTCATCTAGTTTGGTCTTTTTGTAAATTCTTTTGCACTCTGGAACTTTCTGAATAGCAGATACTAAGGAAACGCATACTCTTTGGTGGTGACACTTTTTATTTGGTGCTCTGATCTACAATAAGCTGCTTGGCCTTGTTTTTCCAATGCAGCATCAAGCATGAGGGTGCATTCTCTTTTTGTGTTGATTTCTCTTTGAATAGATTTCATAAAGTCAAACTTTCTCATTACTAATAAGGGCAGGTCTTGGGCCTTCCCAAACACATTCCAGGTCTTGCTAATCAAACTGGCCCTAAAGGTGAGAGTGTTGGCGGGTGATCTGGCTCCATGGCCGGAGAATTGACTCCAATGCCTACCCTGCCTATTCCGACTCTGATTTCAGCCTTAGTATGTAAAGAAGGGCTCCTAAGCCTGGGGCGATGAGATGGAGCTGGACAAAAAGATCCTGCTTTCACGCTGGCCAAGTGGCTCGGTTGCTTGGAGCGTCATCCTGCTCACCAAAATGTCGCTGGTTTGATTTCCAATCAGGGCACATACCTAGGTTTCAGGCTCTCTCCCCAGTAGGGGCGCGTATGGGAGACAACCTGTCCATGTTTCTCTGTCACACTGATGTTTTTCTCTCCCTCTTCCTCTTTCTAAAATCAGTAAAAACATATTAGGTGAGGACTGAAAAAAAAAAAAAGATTCTGCTTTTGCCATACTGCTGCTAGAACGCTAATCTTTGGAAAGCTTTTAATTTCTTTGTAGTTTATTCTCATTTCTCCAGTTTCAATTCTCCTCTTTCTTCATAATTTGGGGAAGTTGCTTAACATAAAAATATTGTGATTTATTTTTAAAAGATTGTTTCCCTGGGCGGAAGTCTTTTTAAATACTAAACATAGAATTAAATTATGTCATGTACCTTACATTACCTTACATATTTCATACCCAGAACGTAAATTCTAACAATATGATCAAAATAACCATAGTTTAGCCGTCATATGAACCCAAACCATATGCACATACATAGCCTGGCTGGCTCTTACAAAGATGATTCTGAAAAAAGTAAATCAAATAATTGGAACACCTCAAATGATTAAGTGGCAGCATCTTAACACTTCATATG
The DNA here is from genome assembly GCF_964146895.1 of Miniopterus schreibersii. Taxonomy (NCBI): domain Eukaryota; kingdom Metazoa; phylum Chordata; class Mammalia; order Chiroptera; family Miniopteridae; genus Miniopterus; species Miniopterus schreibersii. The sequence continues at coordinate 48,108,209 of NC_138107.1, forward strand.
TGTTTTAATTTAGGAAGGGGCATTTATTCTTTTATTTTGAATCAAGCTCAGTAGTTTTCTGTTCCATTGAAAATTTAGAATTTTTAAGCAGATTTATAAAACCTGTGAGAAAAAAAAAAAGGTCACTGTTTCCCTCTGGGATGTGTTTTTAAACTGAGGTACAAAAACCTGAATGCTCTTGCAAAAAAGCTCAAATATTTTACAAGACCACATTGCTGACATTTGACAGTGAATAAAACTATGATATCTTGAAACCCAATTTAAAGCTTTTTGAACTAATCAATACTGTTCTCCAATTTTAAAAATGTGTTTCTCTCCATTACAAATGAGGTGAGAGAGAGTATGTGTGGTTAGTGCAAAGGCATGGCAGAATTGCCTTGGCAGGTGCCCATGGCCATGCGCTCCATGGGGCGCCTCGGGGCTGCGGCCGAGCGAGGTCAGGAGTTTGGGGAAAGCGGCGTCTCTCAGGCCATTTCCGTCCACAGCTCCCAGCACTGAGGTCGCCGACCCAGAGGAAGGAAAATGGGCCCCAAAACAGTGGCAAACTGCACCTGTAACATTTTTTTGCCCTCCCTTTTACATCCATCTCCTTTTTGATTCACACTGGATCTTCTTTTCCAACATTTCATTTTCCTGCCAACATTAAGTGGGCACAATATTTTATTTTCCCATTTCACTTTTATTTTTCTCTTTCTATATTTTTCTGATGGCTGTTTCTCCATCTGCTTCTCCCCTCCCTCCCTCTGGCCTGCTCTAGCTTGCTAATGCACATGTGGGCTCACACAAAAATGAAAACCCGTTTGCCTCTGAATAAAGGAGGTTTTATAAAATATTTTGAGATTATTTCAAAAGTGTGTACATTTTAAGGGGTAAAAGTTGGGCACATTTAAAAATATTCCTTGAAAAATAGCCACAAGTCCTCTTTCTAGTTGATGCCTACCACAAAAATTAAACTATTTCTGCTTTTTTATTGTATTTTTAAATTCTTCTAGAAGTAGCAATCCTCTGTAACGATGCCATCAGGAAGCATTAAGTAACCTTAAATAATTTTGTAAAATATCGTAAAGTGTAAATTTTTCACTACATGCTCCTAATATTTTATAGGAGTCTGCATCTTACTAATACTCTAGAGTATTTATGACAACTGGGAATTACTTTATGAAGTATTCAGCTTAAAACCACTACAGCATATTACATTGCTAAAGTAGTACAAGTACAAATGGAAAAGTGTTAAAAGGAGTATTAAGAAGCAAATGGTAGTTAAAAGAAATATCGTGATGTACTGTGATGGAATGGTAATGTTATGAATGTCTTTGGTATATATTAGCAATTAAAAGAACCTGTTTTTTGTAAATGAAATAGACACATTTAATCTACATCTGTCAGATTCAGGCTTAAACAACTAAGGAAAAAATTAAAGGGAATGATTCTGCTTTTTTAAAATATTTATAGGGAAATGTTATATGCATCAATTTGTAAACTTACTCTTTTTTTGATAAAATGAGAAATACCAGTTGTTTTCTATAAAACAGGCTTTACTTTTATGTTCAACATTTAGTTTGAACATGTTTCTTTGTTTTACTTTTCAGGAGCAGTTTTCCTACATAATTAAGAATTTGTATTTTGGGCAGTGCCAAGAACCACTTCTGCACTGAAATCAATTATGTGTTTGGTAAGTAGGGAAGAAAATATTTGATAAATATTTTTTCACCTGTAGTAAACTCCAATGTTCATGTTTTATCTATGATTTTATTGAAGACTCTTAAGTGTCTAAAAATAATTTAAAATTATTTTGCCCAAATTTCTTTGTATTTTGACAAGGTAAGGGACTTGCTTTCCTGGATATGTTTAATCTATTGTACTTAAACCCAGAAAGTCTGATAAGCTGCCATTCTTAAAAAAACAAAACAGGAAAGACTGAAATTGCATGCCTTACATAATCCTTTTGAATCTGGTACCTTAACTTTTTATCTAAGTAAAGCTCAAAGCAAAATAATTCTAATTGATCATATGAAAAAGATCAACCTCACTTGTCTTAGTCTGTTCAAGAGACTATAACAATATTATAGGCTGGGCAGCTTATAAACAACAAAATTTTATTTCTTATAGTTCTGGAGGCTGGGTAGTCCAAAATCAGTGTGCCAGTAGATCTGGTGTCTGCTGAGAATCCACTTTCTGGTTCACAGGGCTTCCTCTTTTTGCTGTGTCCTCAGATGGCAAAAGGGGCAAGGGAGATCTCTGGGATCTTTTTTATAAGGGCTTTAAATTAATCCCAAACATTCAGTCTATAATATCACTCTTTATTGCTATTTCTTTTATCACTTTATTTTATAAAGATCAGCAACTTAGAAGTCCAGAATGTCTTATCTTGAGGCTGTGTTATCTTAACTGCTTATCTGATCTTTCTTAGAGAGTAAGAACTCCCTAAATGCCTAAATATTCTCTTCTCGTAACTGGCCTTTGACCTCTGTTTTCCCTTTGGTATCTCTGTTAATGATTATTTTTTATAAAGACAGAATAATATGTAAATAAAAGTGGGCTGCAATTTTCATCTTTGATAATATGATCACAATATATGAAATCCCTCAGTATATTGTCGTCATTTGTTAAATCATTTACAAAAATGAGGACAAACCAGTGAGCAACAGTACAAAAAGCATTTAGAGAGACTCAGGGGGGAGGGGGAATAAGTCCAAGATATCAGGATACAAAAACAGAGTAAAATAAAGCAAAAAGTAGAAAAACAGAAAAGACAATAAAATGTACAAGAATTTATATTGAGTGCTAATGATTCATTCAGTAAATACTTATTGAACAGCTACTATGTTCTAGATTCTAATCTATGTTCATGATTTACCACTAATCACTTTGTATTGGCAACTTTTCTGATATTAAGCATTTTTCTGAAATCAAAATAATGGCTGTTTAACAGAGTGAGCTGAAACATTAGGTGTGGTAGTTACTGACTGACAAACCTGACACGGGGCTATGGAAGAAAATAATTGGAAACAAAGTTTAAAGAGAATTTAAAAATATATATCTATGTTGAAATTCATGAAAATTACAATTCAGTAGTTTGTTTAGGACATTGCTTCCAATGGACACTACAATATTTAGTTGTGTGCTTCTTGATATTGTGCTCCTCCAAAAATAACCCTTGCTAAGTGTATTATTATCATAGGTCCGTTTTGCATTATTTTATCAAGCATTTTGAAAGCTATTAATATAATTTCTTGAGGGTGACATCATTTTATTACCTGAATATAAGTTCATTTATACACCTTAAGTGTATTCTTTTTAAGCTTCAATATCCATCTGTTCATATACGTATATCTATGTCTATGTATATGTGTATGTAATAATTGATAATCTTTTTACATTGATTGTCAAACTTCTTATTCATATACTGAAGCATCTTCAAGATTATATGTTCCCATAAAATAACCTTTCCCATCTACTCTCACCTGCTTATGGTGGTTCATTTTCTACTCTGCTCATTTTCCGTCTTTCACGTGTCTTTTGTAAGGTTTCAATACCAGAACTTCAGGCCTAATCTAACATTTATTTTGGCTGGTGAAGCCATCTTGTAGAACCAATATGTTTAGGGAACTTGAATATGAAGTCAGTCATGCTATAAGTGTTTGCAGAAATATAGATTTCTCTAAGCATAGTTAAAATTATTTTCCTATAAAGTTTTAATTTGTATCAAATTCCTATTTTTTCTTATGCACATGACTTCTGAAAAAGCCTCTTTAGAATTTTAGTTTTACAAAGAGGAGGGAACTTATATCTTATGGTTCAGCATTTTGCATACCCTGTGCAAGATGATAATAAATGTTCTATTTGTTGAATAAGCTATTGTCTTAAAAGAAAGTCATGAAATATATCAGCATGTTAAAAATTATGGGAAGCTCCATAATAAAGAAATCTGACCAGACTTGATGCAACTTTTCCCAAATATATTTGATATCAAAATTGCTACCCATTTTTCTTTTTTCCAGGACACCTATGAACATATAATTAAACAAATCATTTTCAGAACAATTTGGAAACGCTGTTCTTTCTATAGATGAGTATTCAGAGACATGGCCTACTGATAGGTTTTTCTAAGCTCCTATGTCCATTTATTAGCAGAAACTAATTTGGACTCCCAATTAAGTGCTTGTTTCTGCCGTTTGTCTCCTGGTCCTTTCTTATCCCCAGCACTGTACGTAGCCATAATGGAGCCTGAGGCAAAAGGAGGAATCTGCAACTAATCCTGTCTTTATTTAAAACCTTGATGCTTTGTTTTTCATGGATTTATTTGCATCAGTTTTTTAAAATATTGATTAAACTGTTATGCATTTTCATTACTGAGGTTCTGTTGCCCCTTTATAGTTTGTGGTTGAGAGGGCACCTCATTCACCTCACTTGGTCCTAGCTTGAATTATTAAACAAAAGTACGTGTGTCTCCCATCTGGGAATATCCAAATTATTCTATATTCTAAATTATGTAAAAGCAGGATGAATTAGTCAAGTCCCCACATTAAAACCAGACCTTTGGTGACTCCCATCCCTCCTGACCCTCTGTTCTTTTATTCCCAGGAATGATAGAGTACCTCTCCAATATTTTGGTATACTAATTTATAAATACCATGCAGATTATTGCACACTTTCTGAAAGTCTGAAACTTCCATTGAATTATAATTTGCAACCCAAATCTCCTATTAACCAGTTTCTTTGTGCAAGGGAGTAAGTTTGGGGTTGAGATTACATCTTCTAGTTCCACTTCATGAAAATGCGTATTCATGAGCTCAGTGAACTCTAATACAGCATTTTCTAAAGTGTGTTTTACAGAAGGGGATGCTAATGAGTTCAGGGGAAAATGTAATAATGAAATTAGTTGAGTAAATAAAGATCTGAAGGAAACTAAAGAGAATATTTCAGGACTTCTCAGAGCCTTTAATATGCTAATGTTCTTCAGGAATGAAAAAAAATGTATAGAGTGCAATGTTTCTTTAACATGTCTGACTTCAGAATCTTTATATGTATGTCTGAATGTGTGTGAGCTTTGGCAGAGAACATCTGTCCTGACGCTATTGTTTCACAGATCGTCTTTGGAAAGTGCATCTCTAATAGACTAATCAAGCTTGGATTTTGTTTTATAGAAATTGTTTTTCAGATGATGTGTAATTTAATGTTCAATGATACCACTTTGTTCTCCAGTAATGGCCCACTAATCCCAAAGACTTTCTCGTGCATGGGAGAAATATTGAAAATTAGTCGATTGTTTTCCCAGGTGACAATTTATGAGAACAGATTTTATTTTTCTCATCAACATGTCCGCCTTTTCACAGCTGAATTTGTTTGCAACTCTCAGGTAGCTGTTATCCACTTAATGATAGTTCCCCCCTCATCAATGAAGCCTAAACCTGGTATTCCTGAAAATAAATTTGAAAATAGTTTTATAATTTAGAGACATTTTGGATAAATTGTAATAATAGTGCTTTTTAACTGCAGACAAAGACTGAGTACCGAACACTAAAATCACTGCCTCAAAATCTTTCTCCATCTCTTTTGTTTCAGGTGCGGACATTTCGAGAACATGTCGAGGTGCGTAATAATATACCCTCTTTTATAATATACCCTCTTTTATAATATACCCTCTTTCAATAGCATCACAACAACTATCCCCAGGCCTGGGCTTGTTTGCCTAAGTTAGTGTCCACCTCTGAGCATCCCGTGAACAGTCTGTTCAGTGGCCACACTCGTGGACTCTGTTTGGCGTAGAAAGGAGTTTTCTCATCTTCAGTGGCATCTTTACAGCGTTAGTTTAGGAGTTTGACTTTTTTAAATGAAGTCGGTAATCGTTGTTTATAAAATATCATGATGGCACAGAGTCTGTAGCCACTGAAAACATTCCAGTGTTTGCTGCTAGGCATGAGGAGACAGTGACACAGCTCATTTCCTCAGCCGAGCTCTCTTTGCCGCCTTGTACAACACTTATTTCAAAGCACGCCACAGCTTAGAACTGTCGTGATCCCCATTAATATAAAATCATTGACCCCTGCTCCCGCTGGTGCGACTAAATTACATTCTGCTGCTCAGCGGCAGCCGCACATGGGGCCGGCGCTTTCAGGCCGCCAGGTGCCCGCGCCCCGGCCCCTCCCGGCGCGGGCTCTGCCTTTAATGAGGATTAGGCACCTTCAAAGATCTAGGAGGACCCACTCCCAGGGTGGAAGCCTTTCTAATGGCATCTGGGCTTAGCCTGGGCAGTAATTTACTATCTCAGAGGAAACCAGGGAGAGATTCATTTCTCGCCTCTAAGAAATTGCAAGAATGTGTGGTTTTGTGACGGGCTTTTTTCTCGCTCCCTCTCCACCAGCACAATTTCAAGAGCATTATCCCGAACAATATCATGTTGTGAAACCTAGATGTCGGGTGTGGTAAAACAATATTCCGAATTAGGGCATATCCCAGGTGGGGATATTTCTCTGTTAGGCTATGGTACCGTGATGTGCTATTAACAGAACTAAACCCATTCACTGATGCCCGGCGCTTATTTTCATCTTTGCATTTTGGGTGATGGAATTTCTTTACAAAAGGATTGATGACCTGATCCGAGTGTGATCTCTTTTCTCACTATGTGGTCTCCCTTAGCATCCGCTCCTGACCCTCTGGGCCTGCCTCTGCCTCCGTGAGGTACCCTTGCTCTCTGAGAGTGAGGTGAACAGGGTGTGGACCTGCCCACAGTGGGTATGGAATTTGCAGGAATGTTCCCTGAGCTGCTGCGGCAGGAATTCTTGCCTTGGTTGTTAAAGGTCAAAGCTGGAGAGTTGGGTAGGGAAACACAAAATAGTCATTGAGCACAGAAAACACACTTTAGGTAGTCAAATTCCTCCCTTACATAACCACAGAAAAATGAAAAAAGTAATTAAAGATTACTCACATAGATGGTATTAGAATGAGTGATTATATGAGTGTATATACATATATTCACACAATTATTTGCAGTATGTTTAGGTAAGTTCTTCATATAGCAAACTGTTACTCAATAAAAAGCTCAGAAATAATTCATCATCTGAAAGAAATCTGATGTTTGAAGTATTATTTATGGAAAATTGGATGTTTTTGTATGGTGAGGGGAGGAATCTCTGTGTTAAAGTAAAACTGACAAGTTTTGTCTAGGAGTGTTTGACCTCTTATGAATCAGGTGGCTCTCTCTCTGTTTTATTTTTAGTAACGGGGCCAAATCATGAAATAATCTCAAATCTAGTAATCATAAATATTTAATTTTTAGTTTTTAAAATATTTTGGCAAGAAACTGTGCTTTAACTCAGTCCATGTGCACATTGAAGCCAGTCAACAGTGTAAAATGGGACAGAGTTTAATCAATACCGTGCTGGTCACACAGGCTGTGTATGTAGACTTTGCCTGAATTTTCTACTCTATGATTCCTATCAGAAGAAACAAATTAAGTTTCATGGCCGTAGGGAGTATCTGCAGAGAGTTCTTACCAACAGCAGAGAGGTTAAATGGTCTACACTATTTAATTACAAAATTTATAAATACTATTTGTTGATAAAAATCCATTTTCTATAAAAATGCACAAAAGCCAACAATAAGGTAAAATGAGAAATACCCGAGGGTTGGATTTATCTCTGCGATATATAAATAAATATAAATGTTATAAATAAATATATTCACTATACTTTTTTAAAAGATTTCCTTATGGTTTTGAAATTATTTTTCCCCCGAAGGTTTAATTGTGTTTCGTGAAATTCAGTATATGGATTAACAACTTGCTTCTGAAAGCTGATACCCAAACAGAGGGCTTTCTCTCCAGAAGGGTGTCCTAACCTCCGTCACACGTCTGCTAATTTGGCCTTTTTCTTAATCTCCGAAGAACTTGCTGAACAGAAGTGAAACTATGCACGTGCTAATGGCTCGCGCTCTGCAAACTCCCCTCTCTCCCAGAGAGTGTCTGGTGTGCAAAGCTGAGCTGGAACAAAGATACACTAATTATTCCCCATTAATTTGTCTGCTTGAATGGTCCTAAATACCAGAGTGATTAATTAGCACAAGGCAGCCGGGGCAGGATGTCACACCCTTCTCTGCGTTTAAGTGTCGGCAAGGTTGTGCTCAAGTGTTGACAACAGCATATCTTTAATTTTCTCCAAGAAGAAAAGTTTAGTCAGTACAATTAATTTGAGCTTGGCTGGCTTGCAAGAAGAAATGTAACATGTGGAATGATATTACTGCTGTATAGGCATTTTTTTTTTTTTTTTTTTGCCTCCTTAGGGTAAAGTAAAACTTTTTGGCTACTCAGTTATTGAATATTGTATTTCCTAATTGTTTCAATTTGGCTTAATTACTTTTGTACATTTTGTGGCAAAAACATGGATCATAAAATAGTTAGAAATTATTATTCTTAATAGGCTGGGTGGATAAAGATGAATGCGTAGATAAGAATTAGAAGCAGATAAAGAATGACATTAAATTTGATATCCTTTTAAAGTATGCATTTTCTCTCATGGGTTGAAATGTACATCAGTTATCAAAAATAATTTGAGACCACTTACCCCCTAAATGATGTGAATCAATTTATTAAAAAATATATATCTGAAAAGTTCCTTATTTGGCCTGAAAATGTTGGAACCAGGTTTTGCTGAGATTTTAAGCTTTATGAACAATATTTTGCCTAAATAAGCCTTCCAACTAGTAACACATATGAATCAGTTATAAAGAATAATAGCATAATAGGTGATGTTTAACACTTTCATTATATTTCTTTTCTGTAATTTTATTTGTCAGAGTGCTTTTCTTAAGAAAAGAAATTAACTCCATTTTAAAACAATTGTATACTGTTTAGAGAAATTAAGTGAATCAAATAAAGTGGCTGTGCTCAGACTATTTTCCCTCTGTTTTTTAAGATTGAACCACAAACAATTCTGGAATAGAGCATAATAGTATATAATTAAGAAGTAGTGTGTTTCATTTGTTACATCATATTTCTTTGCTGTTACCGAAATTTTAAATTAATTCATTTTGCTATGGGCATGCGGTTTTGTTTTGTTTTGTTTTCAAACAGTGGAAAGAGAAAAAAAAAAAAATCAGAGTGCCATGCAGCCAGCAGCACGGATGTTCTGATCTTTTCTTTCCCAGTCTTCCTCCAGCTCTATACAAACCCAAAAGGCTATTCAGCAGCAGGGCTGGGAGCACCGAGGGAGGGAAGGGTCACCTCTCCGTGTATCCCATTGTTCACCCTTGTCAATGTATTTCCCACACCCCATCTCCCGCCACTGTGCGCCTCATCCCCGCCGCCGGTTCCGTGACCTTCATCACATTATTCTCTCTTCCTCCACTCCCCGCATCTACAATTTTGTTTTGTTTTTTAACTTTTCCCAGACTGCGGTTGCTATAAGACTGCCACTCTGGCTAGACAGGGTGCAGAAAATATTTGTTGAAACAACTGAGCGTAAAACAGAAGTTTCTCAGTACACTGATTCCTGGCTCCTCCTGCCTTATTCTGCCCCACCTCTGTTCTTCCACCTCCAATTTCTCCACAAGTGTTCAGTGTTTATTAAGTATTCATTGAAGCAGCATGTGCAATAAAAAAAGGACAACCCTAGGCCGGAATCTCGGTTATACTACTTATTAATTGTGTAATTTAAGGCACACACACAAAAAAATCACTTAACCTTTGGAGCCTCATCTGCAAAATAGGATTATTAATATTTGCTTCTTGGAGATGTAAATGAAATAAGAAATATGATTCCTCATCCAGTTTGCTTAACAGTCTGCTAATGTAGCTAAAGCAAAGATAACTATATTTTCTTGGTGCTTCATAGTTTATTAAATCTTTGTCATATTTGCCACATCTAAGGCAGGGCATAAAATTATTGTCAATGTTTATACTTGAAATGAAGTTAGTCCCATTTATGGGTTTTGCTACTTTGCTTCTGCCTCAAAAGCAGACAAGCCTGGAAAGAGTTGGAATGGTGTTGGACCTCTTTATATCAGAAGGCAGAAGTGCTTTCACCAATATATCTCCCTTTTAACTTTGAGACATGTTTATATCTTTGAAGAGAGAACCACTGAAAAATTGTGATAGTCAATGCTAAATACCATCAGTTCCTTCCCTTCCTGTCTATAGATACACCGCTTCCCAGATCAAGAGATGGAGTCTAGTTTTCCTGTTTTTAAATCTTGCCTGAATTTAGTGACTTACTTTTTCCTATAGAATGAGGCAAAGTGATGTCCTGAGACTTTCAAACTAGGTCATATGAACCTAAGTAGTTTCCCATGAATTGCTTGGTATACTTGCAGAGATGATGCTTCCTCTAAGAACCTGTCAGAAGCTACTTGAGAGAGCTACATAGGAAGGCTGGTCAGCAGCTGTAACTGAGCTCCCAGGTGACATGCAGCGTGAACTGACCACCACATTGGATGTCCAGCCCAATCAAACCTTCAGGGGACACCAGCACCAGGCACCATTCGTTCACAGCCCCATGTGAAACGCCAATGAAAATCACCCAACTGAATCCATTTGATCCACAGAAATGTACAAGATGGTAATAAAGTGTTTCTTTAGGCCAGTAAGACTGGGGATGCTATAGACAGACTAATGAAACAATAACAAAGCTACACTTAGCATAATTTAAACTTTTTACATCACAGTTGCAAATCAAGATAATATTCACAGCTAGAACTTGAATAAGTGAGGGAAGAATTCTATTTGTGTGTATCAGCTGTCTCCATCCATCCATCCATCCATCCATCCATCCATCCATCCATCCATTCATCCACCTATCCACCCATCCATCCATCCCTTGGCTACCATCAGCCAGGATTTTTGTTTGTTATACACAATGAAGAATTTTTAAAAATAAAAAGTTTAATTGGCCCTCCCCAGTGTGACTCAGTTCATTGGCGTGTTGTTGTCCATTGCACCAGAAGGTCTTAGGTTCAATCCCTGGTCAGAGTGTGTTTAGGAGGCAACCAATCGATGTATCTGTCTCACATTGATGTTTTTCTCTCTCCCTTCCTCCCTCTCTAAAATCAATAAAAAGTAATAAATAAATAAATTGATTAATTAATTAATTAACAATGTTTAGTTCCCCAATGTATATTGATTTAGAAATGTGCATTACCAAAATAATTTTTACAAATAAAGAAACTGAGGTTAAAAATGTGCATCTTAATCTTTTAGAAGGATCAGTGCCCATACTATCTTATGTATTGTGGACAACACTGGCCATACAAATCACATCTTTTGGGAGAGAGGTAGATGAAAACAACTTAATTTATTGCCCTGACTTTTTTAGAAAATATGCATTGTTTCCTTTTGCTTCTTGCCTTTGGTCTTCTTTGACAGTTCTGCTTTTCTTTATCACCTTCATGGACTTGTTCCCTGTTGGACCTTAAGTTGCAAAACTCAGAGTGGAAATAATTTGTCAAAACAGCCTGTGTATCTTATAAAGTGGAAGTGACATGTGGTGGAATGTTTAGTATTTGGACACCCAGCAGCTTGTAATATCTAAAGCAATGGCACACCTCTCCTCCTTTCTCTTTAATGAGTACTTGGCTACTTAGATCCTGAAAGAGGAAGATGGAAGGTGATTTTGCTTTGTTTTAAAAACAAAAGGCCCATTGGAGTTCATCCAGGGCTGAAAGAAATGGTGAGCACTGTAGATGATAATCGTGCTAATATAACCAGCCAGATCTCTCCAACACTAACTGACATTCAGGAATTCCTTCCTCTTTCTCTCCAAAGTGTTAACATTGTTATGATCTGGAATAGAGCAAAGCCCAAGTAATGAAAAAAATTCCCTCTTCCAACAGAGGTTATTTATTAAAAGCATTCACTTTCTTCAGCTCATTGAGAGGTTTTCTGAAACTGTTTTGATGTGTACAATCATATAGAAACTGGTATTTGTGAACCTTGATTGGCCTGTAGCATTTTAATGTAAATTTGAGTCTTACCAGAGACTCAAATATCAGTCCAAGGTCTGAGGCCAGGCAGTTACAGTAAAATCACCTGGAGACTGTGTTAAAAGTCTGGACTTTTAGACTCTGTCTTGCAGGGATGGGACCTGAGAGTCTGCATTTGTTCTCATCTACCATCAGATGTGTCCATACCCAAGCCTTGTTCCATAGTGACAGTCCTGTGAGATGCTCTGTGAGAGGAACATTTGGTCCTAAAGATTCACATGCATGTGATTATATTAAAAAGTCTCAAAGATATTTAACTTGGTTTAACCAAATATTTCCAGACTTCCTGGACTTCAAAACATTTTTTAACATAATATTCCATGGAGCACACTTTTGAGAAAAGATTTTAGAACAATGCTGAGATGCTCCTCATATAAAAATTAAGTGAAACAAAACTTTCTTTGCTTTTGCAAAATTTCTATTTTCTCATATACCTTTGTAACATTTCCTGTAAGCTTGATATTTTCTTTCTTTTTCCAATTGCTATCTGCTCACTAATATGTTTTTTAATAATGTTTGAAAATTAGAAATTACCTTAAAGTTATATATATATGCCTGAAATGCTCAGTTGTTCCAAGGTATATATGTATTACTCATTACTTCAAAGGTATAATTCTAAGAACTTACAAAATTCTAATGAAAATATTCCACTGCAGAGTAAATGGTCACTAGAGTAACATGCCATATCCTGACTTTTATTATAATTACTTATGCTTGTGAATTTCCTCACTGGACTCCAAGCTCCTTGAGGAAAAAGACAATTTCTTGCTCACCTTGCCATGATCAAAAGCCTTTGTTGAACTGTGTTGACTCTTCAGACCAGGTTTCCCCAAATTATGATATCGGTACACAGTATGTGCTGCTCAGGGTTCTGATTCACATGCTTCAGTGGTCTGCTGACTTTATTAGGTTTCTGTGCTTTGTTTTGTTTGTTTCTTTAAAGATAACTGACATTTCATCCTCAATTCATATATTGAAACATCAATAACCAATATTAGCTCATCGACCACTTCAGCACAAGAGCGCAATCTTTGTTAAGCTCTCTGAGGACAGGGATTGTTCTGTTCCTACAAACCTACATTACCTTTTTGTACAAAAGCATTCAAGAAATAATTGCAGAGTAGACATAAACAACCAAATGAAAAATTTGTTGAACAACCTGTGACCACTATGACTTCTTCAATATAATGTGTTTCTAAAAATAATAAATCCTCGCCCAGCCGGGCATGGCTCAGCAGTTGAGCATTGACCTGGGATCCAGGCGATCAGGGTTCAGTTCCTGGTCAGGGCACATGCCCGGGTTGCGGGCTTGATCCCCAGTCGGGGGTGTGCAGGAGGCAGCCGATCAATGACTCTCTCATCATTGATGTTTCTATCTCTCTCTCCCTCTCCCTCTCTCTGAAACCAATAAAGATATAATAATAATAAAATAATAATAATAATAATAATAATAATAATAATAATAAATCCTCGACTTGACGTGTATGGCAACATATGTGCCAACCTTGGGCTGCTTTATGCACTAAATGGATTTTCCCTGTGTGCTTTTTCTGTCCCTTGCTCTTGTTCCTGCTCATATTCAAAGCCCTGAATATTCAGCATATACAGTTAAAAGTTAAATTTCAAAGATAATGAATTTCAGAGTGGGTGTTCTATTAACTGCAGCAATAAACAAGTGAGAGTGGCATTACAGTGTGACAAAAGTTCTTCAGCTTCTGTGGGCCCTTGTGTTCCCAGATGAAGAGCCAAATGGAAATGTTCAATAAAACATGTGCGAGACTGCACAATAGAACAGTCCTTACATTTTACATCAAGCTACATCAGGGTCACAGGAGGTGTTTTATTAGCACAGTCAACAATAATATCGTGATTTTTATTAGGAGGAGAAGATAGTGAGAGACTACTAATTATTTTTCAGCCCGAGGGGCATTTTTTCTTGAAATGACTGTTAATTTGATCATTGCAGTGCAGTTCACAGACTTACATGAACTTACTTCACTGTGACACATGGTTAAGAACCAGGCTAAGATTGTTGCTTTATTAATGGTTTTCAGTAAATGTATTCAAAAGTGCTAACTGTGTGGGTGTATGGATGATATTGATAGCACTGGGAAGGTTGAATCCTTTTGGAAGTAGCTAGCCTGAAGCCCTTTTCACATGATATTTTCTTTGTTCATGCAGTGAGATGTTAAGCCTGCAAGAATGAAATCAAATCCCAGTGAAATAAGAATGGTGTTGTCTCAGATATTACCAAAGTGGCTTTTCTAGAAATGTTTCCTTTCTTGTTTTCCCCTTGCCCCAAATAAGTCAGGCATTAGAGATGTGAAAAAGCCAGTGATTTCTCAAAACACTTGCTTTGGCGTAATCAACAAAATACTGCACAATGTTTTTGTGGTTAAATGTTGTAGAATAAGCATAATCTACTAACAACACTAACAGTTCTTGTCAAATGTATTTCTAAAGCTAATTTATTATAAATTTTTTTTTTGATCTTCACACATTGTGCTGAACTGAAAACAAGAATCTTAATCTAGTAGAGACCAGGCTCATTTTTATCTTTTTTACAAACGTCATTAATCTAGTACAAAGTCTTAGCAAAATCTTCTCCTGAACTGATACCATAAGAGATTCCACATTAGATATATTCTTAATGATGAAAGAAGTCATCAAAAAGGGCAAAAGTTTAATATGTAGATGGAGAGAACCTTAATATGTAGAAAGAGAGCTTCATTCTGCAGAATTTTCAATTTAATTTAAAATTGACTTGTTCTAAATAATTTAATGCATTTGGAAAGAAATCCTGACTTGGACTCAGAAAATTGAAATAAGAATCATATTAATTAAGAAAAAATCCATTTTAAGATAACAAATTTTTAAAATGTTATTACAAATATAAAAGTGATTTGTAGATTTTAAAGTATATCAAGATTTTAACTTATTGTCATTATAAATTGAACTGTTAGCCTGTATGTTGGCCATAAAGACCACTCAGTATCTTTACATTGTGTGTGTGTGTGTGTGTGTATATGTATATATATATATAAAATGATAAAAAACAAAGTATTTGGCACATATCTACATTACAGAATGATCTTATAAGAAGTATAGCAAGTGGATGCCAATTAAACAAATTAACATTTATCTCATGGCAAATGTATATCCTTTATATTCTTAAGGACACTCTCATTGTTAAAACTGCTTGATATAGCTGCTCTTAACTCATAAAGTAGGAATTGAGTTTTACAAGAAATGGGTTGAAATTTGAATTTTATCTTTGCTACAAGTAAGAGAAAATATAGCATAGCATTAAAATATTATTAGTCAAAATAATTAAAAAGTATTATGAGGAAATAATCCCAATTATACTTTTGCCTTAATGTACAGGGGAAAATCATTTTTCCCCCAAATGCATTTTACATATTTCAATTTATCAGCAAATTTTCTTTTGAAATATTTTCTCCTTTTGGGAAATGTACCTGTATGGAAAAAAAATTAAAAATTGCCTTGTGTAAATCACCCATCATTAACCAGTCTTCTCTTGAAAGCATTTTAGCTATGCCATTTTACATCATATGAAACTTCCAAAAATTCCAAAATTCCAGTAATTCAAAAACACAATTATGGACATTAGGAACTTGCAGAGACCTTGAAAATCATTGAGTCCATTTGTCAAATTTTCAGCAGGATCTGGGAAATTTTGCTTATTTTTTTATTGTGCTTTCCACAACCCCCTTTCAAAAATCTTATAGTTTACGTTGTAGCAATTGCTTATGGTCAAGATGCCAATGATCTCTTTATAACTGAACAATGTCAGCAACTTTAAAAAGTTGACCCCAAAATTCTGAGTGTCCCAGAGCTCCTGTGTATGACACTGAGCCACATCTGGCAATGGACAATATCTGATGTAATTCATGCTTCTATCCATAAATAATTTTGATTGGAGACATCTTGAAATCATGTCAGTATTTGTCAGAAATCTCATAATAAATCCAATATAGATTAATTTTAAAGGTAATCTGAAGGTCTCACCAAAAGTGTTTTGATAAAGTCTATTGTGCACACTGATTTAGCTAGTATGTAGTCATACTTATATAGTGTCTCTCATGCTATATAAGTATAAAAGAAAACTTTAACTTCTCATTGCTGAACTAACATACGCTTTGTCATTCAGGGTCATTTGTTACCATGAAGCCTGATTATTATAAAAAGAAAGAAAAATTGTAGCCAAGTCTCTGAATCACACTGTAAATTTAGACAAAAATCAAAACAAAAACTGAAGCTTTATTCTAGGACAAAACCCATCACAGTATAGTCACCATTTTTTCCAGATTGTTTCTTACACTTTAGTTATCATTTAGTCCATACATTCTGATAATTTAGAAATAAGTATGTATGCTTTGAAAAATTAATTTGTCTATTTATTTACAGAGGAGAGAATTAAAGAGTTTATCTTAAGAATTAAAGAAGCTAATACTATCTAAAATGTTTATGTATTTTTGATCCCCACTTTATTATCCCAACCATTGATAAGTAATACTTATTACTCATTGAAGGCAAATATTACCACTGTTATTTTATGCATTCCTTCTAAAACAACTTTCATTTCCCTATAAAACTTGCAAAAACTAAAGCATGATCCCTTCCTGAAATCAAGTGGCAAAGTACTGTTATCTTGAACATCTGCAAGAGCAACATGAAGAGTTGGTAATAAAAATAAGAACAATAACTGACAAAGTGTTTACTTGTGGTCAGTAATTTATGTGCACTATTGGATTGCATGACACAAGCAACAAAATAAAAGACTAAAAAGGTGTTTATTAAAATCCTGTGTGACAGTGGTTAATATTTTGATGGGCTTAGTTTTTCTTGTAAACACATGCAAGCTTGGGCAGTATGCACTCAGGAAGGTTCTACTGAAGACTCAATGGGCCATTCGTGTAGTCCTCAGCTTCAAGTATTTCTT
The DNA here is from genome assembly GCF_964146895.1 of Miniopterus schreibersii. Taxonomy (NCBI): domain Eukaryota; kingdom Metazoa; phylum Chordata; class Mammalia; order Chiroptera; family Miniopteridae; genus Miniopterus; species Miniopterus schreibersii. The sequence continues at coordinate 48,125,145 of NC_138107.1, forward strand.
GCTCTTGGATAAGAAGCAGTGAGAGCAGCTTACGCATATTGCTCAATGAGGAAAGTTGACAGGCAATGAAGGCAGGAACCTGAGTCTTAATTCTGCTCCAGAATAACAGACAAAAAATAGAAGTTCTAGAGGGCCCACAGCAGCATAAAGACAGAAAAGGGCCACATCTATTTGGTGAAAATGTCAGAGCATTGAAGTATAGTACACTGTGTTCTGGGAGCATGTTCTCCCATTGCTATGTCTGTGTTGGAATGTGGATTAAGAAGCATATGCTAACACAGAGAGTCAGTCTGTCTCTGTATTACTTTATGTTACACCTCTGTGAGGCTTTCTCATTGGTTTGTGGTCATAAGCCTGCCCCTATGTGTGTAGAGCAACAGCTACCAAAGTAGACTCATTCAGGTATTTGTATTAGCACTGCAAGTATGAGCAATTTTGCCCTGGGTATGAAATATGTTGCTAAATGGTAAATAATTTTTATCAGTCTGAAATAAATTAAGGGCATATTTCCATCATTTTATATATGGCTCAGTTTCTGAACAGTTCTATTCTGTTAAAATTATACAAATAGCTTGAGTTCATTTATAAAATTGATTTAGGTTCTAGGTGCCATTCACCCATATATTATCTTGGCAAAGCAATAAAAATTGTGTAGCACTCAGTGCTGTTTTTTTTTCCAGGATATCTGGCATACCTAGCCTCTACTCAATAAATTCCAAAAGTGCTCCCAATCATTGTGGCAACCCCAAAATGCCCCATGAATTTCCATGATCCCTCTTGGTGTGACAGTGAAATGTCTGACCTTTTTGACCCAGGTCCTCTGGTCAATTTAAAAGGAGCGGCCACTGTTTTTTTAATGCAAGTTTGAATTTTTCTTCTCTAAGCATTAAGATATGGTTTCGCTTAGTGGTCATATTTGCCTTTCAGCCAACTTTGTCCAAACAATTGATTTTTGTAATGTGAAAGCTCAGAGAGTTTATGATAAATTCAAGGGCTGATACAGTATTTCAATTTTTTTTAACAAATATAATCATCACAAGACTCTATTCCTGCACCCATCTACGTACCACTCACTTTCTGCTGCATTAAGAATTATTTGTTACAAATAAATTGGTTATAAAGCAAAGAAGGCAAGTTTAGTTATATTTTACACAAAAAATTCCATGAAAATTTAATTTTCAAATGTCTCTGTGCAGGTGAAATTCAGGGGTGTTACACAATTCCCTTTGGGCTCAAGATGTTCAGTGAAGAAGGCTTCTTCCTTTTCTTTTATTCTTTTTTTTTTTTTTTTTTTTTTGCTAGTTCTTTCTGAAGATTTGCCATTACAACCTCAGTGGAAATCCCTAATATCAGACTAGTAGGGTTTTCTTACTCCAGGACATCTTATCAGTCAGTATCCAGAATAGCGAAAGCTGTTTATGTGGAGGAATGTCAACTAAGTGTTCCTATAAAATTCCTTGAAATAAGCCTATTTTCTAGAAGTTTCTAGTATAAATTTCTATTATAAGCATTCTATAAAATTTTGTTCATTCAACAAACAGTTTATGAGCAGGTGAAGTGAGCCTTGAACTAGGGCAGGCACTTCTTAAATCCTTTTCTTGATGGGCCAAATAATAGAATATAATTTCAAGTTTATTAAATGACGATTATAACTAAACACTGGTACATTATTTTATAGCTATTCCAATAATTATTCATTTCTATTCAGTCTATAATAGAACTAATACAATAAAATACTATACAATAATATAATAGGAGGGGCTGGAAGGGTCGACTCATAGTTTCCAGTGTGCTGACATAAGTCCAAAGTGACTGCTAGGGAACAAAAACTCAAGTCTACTCAGTTTACTTTTCTTGGCCCAAGCTAACCTGGCTCAGGAGGATTGACTTAAGTGTCTAGAGCATTGCAACAGACTTGACAGACTTACATGAGGCATACAATAAATATATATTTAACCATTTATTTTCTGCTCACAGAACTCCAGTGAAGAAGCGAAACTGACAGCTTGCCCTGCCTGCATTATGCCTAGGCTACCACAGCTCAGTCAGAAATGAAAATGAAAATGAAAATGAAGCACGCAGGCAAACAGACAATACCTGTGCGTTATGGCCTAGACCCCAACCAACAAAACGGGAACTCCCGCTAGCGCCCGGCCTCCGAATCAGTGAAGACTTGTCCTTTCCCCACAGTGGCCAACTTCCAAGCCAAGTTAATCCTCACTTTGCAGTACTGACATCTACAGACAGGTGAAGACCCTGGAAAATAAGAATCATTTGTGAAAATGTCTGTTTTTCCTCCACATTGATAACCTAGCATTTGGGTGTTTCCCTTTAGAAATCTGCTTCACATTGTGTTCAAGGAGCCAGTGTTTTGGAAGATTCCCTTATAAACATTTTGCCTTTGCCAGTAAGTACGCTTTTTCTTCACAATAATTTTATCTCTGAAATTTCCTTCGACACTAACCTTGTGACATATTCAAAGAGAGAGCATTATTTTATGAATAAGGAAATTTATAAACTTTGTATACCCTTACAATGAATTCTACACTCCTTAAGGCAAACCAAGCCTTTAATCTGTTTTAAAAGTGGATTTCAATTTAAGTTTATCAAAATGGGTAATAAAATGTTCTTTTCCATATATTTAGGCAGCTTTAGAAAATTATATCAAATTCAGTAATTTCATCATTTATTTATTGATTAAATAAACACTGAATATCTATTATATGCCAGACACCATTTCAATCACTGAAGATGAAGGAATGAACAAAAGAGACACAGGGCCCAAGTCCGCGGGGCTCCCATTCTAACAAACTATTAATATATTATAAATTACATATAATATTAAGGATAATTGATTGTATATAGTGCAAACATGGCTAAGCAAACGGTGCTTCAGATTTCATTCAGAAACTGTCACCTTACTATTTTGGAGAAATTTTATATCATTAATATTTATTGGCCATTCTTTGACAGGCAAACTCTGAAGCAGAGGCTCTATTACTCAAAGAGGAAAAAGCACTTGGTGTTCCCCTTTGAATGTCATGGTTGTTAAGATGGCTGATACCTATTTTCATATCTTCATATTTTGAGAGAAGCTTGAAAAATGAAACAGGCTGACAATAAAGTCACTAACAAATTAGTTAACCAAATTTCATGGAAAACTTTTGGACATTAGAGTATCTCCATTCACTCCATTGAAACAAATGTTGTCAGCTTTTAGATATATCTAGGGAGCAATTTGCTCACTGAGCGAACATGGCTTAATGTTTAGGCAGAAGTCATTGCAAACCCCATTTCTATTTTGGGGGGTAAGAAAGAAAACGAACATGATGATAGTTACAGCTTCCATCATCTAGAGGGGCTTATGTTTCTTGAAACAAAAACAACACACACACACACACACACCTGAGCGATTATGACTGGCCTTACTAAATCTTATTGTAGAAATAAGCTTATTGCACCGCTCTGGCTGCAGGTTCCCAGGGGTGCCCATCACACAGAGCGCCTAGAGCTTGCCTTGGCCTATTAGCTGATTCAGTTCACAACGTCCCTTCGGAAGGCAGGGAACTTTCCCTGCAGTCTACAGGGCCATCGGAACCTTTGTCCCGTATCCAGGTTGTCTTCACAGCTTCGGCCCTTTGTTCCCGTTTGCTCCTCTCTGTCTCGGTAAAGAATGAGGTGAGGGCGGCTCTGCTCCTCTAGGGAAGCGCGGAGAGGCTGGGCCAGGCCCTGGAGGCGGCCAGGAGAGTCTGGGGGAGCTGAGGTGTCCTGGGGGCCTGGGGAGGGTGCTGGAGCTTGCACCTGGCTATGGATGTCATCCTGGATGGCTCACTGAGCGCCGGGGATGCCTGAGGGGAAAATTACAGCAATTTTAAGAGTCTGACCCACTTTGCAGCTGATAGCACTAAAAACATGACTTGCAGCCTCTTCTCCTTCCCTCGTTTATTTATTTGAATGAAGATGGCAGAAATGCTCTGTGAATTTTTATGAATTAAGCTAATTTATCTTTTTAAAAATTTCATTCATTTTTTTCCCCTTCTCTGTGAGCAGCTTATACAATGGAGCAGATCCACAGTATTTGTCAATTACTAGAGCCTCATTTTTTAAATTACCGCTTTAAACCCCCAGACCTTCTGATAAACTGCGGACCACAGACTACGTAGTGAATGGGAAAATAAATAAATAACAGATATTGCAGTATACAAAGAGGGTGTCAGTGACTCTCTCTCATCTAAGACAACATTTAATGTAATCAATGGTAGTTGCTCTGGGCCCTGTATCTTTTTTATTTTATTTTTTTTGGTGGGAATTTCTAATGTTATCAATCACTACAATAAATTACAACCTTAATTTTGATCTCAAAATATCAAAGAATAGAAAGTCACATGCATAAAAAGCTGAATGTTTTTATGTATAAGTAAAATTGTTATCCTATAGTAAAAGTTTTAAGTGTATTTCTCCTTAGAATGAAATTATATGCCTGGAAAGAAATGATCTTACTCTCATTTCTATATGTTCTATTATAGCACAGAATTAGATTTTCCAGAATTTACTGTTAATGATTTGAAATTGTTCTTTCAACCTATATAAAATTATGAATTTACTATCCTATAGACAAAGAATAAATCTATTATGTGGCTATTTCTCTCCTAGAATTTTAGAATTGATGAAAAACCCCAAATAAGCATGAGGCCCCTACTATAAAATGAGCCAGATCTAAGGGTGCATTGTGCAACTGCTATAGACAGTTTTGTACAATGCTCAAAATGTTAGATGTGAATTACATTTACAATTCTAACATCGGAACTTCCATATTAGTTTCAATGCTTCCACATATCAAGACTGTTTTTCCCCCCACCAATTCTTAGCATTCTTCAACAATATAATAAGTACTTTATGGGTGAATGTAAACATAACTAGTAAAGGCCGTATGATTTTTAAATTAATTAATAAAAAACATTTAATATAAAATATAGTTGTAAACTATAAGAAAGTTAAATAAATTTAACTGTGAAAGATCATGTAGTTTTGTTCTAGTTCTCAAAATTGTATATTTTTCATATGCCTGGATAGATCAAAGAAGTTGAAGGAATGAATAGCTTTACTTATAACAAATAAGTGATCCTACTCCTTTCTTTGCTTTTCCAAAGTCTGCTATCCATCGCTCCTCCTTTCCACAGCTCTTTTCTAGATTTCATAATACTAATAGGGATCTTAAGCTGCCCGCAGCAATCACATCATAAATTTCAGAGTACAATTGAAACCCTACTTGTTCCCATGTTGTCAAATAAGAGTTCCTGGTAAGAAAGGTTTATGATGAAAACCACCACTTGTGAGTATACATTCAGCTCTGATGCAGTAGAAAACCTTAATTCATAAAATATTGGTATAAGGAACAAAATGCAACTTTGCAATTATTTGCATAGAAGTTACCACTTAAAATGAGCACCAGTACCTGTGACATTTGGGCTGTCTAGACAAAGATTGTTTACCCAAACTAAATCCATTAAAGGTATGTCTCACGGTGTTCGCTAAAACCTACTCAAAAACATCGTGTTGAGTCCAGCTTGCCCTGGTGCCTAACTCCATGGCATAAATTAAGGTTCAGAGAAAGTCTCTTAACTCTTTCAAATCATTAAAGCTGTGCTCAGAAGGAGCAATTGCAGTGATAATTGAATTAATCCCAAATGCAAATGTCTGAGAGTGTTAAGGGTTATTTTTAACTGCAGCTTTATCTACGTTAAAGACATGAAATTTAACATGGAAATAGAGAGCTACAAAAAATGGGTATGTACAAAAGTAAAGGCAACTAAGATTGTGTGTGTGATAATTCAGGTAAATAAAAGTTCGTGAGGTTCAGCCTGTAGGAGTGGTTTCCAGATGAAACGGTTGATGACCACAGCAGAGTGAGGGCAGGAAGTGCCATCCCTGCAAGAAGGGACAAGCAGGACCTGACAGCTACCCTGAGGGAGAGGTTAGTGTGCAGCCGAAACACTCAGATTTACTCCCTTTATGATAGTTAAAAATTTGAGTTCGGTTTGTGATTTTTCATTTCTTTGCCTTTTTTTTTTACTTTTTTCATCTTATGTTCCACAGAATAGTTCCTTAGCTCTTATTTCAAAGTCACTATTTTCTAAAATAGTGACTAAAACAGATGGAGCCTAAAACTCTTCAGCCAAAGTTAAGAAAAGGCAGCTGAATTATCAATGAATTTAGAACCAGAGGTAGCACCACATACGATCTCACCATTCACAAAAATGTGAGGAGTATAGAAGAAACTGGGCTTGAGAGTCCACATAGTCTAATGGTTCTTGCATTGTCACTTTGATTTGCTTGCTACTTGAGTCACCAGATTTGTTCAAATTATTTTAAAATGCGTTTCTTCCTCGACACCCATCGCTTCCAGGATTGTCTCTTCAAATCAGTACATGAACTAGCGTACCTGTTACTCATTTACCCGGACTAAGCCAAAAATAACTACTTCTTGAAAAATATTTGGGTAGAGTGATTATAATCATTATTGGTTTGGTTTTTGTTAACCTTTATATTTTGTTTGAGGAAGATTAAGTCAATCCACCTGGAGTTTAATACTGTATGTTACTATAGTAACTGTATAGCCTGTTTGGCTGTGACAAAGGGGCTTCATCTCGTCCATTTCATGCTCCTGTGTCGACCTACTCCCTCCCAGTGTTTTATTATATCTGTCTTTAAGGGTATCTGCGGGAGCCACAGCTGCTGTGCTTTTGTAACAGAAAGCTGCTTTCACTGTGTGAAACGCTGGCTCTCAGAGGTCTTACAGGCTGATGGCATTATTGAATTTCAAAGCAAAGACAAACAACATTAAATTGTTTAAAGCTAATATTCATGTTTTGCTGCATACCATGTATTTTTCTAGAAATAGTATATAATCTCTTTTCCAGAAAATACTATATAATTGCTATCTAATGAAACTATGAATGAAAGGATAGAGAATAACATTAAGGCGATATAACTTGAAAAACAAACCCAAAGTATATTCAGGTCAGGAAATATGTCAACTTAGTATACAGTCTTTTAAAAGGAACACTTTTTTGATCAGTTAATTTGATTGCTTTATTCTTTTCAAGTTTTATAGACATTCAGTTTTAGCCAAACAGCCTATTTAGGTTCTATTCTTAAACCAAGTTTTCGTCTTGATCTCCTTTGAAGAAATGTGTTAGATTCTATTATTCGCAAAGATGAAACATCAGTATTTGTCAAGGTGAAATTGAATACAGTTTTAGTGTACTCAGCTTTAGTTTATATGAAAGCACTGAAAAAATACTTTCGATAATAGTTCTATTTTTCAGTTTCTTTCATTTATCTAGCCAAAACACCTCCCGAACCTGAAACTTTAAAATACTCATCCTCCTGGAGTGGTGCAATGGTTCAGTTTTTATTTGCCTCTGTTCCATAACAGGCAACTTTGATGATATTTTTTCAGAATATCAGTGCAGTGATTTTCCAGTTGTGTTAATTGTTGTGCTGGAAAAGTGGTGAATGCTCAGAGCTATCTTGTTAACTTGCTAAGCATCTGGTCAGCAGGGTAGTTCAGTTCCAGCAAGGCTCTTGACACCTCTGCCAAGAGTTATTGATACCTTACACACCCCAGCTGAGGCAGATTGTTTTAGTTGGGCTTCAGATTCATAGCGTAGCCTGTAGTTAGGAAAAGGGGGGGGGGGGGGGAACCAACACAAAAAACAAGTGATTGACAGCCCACACCTCCTGGGCCCTTCTTACTACCAGACACAACATCTGCTATGCCCTGTGGAGCAATGAACCAACACACACCGAGAGAGAACTGTTTCTAGCATTGTCAGGGTGGATTTTGTTTAACCCTTTGTAGCTAATCTCTGGAGAAAAGTGTGAGATGGCTTTTCCTTGGGGGTGAGTATAGGTGTAAATGTTGATTTGGGGGGAGATTAGAATGCCTTGCTTTAAAAGGAATTTTACTTAATAAAATATTACAGAAAGTGACAAAAAGGAGTCTAATATAAGTGCCTAGAAATAAGCTTATTGTTGCGCTTTTTCATTGTCATATGAAAGATGTGTCATATTCTCTCTCATCACTATCTCAGAATCAGGAAAACTGAACTTGTGCAGAGTAATGAATTAGTGGCAAGTGGTTTTGGTTTTCATTCATACTGTATTCTCAGGCATATATGATTTTCATTGCATCTAGATTTTAAAAATTATTCTCAAAAATTGAAGAAATGAAGAAGCCAGTACATTTGTTAAGTAGATAGAAAAGCCATAATGTGTCCATGCCAAAGCTTTTATAAGGCAAAAGTGCTGTGCATCTAAAATTCTATAAATTCCAAAGTTATAATACTGAAATATGAGAGTCTTCTATATCATTTTTTAAAACTTGGTTTTTGTTATTGCCAACTCAACTACCCTGCTGATAGAATACAAAATTCTGTATTTGATAATAAATATGGCTCATTAAAAATGCATCAAGAAGCTTTTGTAGGCTGCCAGCAATATACAGGAACATTTAAAGGTTCCCCAAAGCAATTTCCAGGTTAAAATTATTTTCACATTTTTGAAGGGCTCATTTTTTTTTCTGGATATTTTAAGATATCTTCTGAAACAATTTTTCATACTTTGGGCACATTAGTAAAAAAGTTAAAGAATAGGAAATAATGCTGAGGTAAAATTACTTATTCTCTGATAACTGGCATGAATAAAAATTAGAAAACAAAGTTTCAACGTTGAAAAAATATATCAATGAATCTAAGAGTCACAACACATTTCTTTTTACTTGGGTCAGTTTTTGTCAGACTAGCTCTCCATCATATTGCCATGCATGAAGGGTAATATCGGATAGCCATAATACCTCTGTTTACAACGCTTTAAGAACAAGTTATGCTACAGAAGAGCTAGTAGCATTTTGATTATGTCATTACTACAGCAATGTAATTAGCAATGTTATTATTGTTATTCATTACTCTCACCTCTTGTCAGCATTATGTTACTCCCACATAATTCACCTAATATTATGAAGACAAAGAAATTATTGCTTGAGTTATAATATATCATATTGCTATCACTCAGAGTTGTAGTAGTGAATGAGTGTATACATATATAGTATTTAAGATGCATTTTCGACAGATTTGTTCTCATGCCAGGAGTTTTAGCCCAAGGCAGATTAAATACTTAAATGCAGATAACTTAAATTATTTTTCTTCTTTCATTACTTTGAAACTTTATTATATGCCATAGACATATGTGTGCATGTTTACTGCTTAATTCTGTTTAATTGATCTATTTATTTATTACTATTGCAATACCACATGATTTTCATTATTGTAACTTTACATTATATCTAGACATATGTTTGGGAAATACCTTAGTTTTGATTTTGTTTTGCTATTGTTATTTTTTTCTTGGCTATTTGTATTGAAGAAACTGTCTTTACCCCATTGTACATTCTTGCTCCTTCTTTAATAGATTGATTGACCACACAGGCGTGGGTTTATTGCTGGGCTCTCTCTTCTGTTCCATTGGTCTATATGTCTGTTTTTATGGCAATACCATGTTGTTTTGATTACTGTGGCTGAAGTATACTTTGATATAGGTAAGGTGATACCATCAACTTTTGTTCTTCTTTCTCAATATTTCTCTGGTTATTCAGGGTCTTTCATGGTACCATGTAAAATATAGGCTTATTTTTTCTAGTTCTATGAAAAATGCCATTAGTGTTTTGATAGGGATTGCTTTAGGTAGTATGGATATTTTAATGTGTTAATTTTTCCTATCCATGAACATATTATGATAACCTCCTATTTATTTATTTCTTCTTCAATGGCTTATAGTTTTCCTAGTACAAGTCTTTTTTATCTTCTTGGTTAAATTATTTCCAGGTACTTTATTCTTTTTGATGCACTTATAAATGGGACTGTTTTCCTAACTTCTCTTTCTGATAGTTCATTATTGGTGTTCAAAAATGCAACCAATTTCTGAATACTAATTTTGTATCCTACTGTTTTACTGAAAACATTTATTAGTCCTAACAGTTTTTTGGTGGAATCTTTAGGGTTCTCTATGTAGAGTATCATGTCATTTGCAAATAATGACAGTTTTACTTCTTCCTTTCCAGTTCGGATGCCTTTTATTTATTTTTCTTGTTTAATTGCTGTGGCTAAGATTTCCAGTTCTATGCTCAAAAAAGGTGTGAAAGGTGCTTGCCTTGTTCCAGAACTTAAAAATGAAAGCTTTCAGCTTTCACCATTTAGGTAAGGGCTTGTCAGTCATATATGGCCTTTGTTATGTTGTGTGTTCCCTCTGGTCTCACCTTACTGAGAGTATTTTATCATAAATTAATGTTAGATTTTATCAAATGCTTTTTTGGTATGTATTGATATGATCATATCATTTTTATCCTTCATTTTATTTATGTGGTGTATCACACTCATTAATTTGTAGATATTGAACCAACCTTGCATACCAGGAATAAATCCCACTTAATCATCATGTATGATCTTTTCTTAATGTGTTGCTGAATTTGGTTTGCTAATATTTTGTTGAAGGTTTTCCCATAGTGCTGGTACATTAGATTAACTACTTGATTTAAAATTGAGATACGCCAATGAGTATAACTAGCTCATGCCATACATAATACTATTAATAGACTAAATAATAAATCAGTTAAAATTACATTTTAAAATACAACAAAAGAATATTATTTTAAAAGAGAGTATACATTATATATTGAGTTTCTATCATTGAAAAAAGCTTATTTAGATAGCTCAGTTTTAGAACACAGTAACTAATGACACCACTAGTGAAATTTGCCAATAGTGATAAATTTTGACTCTGCTCAGTTATATAATTTTCTTATATTTTAAGTCTCTTTTGTGGAATTTTTTAATACTTTTTAGCATTAAATCTTGATATCTCATTAAAAATTACATGAAGTACCAGATAATTATATTTGATGGACAAGAGTAATACAGAGATTTCATCTTTGGCGATAACAGAGTAACTAATATGAGAATTGATCCCTTGGTGTAAATAAAAATAAAATAAACTAAATATGTAGTGAAACAATGTTCATATATTAGATAGCATACAGCAGAGGCTTGTGATCCGAGAGGAAGAAAATGCATCAAGTGAGATTCACTGTTGCTCCAATTTAGTACCTGAACACAATCTGGGCACTATCTGGACTTGTATGTAGAAAAGTAAAGTCAAAACAGAGCAGTCCTTTCCATTGATCTGGGAAGGCAAAAATTGGTGACACTTAGGACTTCTGGTGTCAAACAGGACATGGTAATAGAGAAAAGTGAGCTGTACAGGAATAGAGTTCCAAAAGTCAGCATAAGGAATCCCTCACGTGTTGATCTGACTGGGAAAAGGGTACTGCGTAGGTTGAAATTTTGCAAGGGCTGGCAAACAACACTTGCTGGAGATCTTTGAATTGAATGGAACTTGAGGATATCACAGCGATAGAAGACATAGACTTCCTCACTAGCTGGAGTGAGAAAAAGCACTTGATGACACCCAGAGAGGCCACTCTGGAGAAGAGGGACTACTGTATCCCTAAAGTAAGTGCTACTATAGACACAACCTAACAAATCTAAAAGACAAGACTCAAAAGAATCAAGCCAATCAGCAAGTCTATCCCCTGTAAATTAACTGCCTGCCAGAACAAAGCACATCACTCTCTAAAGAGAGTCAACAAAATACAGACTTTCAACAATGTAGAACACACAATTCTCAGCAAACAATAAAAAGTATTGATTATGCAAAGAAGAAAGAAAATGTTACCTCTGACCAGAAATATAAATAGTTACTTAGAAATGATTCTGAAATGCCCTGGACATTGAAATTAGCAAAAACAAACAAAATAAATAACAAATGTGTTCATGTGGTTGTTATAGTGTCATAGCTAACACCTTCCTTCAATGCCTTAAAAGAAAATATGGCCATAAAGAATAAACAAATGGGAAATTTCATCAGAGAAGTAGAATTTATAAAAAGAACCAAATGGAAGTCCTTAACATAACATTATAGAATCCACCAAATGAATGTAATAACAATTCGAAGATGGCAGACAAAGGGTTAGTGAACCTGAAAGAGGTCAGTAGAAATTATCCAATCTAAGGAACAAATGAAAAACAAAGGTAGAAAAAGAAAATAAACAGTATGTTAATAACCTTGGAAAATATCAAGCAACACCCTAAATATTCTAATTTGATGACCAAATATCTACTTGTAGATCCAAGAACCTCTGTCACCTTGAAGCAGAATAATACATAGGCAACATCAAAAACTGACTAAAATAAAAGATAAATTGAAAATCTTGGAACTAGTCAAAGAAAATGACACATTACATAAAGCAGAACAATCATAAAAAAATAGCAGGCTTCTCATCAGAAAAACTGGAGAAAAGGACAATGAAACATCTTTCAAGAACATAATTATTAACCCAAAATTCTACATGCAGTGAAAAACTATTTTTAAACAGTTTTGTTCAATAAACACATTTTCAGAGAGGCAAAAAATGAAAAAAATTCCTTGTCAGCAGACCTGCTCTATAGGAAATGCTCAAGAAAGTTCTTCGGGCTGAAGGGACCACCACGAGACAGAATCTCTACAGTAAACAACGTAGATCAACAACATTAGTAAACATAAGGGTAAATAGCAAAAGTTATGCTTTTCCTCTTAAATTTTAAAAGCAAAATTTTGTGTTAAAGAAAAATTGTGTTAAAAATAAAACAGAGAAATTTGTTTTGTGGACTTTCTATGTAGAGATTGTGTGTGTGTGTGTGTGTGTGTGTGTGTGTGTGTGTGTAAATAATAGCACAAAGCTAACAAGGGAAAACAAAATTTTGTTGCTGAAATGTTCTTATGTTTCCATGAAGAGGCACAAAATTAGCCTTGAGTAGACTCTGACTTACACGTAAGTCATACAGTAATAATTTTAAAAACAAAATGCCAACTATGATAGACACATAGCCAATAAAGGAAATAAATAGAATGATAAAAAATATTTTTAAAAAGAGAACAAGAAGGACAGATAAGCATAACTTAAATAATACTGAATTGAAAAATATAAAAAAGAAGGCTATCAAAAGCAGGAAGCAGCCCTAGGCTGCCTGCAAGAAGTGAACTTTTAAATACATGCACTGATAGGATGGAAGTAAAAGAACAAAAAAAGGTATATCACAGAAATTATGAGCAAAAGAAGGCTGAATATGCACTGTTAATACTAGAGCAAATAGATTTTAAAACAAGGCTTATGAAGAGAGAGAAACAGGTTAATTTCACAATGATGACAGAGTCGGTTCATCAAGGAGATGTAACAATCATAAATAATGTCTCCTACCAAGAAAGCTTCAAAATACATAAAGCCAAAACTGACAGAACTAAAAGGAGAAAGACAAATCAAAAGATTTAGTTAAAAATTTTAACACCCCTCCCTAGAAAAACTGGACAAAAAATGTCATATAGAAAATCTGAAAAGCACTATCTACCATCTTGATAGAATTGGTCTTTACAGAATTCTCACACAATCACTGCAGAATACACATTGTTATAAGTGCTCATGAACCATTTACCTAGGTAGACCATATGCTGCAACAGAATATACTATCTGACCATAACAAAGTTAAATTAAAAATAAATAACAAAAAATCTAAAAAATCCCCAAATATTTTTTATGTGATTTTATTAATTTCAGAGAGAGGAAGGGAGAGGGAGAGAGATAGAAACATCAATGATGAGAGAGAGCCCACAACCCGGGCATGTGTCTTAACTAGGAATCGAACCATGACCTCCTGGTTGATAGGTCGATGCTTAGCCACTGAGCCATGCAGGCCGAGCCCCAAATATTTTTATATAAAGAATTTATTTCTGAGTAATCCATAGGCCAAAGGACAAATTACAAAGAATTTTAGAGTATATCTAAAACTGAATAATAAACATACAATATATCAAATTTATGGGTAGTGCCTACAGCAGGGCTTAGAAATGAAGTCTATAGCTTTAGATGAGATGAGATTACATGTTTAAAAGAAACAATCTAAGTATTTAACACTATTTCATAGTGTTAAAGAGAGATGAACAAATCATATCCAAAATACATAGTCCAGGAAAAGTAAAGATAAGAGAAATACATAAAACAGGAAAAATTAACAAAGCAAAATCAACTCTTTAAAAAAGATTATAGGTTTCACCCCCACACCAAGCAAATATGTGGTGTCTTTTGCAAAACTGTTTTTCCATCTCTGACACAAACTAGGTGTTCTATAATTGAATTCAATTTTCACACTAACTACCCAGAGTCAGCATCAGATTCCACAGGTTTAAAGCCTTAGTCCTGTAAGACTAACCTCACTTCAGACACCAGTCACAAGTATCAAGACCCAAGGTTACTCACACTTCAGTCTGATCGGCTACAAAGTCTTGGGTTCCCACAACACCTCTCCTCAAGTTCAATAATTTGCTAAAAAGACTCACAGAACTCAAGAAAATGCTACACTAAATATTATAGTTTATTATAAAGGACACAAATGAACAGCCATTTAAAGAAGCACATGGGGCAAGTTCTAGAAGGCTCCCAAGTACAAGAGCATCTATCCCTGTGGAGTTGGGGGTCTGTCACCTTCCTGGCATGTGGAGGTGTTCACCAACTCAGAAGCTCCCCAAACCCTGTTGTTTAGAGGTTATTATGAAGGTTTCACTATGTGGACATGATTGACTAAATCATTGGCCATTGGTGGCTAACTCAATCTCCAGTTCCTCTCCTTTCCCTAGAATTTGGGGTGTAGAGCTAAAAGTTCCAAGCTTCTAATCAAGGCCTGGTCTTTCTGATTACCATTCCTCATCCTGAGGCTATCTAGAACAAAAGACGCTGCCATCACCCTTATCTCTCAGAAAATGTCAAGGGTCTCAGGAGCTCTGTGTTTGGAAATGGGGACAAAAAACAAATATATACACATATATATATGTATATATATATGTGTGTATATATGTGTGTGTGTACATATATATGTGTGTGTGTGTGTGTGTGTGTATATATATATATATGTATATATCATAGGTCAAAGCTGAATAAAAATGATAAAATATGAGGAGAACCCATTACTACAAAGGGAGGACCCAACTTATTAATATCACAAAAGAAAGAGGGATCTCACTACAGATTTTATAGACAATAAAAGAATAATAAGAAAATATTATGAATTAATTTATTCAATAAATTTGACAACATAAATGAAATGGATGAATTCCTAAAAAAAATTTTTCAAAAACTAACACAAATGAAATGTAATATTTGAATAGCAGCATATCTAATGAAAATTAGAGCTTATTATTTAAAAATAAATGTAAATAGAAACTTTTCATAAAGAAAACACAAGGCATGGATGGTTTCACTAGTAAATTCTCCCAAGAATTTAGAAGTGCCAATCTTACACAAAATGTTTCAGAAAGTAGATATGGAGAGAATACTTTCAAACTTGTTTTATGAAGGTACCACTATCCAAACCCTTACAAACACATTACAAAAAAGATAATATCTAAGACCAACATCCATTATAAAGATGTAAAAATTCCTAATGTAACCACTCAGAAACTTCCTATCTTTAGCATGACCCTTTCTTCTTTCTGTTCTTCCACTCCCTTCCTTAATCATTAAGCCCTTGGGATATCAGTTTCTGGTCAACATCAAATTGTCTTAAAAGCCAAGGTCTATTGACCACAGAAACAGAGTTTCAGTCAAGCTCAAGATTCAGTTGTGTTTCAGCCTCAGGGCCCTGAGGCTGAGTGATCATCCTGACCACGCCCTAATGAAACCAGAGGGAATGATGCCCTGGCTGACATCGGGACCTGATTCAATGATCAACTACTCCCTACCCTGGCCCCTACCAGTCAGTGGAGCCACAACCCCAACTCCTTTAGCTACTATGATTAATGATTTTTCCCCCATATAAACCCCCCTGGAAGCTATCTGGAGCCAGGTCTTTGCGCAAAGACTCACCTGTGACTCTAGCATGGCACCATTTTCTTAAAAATAAACCTTTACTTTCTTGGCTGCAAACTCCTGTTAGCAACTGATTGTTCTTTGATGTGTGCAGACAAACAGGCTTCTTTAGTTTGGTAATACTAACAGAATGTTAGTAAATGAAGCCATTAATATACAAAAATATAATAGATCCCGAGTAAATGAGGTGTCTTAAGGTTGCAAGGTTGTTTTAACATTTGAAAATCAATTATTGACTCATTATATTAATTAGACTAAAAGAGAAATAGCTTGGGTGTCTGTTTTTAGCACTTCTCTTCCATGCCATGCCAACTAAGCAAGAAAAATAAATAAACACAAAGTTTGGAAAGGGAAAATAAAATCTGTCTTTAGTTGCACGTAACATAATTGTTTACATAGAAAATCTCAAGGAATTTATAAAACAACTACTAGAATTAGTAGGTGAATTTAGCAATGTTGCAGAGTACAAGAGTAATATATTAGCAGCATAGATAATAAGTTAAAAATAATTCCCTTATACAATAGTGTCTAAAAACAAGAAACATCTCATAGTAAACTTAACAAAGGGTTGCAAAACTTCCACACAAAACATTCCCAAGAAAGAAATTAAGAAAAATTTTAATTCATGGACACAATGTCTTGGATTAGAGCGTTCGTGATTGCTGAAATGTTCATTCTCTACCCTCCCCTAACTGAGCTGTAGGGTAAACACAATCTAATCTCAATCACAACAAGCTTTTCTTGTAGAAATGTAAGAGCTTACTCAAAAAAAAAAAAAAAAAAAAAGCTAACTCAAAATTTATTTGGAAATGTAAAATAAATCACCAAAAAATCTTCAAGGAAATTACTTCAGGGAAATTACTGGAGGACTTACATCATCTAACTTCAAGTTTTACTACAAGTTTACAGTAATTAAGACATTTTGACTTTGTTTCATGATAATAAAAAATATAGATCAATGGAAAACCTAGAGAGTCCAGAAATAGGCCCACACTTAACGCAGCACAATTGCATTTGCCCAAAGGCACTAAAGCAAATCCTGGGGGAAAATATTTTCAACAAACAAAGCTGAACAACTGAATATCTATATGAAAAAACGTGAAGCTCAAACTCTACCCAACATCAAACATAAAATTTAATTTGAGGTGTATTATAATCTAAGTGATAAAACTTAAGTTGTAATAGTTCTAAAGGTAAACAAAGGAATGATAATGAGATGCAACTATACTGCCACTCAAATCCCTGGGGAGGGAGGGATTGAAAATACTATGTTTGAAGCATTTGGAACTCTCATACATTGCCACAGATGACAGAAAGAATCACAAAATAATTGTGGCAAAAATAAACAATTACTAAATAAAGATAAAGGGCTTGTTATCAAATATTCTTGCAACTTTTCTGGTAGCCTGATAATACTAAAATAAAAACTGATAAGAAAAGTAATACACGATAGCTCATTTGAGGATTCATAAATACCCTTTTAATTTTGCTAAGTATAATGTTAACTTCTGCAAACACTATTTAGAAAGGGATATCCAAGATTATCCGAAAGCTAACTGAAAATTGTATATAATTTAATAGGGATATTTTAAATATTGCAGCATATACGTATATTGTTTATGGAATTATATTTTTATTTTGTGCAAAAATTTGTAGTTAAAAGGGGATTCCTCTATAATTTGCACCTTGTTTCCTCTGTAATCTATCTGTAATATTATTTTTCACAGACACTATATCAATATCATTGAAAATTTAGAAATTGTGATTCAACATCCCTTAGATATTCTATTTTTATATTATTTCCAAATCAGAATATTCTATTCTATTACTTTTTAACTTATTCCATGCACATTATTAACTTGTAACTTTGCTATCTTATTGTTTTGTTCAATAAAATATTCTGGTTGATAATAAAATGTGTTGTGCTTCAACAGCATGGGCTTAATTCAAAAACTCAGAGATGAGAGCAAAACACATGGTTGAGCCACTTCGGACTAGAAAAAACAATGACATTGAAATGACCTACTTTTAGTATACTGTTTCACAATTTTCTTTTTCTAGACCACAACTTCCTTCAGTTGATTCAATCTGAATAATGCATTGTTTATTAAGTACAGTCACTCATAAAGCAAACATACAATGTTGTGCTTATTGTATTAAAGTTTAATATGGCATGGCGCATGAGTCAGGGGAGTATATTCATAAACAATAATAGTAATAACTTAAAAAATGAAAGGTAGCAGATTTAAACACATCAACTTCTTTTTAAAACAAAATCTGGTTCATCACTCTCATTGTTAAGTTATAAGACATTTCAAAATAAACATTTTGTCCTTTATTAACTTATTTTTCTATAGTGTCCATAACTTGTCATTAAACACATGAAGTTTTTTTTTTATTAATCAAAATTAGGAATCATCTGTGTCACAGGTACTTCTACCAAATAGACAGCTATTGAGGTCAGTGTCCAGAGCATATAACACAGATATATAGATAATTAGCTATGCTACTTATCATATCTGAATATAGAAAGTCATAAAAATACATTAAACATTCTTCTTGACTCTATGTGCTATCAGTATATATCTTTGTACTTTATTTTCTATACCTAACTCAATTAAATAGTACTGGTATCTACCTGATAGGTTTTCCTTTTTAGATTCCAATTTTCTACTGTTTCTGTAAGAAAATAATGATAGTTAAACCCTCATTTCTCGCAAGTAATGTTTCTGATGATCCAGGTTGACCTTCTTGGCATAATTAATTCAAGATCTAAGCTGTCCTTATTTTTAAAGCTATCTTCAGTTATATAGGATATAACTACTTTTATGTTGGGTTCAGTTTCACTTTTTATTTAAATTGCATTATACTTTAATGGTAAAATAGTATTTTCTACTGGAAATAGATACCAATTTATTACCAATTTATGCATATTTTCTAAATCATATTAATGGTATACTTGTAAATATATTTTGCGTTATTAATATACTACTTTACTCCATGTTTCTGTGTGCATGCTAACTTCATTATTTTAGCTGTATGCAATAAAACTTAAGAACTAGCCTGTTGTAAGATAGGACCCATATTTTCTTCATCTTTCACCGTATTTTTGTAGTGGCAAGCACACTGCACTATTAGTCAATTAGTGTCTTTCAAATTGGAAGTTCTACTTCATTCCAACTTATTTTTTATAGTGCTAGAATGTGAAAGGACATCTCCACCAATGCTCAGAAGGGAGTAAGTTTTGAACTAATTTATAAGGACCCACCAAAATGATTTAGTTAAAAAAGTATATTTGGAATGCCTCTTCTTTCAGGCAAAATTGCTTTAGTTTCCACTACTTCCATCCAATTAAATGTTTAGTGCTTGGGAGGAAACAATGGATTCACATTTTGGGGGTAGCAGATGCAGTTTCCATTTGGTAATATGTCCATCACAGAGTTTTTCATATTATTATTCAGAAGCTCATTTTAGTTACCCAAATAGGGAGTAAAGTAGAGAGTAATGACTATTTATTGAACACTTAAGCTGCAACCATGTTTGTGGTAGACACCAAGTGCCATAATTGTCATTTATATTAAATATACAGTGTTTGATTTACATGCTCAGATTTGAAAAATGGGAGCCTCTTTATGCCATGTTTTGTGTAATTATAGCCAACATTTATAATTTATTAAATGCAAGGTAGATGCTATTATGTAATAGCTTTGCTTTGCAGATGATGACGAAACTAAATCCCAGACATTTTAAATGACTTGTGAGTAAAAAGTGGAGCCAGAAATCTATATAAAAAACTTACATATTTAACTTCTACATTCTATTATTTCCCAAAGCTAGATGGGGGAATGAATGTTTGGAGAAATAATTATGCTCATACATCAAGAGAGATACAGTCTTTTTGTGCCACTTAACATACTTCAGTTACATTCTATATGCATTTATTGAGAACTTACATATGTACCAGGGAATGCTAAAAAAAAGAGGGGGGAGAATATCAATTCAAACCAATAAACATGTAATGAAGGCTTACTACACGCCAACTGATATACTCATTCCAGTAGATACAAAGATCTTTGCTTTGTACAGGAATTTGTAATATTGTTGGAGATAAAGAAGTATGTGTCACATAGTGGAGTAGGTATAGTAGGACACCAAAACAGATGCGTGTGGTGAGGGAAAGCTAGGTAAGTCTCTAAGAAAATATCCAAATTTTGAGTTGGGAGCAGGGTAAAGGATATTAGATATCAGAAACAACATATTGAAACCCCGAAGTGTCAATTAGCCTGATATGTTCAGAGTATGAAGAGCATGTTAGATGAAAAAGATGAAGTGATTATCAAATGAACCTGGAGATTAGACAGAAGCCAGGAATAACAGTCAGTATTAATGAGGTATTATTGGTTAGCCTTTCTCAGAAAGAATATTCTGTCCTAAAACCATTGACTAGGAAATGCAGGATATGGCAAAAGTAGGTTTACAATGGTAAGTATGCAAAACACAGAGTTTATTCTTGTATTATTAATTATTGCATTATTTTTCATATGAACAACTGTCATCCTACTTTTGCCCCGCCCTGTATATGTTGATCAGCAGAAAAGCAATAACTGACCAGCAGGGCATATCCATCTAGGTATTGAACACTCAACTCAACATGTCCCGATCATTGGGTTCAGAAAAGGTCAACAACTTTTTAAGAAGCTGGAAGGGAAGTTCACTCAAATCCTATCTGAAAATGACCCCTATTACCTTTATTCTTCCAGTCTTCATCTTATAAGGGCAGAATCGCAAACTGTCCAGACCTAAAGTGCTGACAACATTTTAGCCAACTCCAGTCATTTCTCTCCATGAGCCCTTGAGCCTGAGACAGTATTTCCTTTGGATTTAGTTTCCTTGTCTTGCTACTCTCATTCTTTACGGGGCTTGCACATGTAACCCGAGACTGTAGTCTTGTCAGTGTTGGGGCTGTCACTCTCACACATGCCTTGGTAGATAAACCCAGGACATACAGACTTGGATTCCACATAACTATGCTTCGCTCATTTGATAAGAACTCTGCTGTCTCAGAAATTACTGGGCTCACTATTATCTCAGTCACTACTAAACTTTTTTTATTTTTATTTAAATCCTCACCAGAGAATATTTTTTTCCATTGTTTTTTCAGAAAGAGTAGAAGGGGGGAGAGAGAGAAAGAGACACCGATGCAAGAGAGACACATCGATTGATTGCCTCCCACACAAGCCCAGACCGGGGCCAGGGATCCAGCCTGCAACCAAGGTATGTGCCCTTGGCCACATTCGAACCCAGGACTCTTCAGTCTGCAGGCCTAACCACTGAGCTAAACCAGCTAGGGCAAAACTTGCTTTTCGATATTAAATCTTGACACATTCCAAGTTTCCTCAGCATTTCAGTATTGCTTGTCATCATCTGTCCTACTTTATTGTGCAAGCTTGGTGGAATGACTTACTCTGCCTATCCCCTCTTTCTCTTGCTTCTTATTAAGTCCAAGATAGGAAAATTATACCATCTTGTTGTGTGGACCTTACAATCTCAAAGATATTATGCAATGATCAAGCTGCATTTCCTTACATCAGTCAAATATATGGATGGAGCTTTTCTGGGGCAGATTCCACAACTGGAATAGACAAAATGGAGTATTGCTAGATCCTGCCGATCACGACATTGGCTATTTCCTTCTGCAGAAATCAAAGTATCTGGTAACAGTTTCACTTGCTGAGAAGTGTCACTTAGTACATAAATGCTAACACCACCACCAAGATGGAAGTTGCTGCCCTTGACTTAACTCTTATCAAAAGGATATGGGTAGGGTTAAACAAAAGTGTTTGCTTTGTAAAAATTCACTGAATGTGCATGTATAATTTGTTCCCTTTTTTTATATTTGGTATAATTCAGTAGAAGAGTTTATACAAAGCAGTAAATGTATACTAAAATGTATAATGAGAAGTGTTCAACTCAACTAATTATAAATAGTCATATTGGGTGATTTTTGATGTATTGCTTTTGGTATTAGAGCATTAAAATAATATAGCTTATAAAATAGCAACGTCTGTTTATTTTGTTTCTTTTCCAAATTTCTATGAATTAAAAATAATATACATGTCTATTTGTGTATGTATGTATATATTCATAGATCATTTTTAAACAAATGAATTATTTAGTTCAATTAAATAATTAAAAATTAAATAAATAACACAGACATATATGTGTCTATAGTTATCCATAGATAAGAAATTAAAGAGTTATATGACTTAAATTTTATATCCACAGTATTCATTTCAGGCTATCAAATATTTAATACCAGCTATTCTTTGGGATTTGTTAGCATATCTTTTAAAACTTGCCTGCGGCAGTTACAAGAATGAATGTAAAAGTGGTTTTGATTCTCGTTTTGGGTTGTCAACCTTGACAGTGTGGGTGGGATTTACAGTCACGAAGCAAGAGCACAGACACTCACACCAGCGCACCTTTATCGTCTTCCTGGGGAAGATTCTTTCCCAAAATAACTAAAAAACTTGTCATTTGTCAGAAGAATTATGGAGTAGAGCTCTTGGGGAGTAACCTGGAGCCTGAGAGTCTGGAAACAAGAATCTGCTAGTGACCATTTTGGATCTACAACCAGATACTCAGACTTTTTTTTTTTTAATTTGCTTTTTAGCAGACTTAAAAACCTTTGCATTTTATAGTCATAATCAGAAAAAAATAGAATACTTTAAACTCATATTTTATATTATTCAGAAATATAAGAAGAATTTAAATTTAAAAATAGAAGGCTTACTGTTAAGGAAAAGAGAAAATCAAGTCATTATGATGTTTACTATTTTGCTTGGATCAAAGGGCAAACTTTCTGTATCCAGATGATTTCAAGAAGCTACTCAGGACTCTCATCCCCTCTAGGGAGGGACTTGAAAGAAGCATAACTATGAACTTTATGACTATAGAAATCCAGCCATGTCCCTGGAAGAATGTTTGTATTCTCTTACCTAATGCCTAACCAACACTTTAATAATTCATTAAAATAGGGGTTCAAAGGATTGGCTGCTGTAACGCCCATCTTGTTTCCATGGGGGTCAGGTTCTGACTAAGCTCTGCTCTGCTCTGTTACTAAAACGTGGAGGAAATGTATTGGTAAGAGGATGATGGTGCCAAAGTAATAGAACTGAAGAATGCTGCATTCAGGTCTTTCCTTAAACTCTTTCACAGTTTGATTGGAAGCTGAATTTCAAGACTCTTTGTTACTGGCACCTATGCATCATAATTGCTGAGGCATATTATCATCCATCCTTACACCGAGTCTGCATATAGCCTTACCCTGAAATCCGCATGTCTTTGTGAGGCATACTTTTTTTTTTTCATTTAAGTCCTTTTATTACAGCGGTGCCAGCTACTGCTGCTATCGTTAAATGCCTGTCAGCATTTCCATTATAAACCTTATTTTCAGGGGATTTATAACCTAGCCATTTTAATTCACATTCGACTGAAAGTTGCCATCGAAATTCTCAGCATACAGTAGGTGCTGTTTTCTTTTATCACCAAATTTTATTTGGATCTGTTTATCTGCCTGAGATTTAGCAATATGTAAAACCATAACATTGCAATGAAGGAAAAGTAGAGATGTTTTGGTAGATGTTTCCTAAAGTAAAACTGTACACATGCAAAACTAAAGAGGAGCTATAAAAAATTGTCAGACCCCTGACAGGCAATAGTCTTAATGGATAATTTAGAACCATTATTATTTTAGTGTACTGATATTTTATACTCATATTTTTATATTTAAAAATATATTTTATTGTGAAAACCAATTGGTATCATGAAAAGTTATGGTCAGTTCAATATAGCATCCTGTTCACTCTAATAGGCTATTGGTGTCATGAAATGTAACATAAAGCCATATCCTTTTTATAGTAAAATAAAAAGTTTTAATGTGTAAATTAGATGTCTATTTTTTTTTTTTTTTAGAAATCCTACCTACCTTTGCTTTCATTCATCATGAAAGAAACTATGATTTAATTTTTTTCAAAATATAAAATGATTTTACATCACCTGGCTTCTTTAATTCATTTTTATTGTTGGAATAAGTATATAATGGTCATTTTTAAACACTCTAAAAGCAATAATTCAGATACTGAATAAGCAGAAAAAACATTACCTCAGGTTTTACTGCTGCTTCATGCATTGAGAAAACACAAGAATAGGCGATCTAAATTTGTAGAGACTTTATGACTAAAGTAAAAACAGGTATGGCAAGACAGTACCCATGATGAACACAGATAGCTAAATCACTAAAAATAAAAACCTTCATGCAAACTATAAAGCATAGGCATAAAAATATTTGGAACTTCTCCAAAAAATAAGAAGAATTTGTTGAAGAGAAATAACTGTAAGGATAGTGGCCTGATTGACCTTACTATGTAGCTATCATTAGCATTTGCCCTATGCTTGGAACTGATTATATGCTTTACACTACCTCATTTAAGAATCTTAATAACTTTTTGATATGGGAATTATTATTATTCTCATTTTACATATGAAGAAACTTAGGCTAAGTAAATTTAAGTTGTTTGCCCAAAGTCAGACCGAATGAGGTAACAGAACCAAAAGTTAACCCAGACCTGCCTAATTCTTAAGCCTTTGACCTTGTTGGTCAAAGATATAAAAATTGAATGCAAAGAACATATATTAATTTTGCATATACATGTGTGTGAATTTAAAATATAAAAGAGTAAATTACACTTAACTGCCTCTCCACTTCTCTATGTCTATAACACAGTGGCTAGACATCTAGATAAAAGCATTTAGTCATTTTGCATGAGTCAGTGAATGAGCACTCTGCTGCCCAGAATCCCATTCTTTATTTAAAATCAAATTTATTGGGGTGGCATTGGTTAACAAAACTATACAGGTTTCAAGTGTACAACTCAATAAAACATCATCTACACACTGCATCTTGTGCCTATCACCCAAAGCAAAGTCTTTTTGCTTCCCCATTTATCCCCCCTTTACACCCTTCCACCTTCTCCCACCCCACTTTCCCTTGGCTATCACCACACTGTTGTGTGTGTCTATGTGTCTATATATATAGATATATATGAAACAGCCCTCCAAACTCTCTCCCTTCTGATAGTAATTGGACTCATCAAGAAAAAATGGGAGAGGACACAAATAAAATTAGAAATGAAGGAGAAGTAACAAGTGACACCCCAGAAATACAAAAGATTATAAGAAAATATTATGTACAACCATATGCCAACAAATTGGACAACCTGGTTGAAATTGATAAGTGTCTATAAACACACAATGTTCTTAAGCAGAATCAGGAAGAATCAGAAAATCTGAATAGACCAATTGCAACTAATGAAATTGAAGCAGTAATTACAAAACTTTGAGCAAAAAGAAATTGTGGACTGATGGCTTCACAGGTTAATTTTACCAAACATTCAAAGAACTTATACCTATCCTTCTCAAATTATTCAAAAAGATTCGAGAGAAGGGAAGACTTCCAAGCTCATTTTATGAGACATGTAGTATCAAAAACCAGATAAAGACACTGCAAAGAATGAAAATTATAGGACAATATTCTTGATGAACATAGATGCTAAAATCCTCAACAAAATATTACCAAACCAGATCCAGCAAAAAATAAAAAAGATCATACACCATGATCAAGTGGGGTTTATTCCAGGGATTGCAAGACTGGTACAGTATTCACAAATCAATAAACATGGTATATCACATAAAAAAAATGAATAAAAATCACATGATCATATCAATAGCTGCAGAAAAAACATTTGATAAAGCCCATCACCGATTTATGATAAAAACTCTCAGCAAAGTAGGAGTAGAGGGATCAAACCTCAACATAATAAAGGCCATATATAACAAACCCACAACCAACATCATACTCAGTGGGCAAAAACTACAAGTGTTTCCCTTAAGGTCAGGAACAAGACAGGGATGTTACTTACACCACTTTTATACAACATAATACTGGAAGTTCTAGCCACAGCAATCAGGCAAGAAGAAGAAATAAAAGGCATCCAAACTGGAAAGGGAGAAGTAAAACTGTCATTATTTGCAAATGACATGATACTGTGTATAGAAAACCCCAAAGACTCCACCAAAACTACTAAACCTGATAAATGAATTTGGTAAAGTAGCAAGATACAAAATTAATATTCAGATGTTGGTAGCATTTTTGTACACTAATGATGAACTATCAGAAAGAAAAATTAAGAAAACAATCCAATTTCCTATTGCAACAAAAAAATAAATAAATAAAATACCTAGGAATAAATTTAACTAAGGATGTAAAAGACCTGTACTCAGAAAATTATAAGATACCGAAGAAAAAAGTTGAGGAAGATACAAATAAGCGGAAGTATACACCCTGCTCATGGATCAGAAAAATTAACATCATTTAAATGCCCATACTACCCAAAGCAATCTATAGATTCAATGCAACCCCCTATTAAAATCCCAATGACATATCTCTTACAGACTGTGAAGTATGGAACCTTCTTTTTCTGATGCCTTTCGACAAGATTACTCTTTTCAACATTTGTGACTTGCTTCTTGAATTTGAGATTTCCACCCCCACAAATATCTGTACAGATTTGTCACAAGTTTTAGTGACCATTATTTAAAAAAATAATTTCAGGTTAAACCCAATAAAATGAGTTACTATCACCATTTTTCAATACTGAGATTTAATTTTGACCATTTTTAAATGGGAACTTAATTTGATTGCAGTATTGTGACTAAATTTCTTACCCTCTAAGATTTTTGAACATGCACCTGTGTCTGTAGATTCAAAGCTTGATCTTTCACAGTGCCGTATTTCTCTATTAGACCTATGCTCTTAATTTACTGTTTTAGATATCAGACATCTTTGTTAAATGTCAGCCTTGGGAACTGTATTTTATTGAAGTGTAAAAACAAGTAATTTAATAGCTACAGTACGACATCATTATAGGCTTGGAGAGAAATGTAAAAAGAGAGTTAGGAGAGCTCTAACTCTCCTAAGAGGGATGTTTTATTCAGCCCGGGGATGGGAAAATAGAGGATGATTGGGCCAGAAAACTAGATGAGGGATATTTGAACTGAATCTTGAGGAATGAGAGTTCCTTCCAAAGCAGGTAAGATGGAGAAGTTAGAAGGGGAGGTTTCAAATGCAAAGATGTTTCAGGTAGTGTGTGAGAGGCATGGAGGTGTGGAAGAGCAAAGCATGTTCAAATATCTTCAAACAGTTTAATACAATCAGAACATGGAAAGAGTGAGAAGTGAGAGCCAGAAGACAGGATCCAGACCTCTTAGTCCAAGAAAAGCAGCATAGGTTTCATTCTGAAAGTTATGACAATTCACTGAAGGCTGAAATCATGAAGAATGCCAAATTATAAATGGTTAGTTAAAGAGTCTGAAAAACATAATTAGTTTATCATTGTAGAAAGATTAATCCGCAGGTCCATAGGGAAGGCTTGTAGGAGAGGACAGTGAACCTTGACAGGTGCTTTCTTTTTTTTCTTTTTTCTTTTTTTAAACATATCTTTATTGATTTCAGAGAGAGAAAAGGAGGGGGAAAGATAGAAACAACAATGATGAGAGAGTCATTGATCGGCTGCCTAGCCCGCAACCCGGGCATGTGCCCTGACAGGGAATCGAACCCCGATCTCCCGGATTCTAGGTCAATGCTCAGCCACTGAACCACACCCGGCCAGGCAACAGGTGCTTTCTGATTCCAAAAATTGCTCTTTCTCTATTTTTTCAGGCTGCCTCTGTGGAACTTCCAGAAGTAACTGGTAGATTTATCCTGGTCCCTTAGCTCAGTTTATAACCATGAAGAAATAGTCTACTGCTCCACTCCCACCCCAGGCCAGGTTTATTTAAGGTATCCAAATTCCTAGGAATCCTTCAGAAGATAAGTGGCTATGTCATAACTCCACTGAGTATCCTTGACCTCTGCACAGTTAAGGTCCACAACAAAGTAAGCCCAAGTCCAGAGTCAGATCCCAGCATTTCATTGTGCCTAGATTGGTTTCTAGAACATACAGTAAGACCATGCTCACCTAGCTTTAAATATGGAGGTTTTTAAAAACACTAAATCACTTATAATTTCCTCTGCGTGTGTCTACCTGTCTTTTAATGTTTTCTCATGTTACATACTCTGATGACTTAAATTTACTTGAGTATGTTTCTTAGTACAGTTTCAAGAACTTATTGTATTTTTTTCCTCACTAATAATAGCATTCCTTGGTTACTCTCCTATACTTTAATATGTGCTTGAAAAAATTGGAATTTTTTTCAGTAACATTGAACTTTGATAACGTAATGTGTTATATTAAGAGACAGAGCCCTATTCTAACTTAAATAACTATTCCATCGATTCATGGACAGGTCAGGCTATTCATGAACCAAAATTCTGACTAAAAGTTTAAATTGATGTTCTTTATTTGATCTTTCAGAAGGTTTCCATTATTTAATATGTGGTGGGATTTATATATGAGCTGGTAGCTTATTAGTTTTCAAACCTTAAATTGGTTACTTATTGAGCATGGTAGTTATAATGTATTTCCATCAATATACTGCACCATAAATCTGCAGTATTTTGCCATTTGCTTTAAAATCAGCAAAGCAAGCAAAATACTCTTATAGTAGTTTATGTGGTCAGCATTCTCTTTCCAAACTGGTCAGATATCAAATATATCATTCTATTTGATATTAAGTAAGATGTACATAAACCGAGACTTTATATTAAATAAGATTTTTATTGCAGAGATTCTAAAATAACATTGTAGATAGCATTTCATCTGTGACAGTCATAAAAAAGCAATACTCTTTAGCCAAGATTAGCACAGTAACTAAACAGGTAAGAATTTGAGTTTGAACTTGAAATTTTAATATGGAAAATTCTGTTGAAAATTTAGTTCTTAAAACACATATAAAAACATGAAGCAAAAATATAAAGTAAGCTGTGGATTACAAACTCATTATCTTAATATGTTTGGTTACTTTCCAAAATGTAGCTTTACTCTAAGGTAAAAAGTATGGAGAGATCAGTTCAAAGCCTCATATTTACAAAAACAACCTAAAATTAATTGCCTTCTTAAGTCTTTGTCAGTGAAAACATTAGCTTTTGTTGTTGTTTTTGTATTTTCAGAACAGAATATAAATTCAAAAATAGGTATGCTTTTTATTTATTTTGCTTTTGTCACCCAGGAGCTTGTATTTAGAATAAACTAAACTGATTCTGTGAAAACATCTGTATTTCAGATTAATACTTTTTATTTAAATAAATTATTAATCAAAGAGTACACATTAAGAAACACTCTACAGTATTTCTATGTGATGTGCATAACCAATTACATCAGCATTTAGTAAAACAGGGATTCCTAATAAAGGGTTAACAAAGAGACATCCATGAATTCTGGCTTTATGATTTTTACCTCCACTATAATGCAGATATAAGGAGGAAAAAATAGGTCAAATAACTATGTTTCATCTTATTAGTTACTCATTTCACTTTAATTCACAGTGAATTTCACATACAGTGAAATGTCAAAAGCAACCTTAGATTGTTTCATGCAGTAATGATATAGTTAAGCAGCTCCTTTAAATAAATGTGTCAAGTTTCATTCATCTTAGATCCAGATGATATGAGAAAACTTCACATTCTCACGGAAGACGAAGGGTGGAAGAAAAATTACTCATTCCAGTTGCAGTGATGGCAAACACAGATGAGAGTCAGTGTCTTGGATTTTAGCAGAAATGAATTCCTATAGGGAAAGAAAAGAGGTGGCTATAATAAAAATACTGCAAAAAGATTAAAAATAAAAACATTCTTAATAATTATCAATGATTCCTGTCCTAACGTGGAGGAAGAGGGGCCACATGCTAACTTGACTAGCTCAGGGAAGGTCTGCGTGGCGGCCTTGCAAACTCAGAGACCTAAAGTAACCACAAAGAATGGTCTGAAATTAAAACTTTTAAACTAAAACGCAGTTTATGGTGGGTAGTCATGTCCTAGGCCAGCATTTTCCCTGACAAAGGCCAATCTTTACCTTAACTGAGACTGCCTGTTGTCTTTATGCATCTATGAGAACATATAGCTGGAATGTCAAAGTAATTTTTTTCAGACCCCTCAAAGCACAGGCACTGCTCTGTGGAGACCACAAATCTTCTCATTGTTATTAAGTTAATTGTTGACTGTTAACTATCCTGAAGTATAAGAAGTAAAAGCAGTACATGTCTATCATTTTACTTTTTATCCAGCCCCAGAGGTTTCCCCCCTTTGCTTTTCTCACCTCCCTAACGTATCACCAATAGATTTAATGTAGCCCACGTACATCTTTTGATTCTAATATATAAAACAAGGTGCAAAACTGCCATTCTCTGGAGCATTATCTCAATTTGTTGAGATTCCGCTTCCCGGCATGTGTCGACAGTGGCTCAGATAAACTCACAAAACTCCTTCACAGGTTTGAATGTTACTTATGTTGACGCTAACCACAGGTTATTAAAATATGTGTACACAATAATGTCAATGAGATTTAACCATATTAAATTTCATACAAGAAATTTGCAACATTCAAATTGCCACATAAAATGTAAATTCCTTTTCAAAAAACATCTACTTTCTGTATCCAAAATGAGTTTAGAATTATAGTACTATTTAGTAGTATTAGTTGTACTGAAATTGAACACCCCAAAATTTTATTCTCTCCTTTCCTTTAAAGAGACCCTTTTCATCTTTTTTGTCTCTCTGAAATTTGATCTTTGAAAGGTTATCAGGTAACTCACTGAGCCAGAAAAAGCACCTTCTCCCAGAGGTTGAAAGAACTCTGTTTGTTTTATGTGAAGCCATGAAGAATAGTGGCAGGTAGAACTGTAGTTAGGGAACTACTGACTCATTAGGAATTGTAATTCCATAATGCATTTGTCTCATGTTTCATTGACCAAATCTATTCTCTTCCTGTCTATACTTCAGGGCCACAGATGAGAGAGATCATAGTCATATGCCACTAAGGTACTTTTTAAATTGGAAAAGTGAAGAACCGTGCTCTAAGGTCATTGCCTTATTTCTCCATACAGAAGGAGCCTGGGAGGCAACTCAGAAAAATAAAGGCTGATTTATACATTAATGTCCTATTCAAAATATCCACCCTAGACTATTTAGGAGCCTTTCTCCTACCCCCAGGGCTACCTTTCAGATATCAGTATGAAACTCTCAAGGGAGGTTTGTATCCATTGTCTTTCCATCAGCATCTTTCCTTCCCAGGAAGTGGGCCAACGCAAGTACAAGGGTTGCCCAGAATATCCTCAAGGTTACAAATCATTTAGCAAAGATAATCAGCAATGTCTTGGCTAAGGATGATAGCCTGGCCAAAGAGCCAGGCTTTAAAAAGATAACTCTATGGGTTTAAAAATTATAATAACAAAGATTCTTTTTTTTTTTTTTTTTGGTGCAAGAGACATAAAAATGCTGGCTACTTTAAATTTGACAGATTAATACCAATGGGATTACTATAATACTGTTAATTTTTATGCTTTTTAAATTTTATTTTATTATTTTATTTTTTCATCACCATTTTATCTCCCCAAACCTTCCACCTCCACCCACCCTCTCCATCTACAATGGCCACGCTGTTGTTCATGTCCATGAGTTCTCTCTTTTTTTTTCCTTTTTCTTCAATCCCTCCATGCCACCTGCCTACTCCTGTCCCCACCCCAAGCTGTCAGCCTTTCAAATATTTTTAGTTTTAACACTAAACATTTCAAGTAGTATACATTTTAAAAATTAGCATCTATAGAAGATTTTCTAGAGTAAACTCAGTGGTGTAAACTAATACCAGTTTACAAGGGTCAATTATTAAATTCTCAGGACTTTTGGTTGTATAAAATAACCAGCATTTACAATTAGCAAACTATATTAAATCTATTACTTCCAAATTAAGTATTTTACCACATTTCCTATGTTCTTGGTGTTACTTACAACTATTGTATAGGGGTGGTGGGAATACTATATAATGGTCTGCTACTATGAATCAAACACTACACAAGTAACAGGAAATTGGCCGTGCTGGGAGTAGGGTTACCAAAGGAATCAGCAAACAATATGAATAAGCCCTTTTTTTCTTCTTCTGAAACGTCAATGGTTAAACATTTACCACTATATTCCTATGGTATAATTCCTATGGTAAAGCAACCAACTGATTAGAGCTACCTGTGTGGGAAGGAAGAACACCAAAAGGATAGATAACAGTGAAAGAGAGAGGCCTAGGCTGCTACTGTAGTCTCTGAAACTTGAGTTGAATTGTGAAATATGTTTTATCCACTATTACAGCTGAACTGAAGGCTGGAAATAAGACAAACAAAATTCCACATAATTTCTCTAATTCTTTCTAAACATTTTAATGAATATTAAATAATTAAAATTTTGATTTGTTTGAGTTACCAAAATGCTATTCTGATGCAGATATTGGAAGTTCTATAAACCTATATTGTCTGTCTATGGTTATAGTAAGACTGGGTGTTTTCCCCCCCCTCCAAAAGCAACACAGTTTGGTCTTGTGTAGCTTTTTATGTACATTGAGTTATAAAAAGGAATCAGACATAAGTCAAGATCAGAAATATGAGATTGTGGAAAGGTTTATGATTTTAAAAATAAAAGGTTTCTTTAGCTCACAATGAGCTATGTCCTTAAAGATGCTCAATGATACAATTTAATGCAATTCAACATGTAGTTTTATCTATCACATACTGTGTAGACTGCTCCTTTATTGGGATGCTACTGTTTTAATGATAAGTCAGTTTGAAATTAATCTGGAGATTGAAAAAAAGCAAATTTAAGACAAAAATTTAAATATCTAGAGAGAAAGTAGCTTTATTTTATTTTTTTCTCTATCAATGGACATTACAGAAAAATTAATTTATTTCGTGTGATAAGGTACATTTTTCTAGGGAGCAGATATTCTGGTTGTACTTGAGCTGGAATTGTTGCCGATGTTAAGTGATTTAGACATAGTGGTGTCTATGGAAATAGAAATATTTATGATGACGTTCATAATGTTGTTCTTCCAAACAATAGAAGCTTGTTATATTTTTAAAATAAAATATCTATTGTTAAAATTAAAAGCTGGCCAGAATTACCTTTTTATATTAACATTCTCTAAAACAAATTATACATTTTTATGTTAAGAATTGTGTCCTGAAAGGTAATTATGTGAGAATATTTTGATCATTTATTTTTGTATTGTGATACTATGATTTATAAACTTCATCACCCATTAAATATATCTGTTGCTAAGTTTTTAATAATTCTGAAGTAGTTCTGATTTTACATTTAAGGGAGAGTTTAGAATAGACCTTCACTAAAAATAAGTTATCTATAAAAGAACATATTTATAATCAAATGCCTTTCTTCTCTGGGAAAGAAACATTCTGTATTGTTAATGTTTTTGCGCTCTTCTACTAGAACAAAATGACATTTTTACCTCAAAAAAAAAAGGTCTTTTTTATGACTAAATATTCTCCTTACTAAGTATAAAAATTTTAATGGAAAAATTTTTAAATAATCTAATTTATTACACGCAAAACGTTGAGTTTCACACTTAATACCACAGCATTTTCATTTCATATTGATGTTCCTTTGCTGCATAGAAGTATTAAACATACTTAGTCATGAGTATGAGTCTATGTAACCTGCTTGTAATTTCTCTTTTGTTACTAATTTTTACAAGTGAGGGGAAATGGAATAACTCATGTGATTGCTTCACAAATTAGTTATTTATATTTTTTGACTTGTGAAAATAAATTCATTTGCTATTTTGTTTTAATAAGCTTATCTTTGTATATACAGAGTTTAATATAAGTAGGTAAGGACAAAAGAATCAACTTAATGGTACAAAAGTCACCAAGTCTTGGGAAAGTTGTTTACATTATACCTAGTAGTAACTTTTTTCAGAATGATTATTTAATTTCACTTATATACCCTTTTCATATGTAGAACAGGCTTTTGATTTTAAGCCACACTCTAGTAGTTATGAGACGGGGCTGTACAAATAGGCCAGTGGGCATCCCTTCCTGATAATAAATGAGAGGGGAAAAATGGAAGAAATAA
Organism: Miniopterus schreibersii; assembly: GCF_964146895.1. NCBI lineage: Eukaryota > Metazoa > Chordata > Mammalia > Chiroptera > Miniopteridae > Miniopterus > Miniopterus schreibersii. The sequence goes on from NC_138107.1 coordinate 48,159,281, forward strand.
AGAAATTTAGTAGAAAGAGATTATGATGGAAAGAAATAAAAGCATCTTAACAGAGCTTTACTTTGAGCACAAAATTGCTGCCTCTTTTCAACGTAAATTAATATTGCATTTGTATTCACAATGCATATTATTTTGGCATTAATATAAAATGTGATCACTAATGCCTAATAATACAGACTATATGTTGTTTGCTTTGGCTTCAAAACATACCTTAGCAATTTTCTGAGAAACAGGGCAACATGCATACCTCTTTAGAAAAAACAAAAGCCAAGGGTTTTTCATTGTAATTGAAAAGCTGATGGTAAGCCATCTTTATTGAACATTATAGATGTTACTGGTTGCTAACATGTGGAACCACAAAACAACATATAAGATCTACTAAACCTGAATGGACACATAAAACGGCAATGCAATTTTTGTTTAAAAAGTGTATTTTAATGATCTGGATACTTTTCTGTTTAAAATTAGAGATTTTTATGCACTGTTGTAATTCTGTATAAAGGAGCCTGTGGAAAGCATCAAAATACAATTGTGTTTAAACCTATTCTTTGTATTCAGTCACACTAGTGTCCATTGTTGGCATTAATCTTTTTTCCTTATTAATGACTTGGAATGCAGACTCAGAATATTGTGTTGCCACTGGATAAGTCAGGCATAAGGAATAGATTTCTATTTATAAATGCATCTACCGCTAATCTGAAATTAATAGAAAGGAAGTACAGAAAAAGCACATGACAGTCTTATAGAGAAATATTAATGTAGTGAAATATATTTACTTTGCTACCTAAAATGTGACAGTAGTACCTTAATCTATAAGAATAATCTCTTCTGCTGTAGCAGCAAAGAAAAAGAAAGATGCATATTATGGATTCTTTGAGTATCAGCATATCACACTGCTATAATATATCATGCTTCATTGTGACACATTCCCCCATTTGTCACTTTCTGTCATGTTACTGTATCTCAAAAGACACAACATTGCCCACACTTTTTTTTAAGTATAGCAAATGGACACCAAATGTTTGACACTGAAAACAAAACTATTTTAAAAACTAGGTAGTCATAGCCAAAAGCTATTTAAATGGATATTTCAAAGACTGGATACTAAGGAAAGTGGCTATTTAAATGTATATTTGTACAGGTTGAATATCTAGTAGAAACAAGTCTTCCCCTTTACGTGTGACCATTTTTTTTTCTTAAACAATGAGAACTCATTTCCTTTCTATTTGATTGAACTCTAAAAATGGATTATCTTTCTGTTTCCTACATAAAAATTCAGTTTTATTTTTATTTGTATAAAAATACTGAAATAGTCAGACTGCCTTGATAAGTTTTCATACTTAAGTATTTCAAGTTCATGTTTTAAATTTTTCCTTTAAAGGAATATATAACCATATGCACATGCATTAAATACATAGGACTCCATGTTAGAATTGAGGCAACAGAACATATGATAAGTGCAGAGCTATCAGCCAGCTTTCTGAGTCTGCCACTGAGAGCTGGAGCTATCAGAACCATTGTACTTCTGCCTGCATTCCAAATACATCCAGACAGAATAAAATGGAAATGCTTAAATAAAAAGAAATTACTATAATTCACCTACCTTTTCATGCAATTCTATCCCATGAATCTTTTTATATGGACAAAGGTTTTCTAGCATCAGTGGTTATGTCAGACTAATTTGAAACATATTTTGAACTTCAACCACATCATTTGTCTCTTGGAACCTTCTGTAACTATTTGGGTCAGTACCAAGGAGAGCTCCCAGATTTTGTTCTCAGGCCTACCCAATGTTGATAGCTGATATTTAGCACTACCTCTCAAGCCCTATGTTAAGAACTTTGCGTAGAATATTTTATCTTTTTAATATTTAAATATCACATTATTGTGAAGTATTTTTTGTTGATAACTACTTTGGCTCTCAGTGTTTACACAGGCTAATTTTGTAGCTTCTTCTTTAAAGCATGTTGATAATGTGGAAACATGGTTATACAATTTGTAATTTTTACTGTTTTTGTTAAGTAACACGATATTTATGTTAAATATATTTATATGTCATACTTACTTTATGTTAATAAAACATAAATAACTATGCCAAAAAGTATTAACTTATAAATTCTTTAATTTTGTGTAAATTTGGAACACAAATTTTTTAAATTTTTATTTATGTGGCTAATATCTATCATAAGTAAAATATTTTGGTGATATTTTTATAAAGAAAGTTCCATTTGCCCTGACTTTTGTAATATATACAATGATAAGCTCTGTTAAAGGCATTCCCCTGTTTGAAGAACTTTAGTCATCCCCACTGCATAGGTGTACACTCTACCAGTATCCTTTTATATACATGAAGTTATTTTTTCTGTCACTTATCTTTTAATTATATATTTATGTGCCATTGGTCTCTTGAATAGCTGAGTTCATTTGTATATTCATGTCATCTTTATTCTGTGTTTTGCTTCTGAAAGCTCTTTCTTCTCCAAGAATGTAAGTTTATGCTAACATAGTTCCTTCTAATCATAATTTACTTTTATTACTTTATGTGCAGTTCTTTTATTTATATCAAATTTTGTTGTGGGTATAGGGAAGAAAAGTAATTTTTTCTTCTACCCTTCCAAATTCTTCTGGTTGGTCTAATAACCAAATTGACAAGAGGCTGATTAACAGGAGAAAACAACCAAATTTATTACATATGTACATATGAAGGTTCCATAAGAATATAAAACCTAAGGACAAATCAAGCAGTTGAGGTTTATATGCAGTCTTGAGCTAAAGAGAAAGGTGAGTGGGGAGGGTTGGGACAAAGGGCAAGAAGGCAATTCACAAGGAGATGGAAATGCAAATATTTGGTAAACAAATGTTTGCTGGGCCATCTTTAGCAATGAGACACAGCACTTGGATCAAATGGGCCTTGCTAGGTTCCTCCCTGTCTAGTCCATGTTAAACTATAGTTATCTATGATGATACCTCCTTTCCTGGAGCAGGTCTTCTTTCTAAATTATTTTAGGCAGTTGGGGGAAGATCAAAGGTTTTTTCTAAGTCTTTCATTTCTTAAAAATAATCAGCTTAAAATAACTTCTCCAAAAGGCATATTTTGGGGGATGACAAACTCTGCTTCCTCTGAAGGATACGGATTAAATATACAAGTATTTTTTTCAAAATACATCCTTATATTTAAAAAAATTATGTCTTCCTAGCCAGTTCTGTTCAGTGGTTAGAGCATCGGCCCATGGACTGAAATGTCATGGGTTCACTTCTTGCCAATGGCACATACCTTGGTTGCAGGCTCGATCCTGTCCTTGGTCAGGGAATGTTCGGCAGTCAACCGATCAATGTGTTTCTCTCACATTGATGTTTCTCTCTCTCTCTCTCTCCCTCCCTTCCACTCTCTCTGAAAAACAATGGAAAAAATATCCTTGGGTGAGGGTTAAAAAAAAAAAGTATGTAAAGTGTGTAAATTAGACATATTTGCACTACAAAAATGAAGCCATTAAGCACAATAACAGCATGCCTTTGCAAGGAAACTGCCACTAATGAGTCAATAAAATATAGCTATCTCCTGTTTATTGCTTGTTATTTTTTTCAGTTGTTATTCGAACAGCTTGAAATTCAAATACTTCTTTTTCAGGGTCTAGAAAGTCATCTATACAAATTTGGAGCAAATATCAAGTCCTGAAGGAGGCTAAGTCATTGTCATGTTCAAGTATCTGGTGCATAAACAGGAGCCAATCCTAGAAAACCATCTTCTGTAAACCATGAAGACAGGAACTTCTCAAATTGAGGAAGTCCTGGCAAGCCCTGGTGGAGGAAGGAGCAGCATAGGGAATAAGATTCTATTCCTGGATTAGGAGAGTGGGATATAGTGTCAGAAGTCTAAGAAGTGAGCAGAACATGGACATGCTTGACTCATGGCCCAGTAAAATATACTCAGGTGAGAATTTCATCATCACACTCCTCTACCTGTATTTCTTCTCCTGATCATCACTTCTTATTAGGGGTGCCAATGTTCTTGTTATATACAGAGGAAGCAGAAATTGTAGCTTCTAACATTAATTTAAGAAATTATTTCTAGATCTTTATGGTTTCTACAAGAAGATGAAAAAGAAAAACTAGACTTGAGACCTCGATACCCTTTTTTTTTGAAACAGAATGCGTAATAAGGGGATGGAAAATGTAATTAACATTTTTTATGCTTACTATGTGCCAGTTGCTTTCTGTGTTTTATCTTTTTAAAATTTTAACTCTAAATTTTTCAGGTAGGTGCTAATATCTCATTTTAGAGACAAGAAAACAGATTCAGAGGGGCCATATATCAATACAGTCAAGATTCTGGCTTACATGCTTCTAACTGCATAGCTTAGACTCTTTCTATTACTCTGCCCTACCAGTTATGGAAGGAGCTACCAGCTTCCTCTTGATCGCTCTCTAGCTGCCCTCTACCCAATGACAAAAATCTAAGTGACTCATTTTGCTGATTTCACATACAACCCTTTCAAAAAGACAATGCTCAGTAAAGGGATAATGTTTGCATCCCTCAGCTCAGGTTTCGTATTGGATGTTACAGGGATTCACAGAGCAGAACTCTCCATATGGCAGCCTTCCTTAGTGAAACTAATTCGTCCTGGGAGATGAGTCTATTTCATCTCAAATGCCAATGTCAAACATTACTTAGTACGTGGGAAAACTGGGGCAAAATTAAGCACTACCAAGATTAGAATTCAGGATCCTTTACCTCCCCATAAAAAGACGAATGTCCTGAAAGCAATCACCTACCAGGCCAACAAACACACTTGCAGTTTATTTTCCATGGATTTGTAATAGTAAAGCAAAACTTCTCAGGTTTGTATATAAAAACCTTACATAATGTGTTTGATGGAAGCAAAATGTCAGTGTCCTTTAGCTCAGGCAATAAAACTCACTCTCATATAGAATCTGGCTGTGTTTTTAAGTATTATTCACCATCATAAACCACTGAGAGTCACTCAGTTCATTCTCTTCAGGCAGAGAACAGGGTAGTTCTGTGTTTTGTTTTCCCTAACATTCACTCAGATAACTTCTATAGGGTCACAAATTGTTTAATTTATATTCGGGGGACTTATTATTCTAGATATTCATGTGCTGCAAATAAAACGCAACACAAGTACATTTGGAAAGCCAAATTTTAAGGAACATCCGGTTTAATATTTAAACAAAAGAAAAACATGGTAATTTTATTTCATTCATTTTTGTATTTTGTTTGGACTTCAGGTGCAGAGGGTGGAGTTCATCCTACGTACTGATGGTTCGTCATTGACACTGGTTCCTGAAAGACTCTTTCTTACTTCATTCCTTCACTCCTTCTATCCTCACTTCCCACTCGCTTCCATGGGCAAACGTTCAAATGTGTTTTCTTCTGTAAACTTTACTTTGTGTGCATTGATTTTTTTATTTAGCTTTTCTTAAAGTTATATATTTATTTGTGTTCCAAAAGCTGGTTGTCCTTAACTTGGGACTTCTACTCATATTTACTTATTCCTATTAATGTCTTAAACATAGTCTATCTACTTACCCTCCCAAACCAGAAATTTACTTAGCCATGCTTTTTTACTTATTGGTCTCCCTTTACCTCTACATCCAGAAAGATCTTGGTAATTTTTTATATTGTTCCTGGGTGGTTGTGGAGTCAATCTCCTTTTTTCTTTCTTCTTTTCAGGCTCCCCCCCCTTTTATTCTTTTTTTTTTTTTAAGATAACACATTGTTACAAGGCATTGGACTATCCTTACTTTCTGTATATATGGAAGTATCCTCCTGGGTTTGTTTTTTAATTCTTCGTCTTGAGTTCTTACTACATTAGTGTTTTGGGTATTAGTCTCTGTAGTTGATGCTAAAACTGTGAGTTTGTTTGTTTGTTTGTTTGTTTGTTTTTGTTTGTTTCTACCAGAGGGAATCTTCACTGAACTTTGGCTTTGAAATTCTAAGTTCAAAGTTTCTGTTCCATAAATACTTAAAAAATAGGATTTCTTTAATTTGATGTTGCTTTAATAGATTTGGTGACATTATGATTCTTACTGCTGTGCGGGAAATCTGCGCGCTCTCTCTGGAAGCGTTTTAGAATTGTGTTCTCCTTTGGTGTTCTTATTACTACAGTAATGTGCCCAGGTACGGGTCTCTTTCGTTACTTCTCCTTTTTAGCAAGATGAACACCTTGTACTTGAGGTCATTTATCCAGCTTTATTGTTAAAACTTTTTTTTTCTTTTTTCAAATATCTCTTCTGATAATTCCAGTATTATTCCCTTCTTTTTCCTTTGTGTTTTTATGAGTCTGTGCCTTCCCGCTGCTTTCTGAGCGAATCCAATGAGTGGTATAACCCACTCACTTGTCCCACATCTAACAGGTGCCCTTTATCATCTTTTTCACACCTATTATCTCAGTCATGGTGACCCACTTCCTTTTCACTACCTCTTGGTTTTGCTTCAGATTGCTTAAATGTTTCCGTATCTTCTTAAGTATGTTTGATGCTTCTTTTACGTTACTGGTTTATTGTCTTAGTTCTGCTTCAGATGTGGCCCACTGTCTCTCTTTTGTGCTGTTTTACTTTGGAGGTAGCTGCACTCTTCAGCTATGTGGCCATTTGGCCCATGGTATCCTGTTCTTGACCATGATTTGGGGAGGAGCCAAGGGCCTAGTCTCCATCCCACATGAATTTGAGGAGAGGGGAGGAGATGAGTCCGGGGGGGGGGGGGGACCCGGATACCATAGAACCTGTGTTGATAGCAACCATTTGTTGGCTGGCAGCCAGATAATGTCACTAATAGGGGATGACTTTAAGCTCTTAGGAAGAAGCAGGGTTGGGAGCATACCTTTACTTGGACTGTCACTTTGCAGGCCTGAGGTAGAGGTCACTTGGACACACCACATCTGCTTTTCCCTACTCTTCACTCCCTAGAGACCTTCTATGCTGAACTAATATTACCCTCTTTTTTTCTCTGTATATGTTTTTGTTTTGTTTTTTAAAAGTCTGAGTAGAAAGCAAGGGAAGGACATGCCTTGTGAATCCCCAAACTGGTTGTAGAACTTTGTAGACCTTATTTGGATCCTGATTTTAAAATAAATTATAAAAAATAAAAGAAAGAGGTAATTTATGACATAATTTGAAATTTAAACACAAACTGGATATATTATAATATTAAAAAATTAGTGTTAATTTTAGGTAAATAATGGTATTATAGTTAAATAAAAAGTCTGTAACTTTTAGGGATACTTACTGAAATAATTAAAGACTAACTGATGTGATTTGTTTTAAAATAATATCAGAGTAGACAGAGGTTGCAAAGCAGATGAAACAAAGAGTGACCATGAGTTAAATATTGCTTAGGGTTTGTAGAGAGTACATGGGGATTTATTTAACTCTTCTGTCAACTTTTGTCTATGTTTGAAATTTTTCATAATAAGAAGTAAAATAAAGGACTGGACCTATAAAATACCTTGGTATTTTTTCTTATTCTCATGGTTCAATATGGATCAATAACTGGAAAAATATTGATAAGTAATGATGAGAATAATTCATTAATATTATTTCAAGATAAATCCTTTCTAATCTTAAATTACAACTTGTACTCTTTTATTGCTTCAACAAGCTTTCATTAAGTCCATCTCTGTTCCAAGCATTGATCTAAGATTATACATTTATACTCAAACAACAACAAATAACAATGAATAATGCAACTATAGTTTACTATTCTAATATCATGATGAAATATAAAATATGAACATGACAGTTCTTAAGGATATATTGATTTCCTTGTCTCTTTTTATTTTCCTTATCTGTGTTTTGGAAATGTCAAAATTACTTTCTGTCTGTCATCTAGAGAAGAAGTCAATATGCTTTTTCTGTAAAGGGCCAGCTGAGATAGTAAATATTTCAGCTTTGCGGACCATATGATCTCTGTTGCTACTACTCAGCTCTGCTATTGTAGGGTGAAAACAGGCAGAGGTAATATGTAAAGAAAATGAGTGTGGCTGTGTTTCAATAAAACTTTATTTACAAAAGACAGGCTGTGGTCAGACAGATTTGACCCAGAGGCTATCATTTGCTTCTACTTGATCTCCAGAGGTATCTTTATGTGTTAGAATGCATCCCTGAGATAGAGAAAACTTGGATAAGTAGAAAATTACCTGGATTAAATAGCTGAGATTTGGTTCACTGGAAAGGTAAGGAAGTGGACTATAAAAAATGTTATGTAATGTTATAGGCATTAAAAATGTTATTTATAACATATGTTAAAGTTACAAAGCAAAAGAAAATAATCCCATGCACCCAACTCCAAATAAGGAAGTAGACTAATACTAAACTAAGAACTAGCACAGTAAAAACTATCATGCATTCTCCCTAATTCCATCCACTATTTCCTGTAAACATAGAAATAGACCATTTTAAACAGAATTTTCATGTGCTTTCTGAGTATTTAATGACAAAATTTCCCACTCACAAATCAGTGTCTAGGAGAACAGAAAGATACTTTATTTATCTAAAAGTATAATATCGTCCCAGAACTGCTCTCCTCGGACACAGCAGGGTCTAGTCCAATATGTGTACAGCATTTTCATTATGCTTGCAAAATTGTAACTATAGAAAGACAATGTGATATTATTTTTATTATTGTTGATATTAATAGAATTTTTCATAATGAGTTGTTATTAATGATGTGATGTTATAAAAAGGATCCTTAATTATTAATGGCATTGATATGACATTATTAATTTTAATACTAAAATGAACATTTCATTATTCCAGATGCAATTATATTGTTAGACTCAAGTTATTGCTAATAGATTATGCTTTCTGCTGCCTTGTTTTGGCACATGGTAATTAGCTGAAAGTTTATATTGCTGAATAAAAAAATGTCCTTGGGGTTTTATTTCAGGATAGTCGAGGGTCAGAGCATTAACTCGATAGACCAGGGCCAGGTAAGAAGAATCGTTGACTGTGTTTTGTTCAGCTCATGCCCATTCTGCTCTGGGTGACTTCTCAGTCATACACGCAGGAGGAAAGCATAACTGACAGCACTCGTATGTAAAGATTTGGCTGGTGAGGGGTCCTCTGTCATGTCACATTTTCTACACAGTAAATCAACATAGAAGTCTCTCTTCTGTTCAGCATTGGTTATTAAGATGTGATATTATTCTGTGATTTATATGATGTTGTCACAATGCATTTCATTTTGCTTTGTTTCAATAATACAATGAATTCTTTCATAATTTCTTTCAATTTGCCTCAGGAGTTGTTATATACTCCAGGCTTTTATTTCTTTATATTCTGCTCAGCCTTATTAATACAAGTGAAGAAAGTATATCCCACCATAATTGCTTATAGCCTGTACAGTGCATTATAGCATATTACCTCATTTTCGATAATTCTTTTGTAGTAGCATGATATTCTAACACTTAAATGCTCTGTGTAGAAGCAAATAGCTTTGCAAATTACTTTATAATCTTGGTCAACTTCAACTGGTTATTCCCACACAACACTTCAGTCTTTGTCCTTTAACAACCTCCCTGCACTCTAAAAATCCTCAGGCACAACTTGTAGGTCAGTTAAGCAGAAAAAACTAATAGAAGAAATGAAAGCTTCTCTGCCAAAGCCCAGAGCAGGATTTCCTAAGGCCCCCTTGCCCTCTTCATGGCTCCATCCCCTCTTGATCTCAGCACATACAAACACACTGGGGGCTAGTGCACCTAGAATGCTCTGATGCCTGGATTTCAAGGAATCAGATGACCTTCTACTTTGAGACAATTAAGGCAGGCTGAACTTTTGTATATACACTTAGAAAAGTACTTCTTTTAAGTAGGGGTTGAAGACTTACTGCTTTTTTTGTATCTGTTTCTAATCAGAAAATTATCATGAGAGGAAATTACTGTTCGCAAAATAATGTTCTAGAATCTTCTGTGACTAAACCTGGAAATCCCTTGCACATTGGCAATATAAAAATATGATTATGAAATTGTATTATTTCTTCTCAGGCAAAAATATTGCTATTGAATTTGACTATTTTAAAATTTCATTTAAAAATAGAACAAAAGAACAGTATAGAAAAGAAGCATTACTTTATTCTCTTCATAAAATAGTTGTACTATCTCTAATAAACTTTAAAATAGTTCAGCGTAAGCAGTGAGATAATGTTTGAGCCACACTCAAGAAGCAAGCCAATGTCTAGTCGGGAAATCTTACGCACGGGAAGCCACTGAGAGTGTAATGGGAAGGAAGACCGCAGTCTAGAGGCCGCTATTAAAAGTACTTGGAGTATCTTTACCTTTCATCAAGACCAGAGGCTTTCTCTAAAGGAGAAGTGGGTTTTGGCTGGTGATGTTGGTGGTTTATTAATTAGAATATAGGATATTATAAATGGGGTTGGAAAAATTAATGTTATTCAACATAGACACATTTGCTGGAATATTGCAGACACTTCTCCATCCTTGCGTGAGCAAATCATCACGCCCATGGGTCCTTGCTCGTGCCTTGAGGGGTGGCAGCGTGGACCTCTCTTTAAGCTCTCTAGTACTCTGCTGGGTCAGAGGACTCTTGGTCCTCTGATCTGGCAAAGGGTTGGCTAAATTCTGATGCTAGAATAGTGTTGCATTTGCCTTAGGTAAAACTTTTTATGCAAGAGTTTTCAGAGCATCAGAGATGATAGGGGTGTCAAACTTATAGGAAGGATTATGTCACTATATTATTAATAAATATCTGTGCATGCTGCTATTATTATAACTCTGCTAGCAAGTTGTGGCGAGTAGCTAACCTTAACCCTTCCCCTACTTCAAACTCTGAAGCTTCCAAATTTTACTAAAAAAGAATCTAATGACTGAAGTATAGCCAAATTAGTTTAGGTCAGTTCCAAAAACAAAGTGAGAAAATGAAATACAAAATATTCTGAAAATGATTTTATCTCAGGTACACAAGATGTTCATCTTCATCTTCCCACTTACTTTTTAGGGTAAAATGGGTCCATCCTAGAAGCCTAGTTCATGCTCCCTCATTGATGGCTCCTGTTAGCTGACATAATGGAGCTTTTCCTCAACTTCAGTGATTTTGGGTCTATTCCTGTCTCTTTGGTATGCTCTTAGGGCACAGCTATGCTAATGGATCCAATTGGCTGGAGGTCAGGAGGTTTATAATATGTGTCCTCCTGGGGGCAAAGGAGGAAGTCTGCCTTAATATTATAACAAAAAAGGGAGAGTTACCTAATAAACAGCACCGTGCTTGGGAAGCTGTAATTATGGTGATGGGATTATCTAATTTAGGTCTCTATATCTGTGTTTCTTATATCGTATAATCAAAACGCATTCTTATTTTACATTACTGTTGCACTGTATTTTCCTTGTGATTTACATTTATAAACTAGTTTTTGTACATTAGAGTTTGATGTGAAATGAGGGGAGTGGTGGTCTTTCCCCACTTACATGGGGAAGGTTAAAAAATGACATATTCCAAAGGTTAAAAATAACATGTTGTTACAGTATCGGTTTCCTCTGATTGGTTCTTCAGCTAGACTTCCATTTGCACAATTTTATTTGCAGCTGAAGGAGATAAAGTGGATTGAATGTTACCTACCACCACGGCAACCACAGACCAGTAACTGTAAAAGCCAAATTGTTTCTTTTATTGTGAATCAATTTCTCAACCTGGTAAATGGTTTGTATGTGCCCAGTGGCTACCATGCTTTTTGTGAGGGTGAACAGGGTTACTTGCCCAGAGCCACTGTGGGTCCAAGCCAGGGTTAGAAGTTTTTTTCACTTCCCACAAGCAGAAGAAAACATTCAAAAATTCAATGAAAATGAGGAAAAGATATGAACAGATCATTGACAGAAAAATAAATCCAATGATTCTTTAACATATGAAAAAATGCTCATCCTTACATTAATATGAAAAATGCAAATTTTATTAAAATAAAAACTATGATTTTTATTTCTCACTTATCAGATTGATAAAAATAATGAAAGTTTTGCAATATAATATTCAAGGAGGCCATGCAGAAGCAGGCACTCACACATGATGGGTGGAAAGACAAACTGTATAACACCTTGGGAATTTGGCAATTTTATGTGTAGTATACTGTAAACTAGAAACTTTACTTGTAGGAATTTATCCTGAAGTTTCATTGGAAAAATATGGACTCCTATATACAAAGGGTAATTGTCTTGATGTTATTTATAAAAACAACAGGTTTGAAAGATGCCCACCCACAGGAAATGGAGTAAACAATGTTACTGCATAAAGCTGTAGTATAAAGAAAGAAGAAAGAAGGCAGCTCGCAGTACAGTGACGTGAAGCGATCTGCAGCATAAACTGTTAGGGGACATGCAAGACGCAGGGCAGCTTATAGCATTCTACACTTTATGTAAGAAACTGGAAGACATATAATTATACATATATACATATGTGCTTATAACGTCAAAAAAGCAAGAGATAGATAAACTGAAAATTAATCAAAATAATTAGATAGAGAGGAAGGTATAAAGGACAAAGTGGTGTAGATGGAAGCCAACACCTGTGAAAATACTTGGTTACATAGTTTTGAATTTGAAACCATATAAATATATGGTGCAATTATTTAAACACAAACAAAAGAAACAAAGTCAAAAGGAACTCCTATAAGTTGAAAACAAACTAAAAGATATGAATTAAACTGTATGACAGGTTGTTATTTTTACTACACTAAGAATGGAATCATTAAAACTGACATTAAAATAGGATTATTGATATAGTCCTTGTGAAGCATAAACTAATGGGAATTTAAGAGGACCAAAAAATACATTAAACTACATTTGTTAGACTATTGTTAATTATACTAATGGCCTTGTTATTTTGAAATAGGTAAATGATTAATGGTAGATGATGATGATAAATGATAGATAGAAAGATAGGTAGATGATAGATGATAGATAGATGATAAGTAGATAGATAGATGATAGATACATAGATAGATGATAGATGATAGATAGATAGATGATAGATGATAGATAGATAGATAGATAGATGATAGATAGATAGATATGATAGATGATAGATATATAGATAGATAGATAGATAGATAGATAGATAGATAGATAGATAGATAGATGATAGATAGATGATAGATAGATAGATAGATAGATAGATAGATAGATAGATGATAGATAGATAGATGATAGATGATAGATAGATAGATAGATAGATAGATGATAGATAGATAGATGATAGATAGATGATAGATAGATAGATAATAGATAGATAGATAGATAGATAGATAGATAGATGATAGATAGATAGATAGATAGATAGATGATAGATAGATGATAGATAGATGATAGATAGATGATAGATAGATGATAGATAGATAGATAGATGATAGATAGATAGATGATAGATAGATGATAGATAGATGATAGATAGATGATAGATAGATAGATATAGATAGATAGATAGATGATAGATAGATAGATAGATAGATAGATAGATAGATAGATAGATAGATAGATAGATGATAGATAGATAGATAGATAGATAGATATAGATGATAGGGCAAATGAACAATTTGAGTAACAGAAAATACACAAAGTTATAAAAACAGAGAAGCTAGCCAAGCACTATGATCTTAAACTTGAATCCAAAATTTTAGCATGAACTTCTGGTTTCTTTCTATAATTTGAAAGAGAATGTATTTCATAGCTTTGCCCAAGAAAAAGGCCTAGGAGAATAAACATCTAAATATAGTATACATCGTGGCTAGGGTAAGGTTTTCAAATAATATTTTTGATGAAAAATGAACCAGAACTCTTAATCCCAGGTCTTGGTCAGAAAATGTACAAACTAAGCTTGAGACAACTTTTTGCAGAAAGTAAAAAAGTACTCAAAGACCAAAGGCACCACATCAAAAGGACACAAAAGTCTTTTGAAGAGGTTTTCTCTGGCCTACGATGAGGCCAGGGAAGTGTCCATACGGAAAGGACTAAAAGCAAAACACATCAGATACACAGACACACACAAGTTGTGTGTTTTTTAATTTATCTTTATTGTTGAGAGTATTACAGGTGTCCCATTTTTCCCCCCAGTTGACCCCCTCCACCTCGCTCCCACCCCTCCCCAGGCCTTCACCCTGTTATTGACTGTGGCCATGGGTTATGCATATATGCATGTAACTTCTTTCATTAATCTCTTCCCACCCTCCACCCCCCTTCCCTCTTCCCTCTAAAAAATGATCCTCTTTTGCATGCGTCAACATCTCTGGATCTATTTAGTTCATCAGATCCTTTTGTTCATTAGCTTCTTCTTAAAGAAGACCCTTCAACTTTTCCTGTAGTGCTGGTCTGGTGGTGATGAACTCCTTTAGCTTTTCCTTGTCTGAGAAGCTCTTTATCTGACCTTCAATTCTAAATGATAGCTTTGCTGGGTAGAGCAATCTTGGTTGTAGTTCCATGTTTTTCATCAGTCTCAATATTTCTTGCCACTCCCTTCTGGCCTGCAAGGTTTCTGTTGAGAAATCAGCTGACAGTCGTATGGGTGCTCCCTTGTAGGTAACTAACTGCTTTTCTCTTGCTGCTTTTAAGATTCTCTTTGTCTTTAACCTTTGGCATTTTAATGATGATGTGTCTTGCTGTGGGCTTCTTTGGGTTCCTCTTGTTTAGGACTCTCTGTGCTTCCTGGACTTGTAAGTCTATTTCTTTCCCCAGGTAGGGGAAGTTTTCTGTAATTATTTTTTCAAATAGGTTTTCAATTTCTTAGTGTCTTTCTTCCCCTTCTGGCACCCCAATAATATGAATGTTGGGCCTCTTGAAGTTGTCCCAGAGGCTCCTTATACTATTTTCATATTTCTGGATTCTTTTTTCTTTTTGCTCTTCTGGTTGGGTGTGTTTTGTTTCCTCATGTTCCAAATTGCTGATTTGATTCTCAGCGTCCTCTACTCTACTGTTGATTCCATGTAAATTATTCTTCATTTCAGTTTGTGTAGCCTTCATTTCAAATTGGTACTTTATTATGTTACCGATTTTCTCATTTATTTCCCTAATAGTCTTCTTAAACATCCTTATAAACAAAATTCTGAACTCTGTATCTGTTAGCTTGCTTGGATCTATTTCATTTAGTTCCTCTTCTAGAGATTTCTTCTGTTCTTTCCTTTGTGATATGTTTCTTTGCCTCCACATTTTGGCTGCTTCCTGGTGTTTGTTTCTATGTATTAGGTAGAGCTGCTATGTCTCCTGGAATTTGTAGAGTGGCTTTGTGTAGTGGGTGTCCTATAGGGTCCAGTGGCTCAGCCTCCCCAGTCACCTGAGCTGGGCCTTCTAGGTGCTCCCCTGTGTGGCCTGTGTGCACTGTCCTGTTATAGTTGAGCCTTGGTTGCAGTTGGAGTCACTGGAAGGAACTGAACCCCAGGCCAATCAGCTGTGAGGACCAGCTGCAACTACAGCCAGAGAGCTGCTGTGCTGGAGACACCCCTATGGAGCAGGATTTACTTCAGTGGAGCTTTGGTGCTCACCAAGTGCGCCCCTTGAGTCTGTCACTCGTGGCTGTGGCAGGGTTGTAATCCAGCGTGGTCGAGTCTGACCACCAGGTGCACTGTCTCTGGGGCCTTCGGGGAGGTGCAAAGTCAGCCTGTGCCAGTGCCTTGCCCAGGGCCCCCCAGCATGAGCTACACAGCTAACCGTAGTTGGCTGCTACTTGTGCTGGGCTTGGAGGTGCCCAGGAGAGGCCAAGCAATGAGCCAATGCAGCTGCTGCTAGTGCCAGGCCTGGGGCCACTTATCAAGCCGTATGGGGCCCACTGCTGCTTGTTTGAGAGATTTTAGGAGAGTCCTAAACATGAGGCTCCAGAGGCCACTTGCACAGAAAAGCCCCTGGAAATGGCCTGGATGAGCTGCAGGTGGGGAGGGGCGGGGCCTCCGGGAATCACGGGGCGGGGCCAAAGGTGAGAGCCAGGTGCTGGCGACTCAAATATGGTGCCTGCCTGCGGGCTGTGTGTGGGGAGGACTCGCCAAAGGAGCCATGGCCTTCACCAGCCCTTCTGCCTGGGAGGAAGCCGCCCCTCCAGCTCTCGCCCGGACTTCAGGCAGGTTAGTTCCTCCCCGAGTGTCCCGGGTCCTTTCCGGCTGCTGCCCGGCGCTGGGCTCAGAGGGAGCGTCCGAGTGAGTCCGTGCGCGGGCCCTTTAGAGGAGCTGCTGGGGCTCCCGCAGTCTCCGCGACCCTCAGCCACAGTCCCCGCTGGTTTCACAGCCCCGAGTTGTGGGGACGTCTCTTCATGGCCCTGGAGCCCTGGGCTGGGGCTGCTGTGGGGCTTGGACCCCTCCCTCCTCCAGGAAACCCCCCCCGCCAAGATTCCCTCCCGGGTTTAACCCACGGCACTGGGTGTGGGCCTGCGGCCGCGTCTCCGGGATTTAGCCCTGACCCGCCACATCTGCGCCCCTCTCCCGGTCTCGGTGCTGCTTCAGCTCCCTGGTTGTGGGGCTTCTGTGCAGCCAGGTTTCAGGAGGCTCTGAGCGATGGTGGTTCTGTATTTTAGTTGTGATTTTGTTGTGGTTGCGGGAGGCAGCGGGTGCAGCTGTTACCTACACCGCCATCCATCTTGTTTCTCCTCTCCGACACGCATAAGTTCTTAATGTATAAAAACATTTTAAAAAATCGTTGGTCTCCATTAGAAGTCTGCAGCACATGAATTCATTCTCCTAATTTTCATAGGTAAAGGGAGTCAAGCCTTTGGCCTCTCTTTCCTCTACACACTATATTGCAGGGTAGCCTGAGTGATGTGGGAAAATTCCTCATTATGTAAAGGATTCCAGCTAATAAATGCAGGAGGAGAGAGAGGGGTGGAAAACTGTTATTTTTTTTAATTTTTAATGAAATAATGGAGGCAGGATGTGAAGATCAAAGAATGTTAAATCCATTAGGTGAAAAATTAGTAGGGGAGTTGGTAATAGCTAAAAACTCCTGAACCCAACGCCTAATCTTGTCATCAATGGAAACAGGAAATCTGGATGTTATGAGGCTCATAATAGGATCAGAGAGGACACACACAACATCATTGATTCTTTCCCCCCAAAATCAAACTTGGATTTAAGTCTCTAAATCACACCACTAATTTATTGGAATTAGGAGAGAAGTATTTACCAACTTTTTCTTCATTGTGTGCCCTGTATGGAGACTTTTAAACCATTAAGCATTAAGAGTAAAATCCTAATACTCTTCACATACTATACAGCTGTCTTCCTTTGCACCATGCTTGCACTTTTCCCCACAGTGGACATATATTCTCTCCACAGAGAATGCATGAGGTAGTGAGACAAGTTAAATGACATCACGAGAAAGTCACCAACCAAATTTTTAATGTGAAACTATTTCCTCCAAGAAATCAATAAAATTAAAAGCAAAGGGGGAGGAGCACTGATAAAAAATAAAAGAAACTTAAGAAACATAACCTCCAAAGCAGTGTATGGTTGTATGCAACTTAGCATTGTCTGTGATTGAAACAAATCAACTGTGAACAGGTATCTATATGACAATTAGGTAAATTTGAATATGTGACTGAGTATTAGATGATAGAAATTATTGTCATTTTTGTGAGATGAGATAATGATTTCATAGGTTAGAAAAAATTGCCATTATCATTAGAGACGAGTAATGGAGTATTTATAGGTAAAATGGCATGATATCTGAGATTTGCTTTAATAAACCCCCAAAAAAGAAGTAGGTTGGGATATAAATGAAAGAAAATTGGGCAAACATTGATATTGGGTAATGAGTAAATGAGGATTCATTAAAATTTTCTATTCTTATGTGGATGTTGGAAAATTTCCATAATAAAATGTTTTTAAGAGAAAAGCATTTAAGCATCTCATACTTTGTTATAAGTTCCAATTAGAATGACTCATTTAAGCTATGAAAGGATTATGCCAGCATGAAAAATTTGGTCCACCTGCGTTAAAAACAAAACTCTTTCCACGTGGTAGAGAAAGAAAACTACCCATCTGGTAACCAGAGTCATGGGACTGACATTGATAGAATTCCATAGACAAAAATATGTTTTCTTGCTTGTTTTTTCATTCATGGTCATATGGACAAGCCCAAGTGGTGCCAGATTCACTATTTTTGGATTCCCGAAGAGTGACATGTCATAACTATGACTCTGTAGCCTCCTTCCTCTGCCTTAAGCTTTTTCTTTCAAATGTGTTTTTAGTGGGGAAAGATAAGCTGAAAAACTGGAAATTGTCATGTGTCCAAAGGTGACTGAGAAATGCTGTGGCCTCAGGTCCAAATTGCTAGCCAAGTGTGGCTTTACCTTCACTATTGATCAACTGCTGGCAGTGAAAACATTCCACTCATTTCAAACACATTGGTTTGTATAATGGATGCCAAAAAGCAAATTTGTCTGAATATTCTTATGATAAAATTAAATAATGGTGTTGCTAATATGTAAGATAGCCATAAGTTGTTGATTCAATAAAAATTCTCAAGAGAGCTGATATTTGGCATAATACAGTTGCTCAATAGAATTACTATTTAGCATGGAAAAGTGTCCCCTTAATGCCCAGTTTCTGCTCCAGTTTAAGTTAAAACAAGAAAGTTGCGATTTTTTTTCCCCTTTTGCATTTAATAGCATTCAAACTATGTCACTTTTTCTGTCAGAAGAACAAGAAATGTCATTAAAAATGACCCTTTTTCAGTGTTCATTATTGTTGATGGTAGCGTTATCATTTTACAGCAATTAATTTTTAGCTATCCTTTAAAAATTTTGCAGTAGAATCTGAATATTTTGATGCGTGTTTTCTAAAGCTGCCAATGAAGTATATATCTCAAGCGAGGTGGGAAATTTGACATATTTCAAGATCTGTTACTGAACCAAAATTGATTTTAAAGTCTATATATCATTGACAGATCAATCATAGTACCTTGCCCAACTGATAAAAGCTCCCTTTGAGGTCTGATGAGTTTGATATATTGCTAGAACATGAAGGTAGAATTCTCTCAAATGTAATTATAAAATGCGGATCTTAGGAGAGAGATGAGGACTGAAGATGCAGATGTGAGAGTCAGTGGTGAGTGGAGGCTGGAAAGGTCATGGGGATGGGAAAAACTACCTTGACTGCAAAATTGAGTTTTACACCTGGTTCTACCAGCCATCAGGTGGAATCTGGGCAAGTCATTTCCCTTCTGTGCTACATCTTTACACATCTACAGAAAGGTCTTGTTTATTCCACAGTAGGGTTCATCTGGCAATCACAAAGTTTGCTGAATTTGAAAGTTCTTTATACAAATATAAAGCACAATACGATGTAGTGTAGAGTTCCTGAAATACTAAATTTTTTTCATCTAAAATGTAATTTATCAATTTAATATTTTCATTCACAATCACATACAAATGAATATACTTCTTTACTTTTCAGTTATATTTAAACTTGAACTCTTTTCTCTCTCTCTACATGTATGAAGCCTGTATTGTGCTATGAAACATCCAGGACATTATATTGGACAACAGAGGAAGGGTGTTGTAGAATCCAAACTAAATACTGCACACAGAAGCCTTTGTCCCTGGGAGACTGTTCTCTGCTGTGTTTGTGGTTCTGCATTTGTCTCCTGTGCCCTCATCCTTGTGGTTGGAGATTTATAAGTTGTGAGTCCCCTAGGATGTGATGCTAGCAGTCAGTGGATGAGACAGCAGAGTCTGTCACAGCAGGTAACACAGGACAAACTGGCCCACTCATCCCTGAGAGATCAGGGTCACATTTGGAGTTTGAACTGCAAGGGAGATATTCTTACAACATAAAGTCCTATGTCTTGATCAGTTTGGGCTACTATAACAAAAATACCATAAACTGGGTGGCTTAAAAAACAGAAATGTATTTCTCACAGTTCTGAGATCAGGGAGCCACCATGGTTGTGTTCTGTTGAGAGCTCTCTTCCGCGTTTGCAGATGGCTCACTTCTTGTTCTGTCCTCACATGGCAGAGAGAAAGAAAGCTCTCTTCTTATAAGGTTACTATCCCATCATGAACTCATTTTCTTCCAATTACTATCATATTGGGGATTAGAGTTTCAACATATGAATTTTGCGTCATAGCAACCTACGTAAGAAGTTCCATAGGACTTAGTCAATAGAAGAAACACTCAAAATTGCGACTGCCACAAAAGAGAAGCAGATGCTGTTAGTTCAATGAATATAGAAAGGCTTTACTACTAAACACACATGCTCCTGAGCCTCTGGGAAAGTAAATGCAAACATAGATGTTTGAGGAAGCAGGTTCAGGCTTGTTTTGAGGGTCCTGCATGAGCAGGCTCTTTCCACAAAGCTTATTTGGAGGTTTAATGGAACTCAGTGATAAATTTTGCTTAAACAGGGAAGGCACAAGGTTTTGCAGTGGCTCATCCTACTGACATACCAATCAAAATGCATATTATATTTCCCTGAGTAAGGAGAAAATTATAGAACCTCGGGGTTGGAAGGAACCTTAAAGATCATTTATTATAAGGACTCTGAGGCCAGAGCTAGATATTAACTAAGTTTATTCATTCATTCATTCATCCACCTATTAGTTCAATTACTCACTAATTTATTCATTCAACTAATATGAAGACATGGAGATGACAGTCTTAAGGCCATTCTGTTCTTATAACTAGACCCCCTGCCCTTGACCACCCCAGGCTGACTGAACTGATAGTCTCCTTTATGACAACTTAGAGGGTAGCAGAGGTCCATAAAAAGCCAAGTGGCCCACTATACACGTATTAGGATGGCCCAAATCCAGAACACTAACAACACTAAGTTCTGATGAGGTTAGCAAAAGGAGTTCTTGTTCCTTGTTGGTGGGAATACAAAATAATATAGTCACCTTGCAAAACAAACAGTTTGACAGTTTCTAACAAAACTAAACATATTCTTACCATACAGTCCCACAATTGTAGTCCTTAGTTACTAGTGGCACAAGGTGGTTGCATTATCAAGGGAAATGAAGAAAACTAATATTGATTGATGTTCAGGGAGTGGAGAAGTCTAAGAAAGCATAGCATCAAAGAACACTGACCATTGGAAAAGGTAGAGACCCAAATAGTTATATATATTGAGCAGAAACCTGACAGCAGGCCTCTGATTGTGGAAATGATGGCAGGAGAAGAGGTGCTTTTGAAGCAAGGACCTTTGACAAAAGAGTTCTGGGAAGCAGGATTATCCTGCAGGACTAGAAAGTAGCAATATTAACCATGTTCTATTAACTGCCATTAACTCCAAGGAGAAAGAATAATTTGTGAAAATAATCAGGAAGGCAACATAGGAAAAAAATAATCAGACCTACATCAGGCTTGTTTATAATATTAGATGATGATAGAGTAATATTTTCAGAGTTTTTAGGTATAAAAGTTTAAGCACAAATGATCTATATCCAGTGAAGTTTTCATTCTTGTATGAGTGTGATAGAAATATATTGTCAATGAAATGATTTGTTAATATATTAGGTGGGCAATAATCATGAGTATATAGTCAGAAACTATGAATAAGGAAGATAATTTGATAAATATGTATCAACCTTTGTGTCCCATAGACGCTATGTCCAGTCATTCTCCTTAGAGGTCTTTCTACCTCCCTTTCATGTACTGTCATGTACTTCAGGAACAGGGGCAAAGTCTCAACCTTTCTCCTTCTCTGTTTTTAGTCAGGGGAGGGCTCTTCCCTCTCATTAAGTCTCTTTGAGTGTTGGGTTGCCAGATTTGAAAACAGCATTTATAGGATCCTCAGGTATATTTGAATTTCAAATAAATACCAAATAATTTTAAAGTATAAGGATATCCCATGCTACATTTGGGACATACTTACACTAAAGAAATGATTTGTTGTTTATCTGAAATCCAAATTTAACTTAGTTCCCTGTATTTTTTCTGGCCACTGTATTTTAAGAGAATTCTCTCTCTATTCCAACCCTAGGGTGTCTCCAGGATACTTAGCAAAACTGACTTAAGCTTTTAGAATTAGAAGTGAACTTGGAAGGAAATTGTTTGCAGGCAAATTCTGCTTTCACTGGATCCTTAAGTAGTGAGCACAAAGCCCTTGGCTTTCTTATTGTGGAAAATGTCCATGTAAGAAGTATAATATTTGGCGGGGGGGAGGGTCCTCCAAATTTTGTCCTTGAATGAAAACCAAGACTTTTGAATGACAAGTAATGGTCGCTCATAACTTGAATAAAATATACTTTTTTTCTAATTATGAAGTAAATTATTCACAGTCTTTGTGTTTGGGGCTGACTTGATCCATGTTTCTCACTACTTAGCACCAGTTTTCAGTGAGAAATAAACCAGATGCTCTTTTAAAACATATTCCTAAAAATCTATGGTTTTAAAAAGGCAATAGATAAAATTTTTTTGAACTAGCACTGGAAGGAAATGGATTTTATTTTTTAAAGAGGCAAATAAGAAAAAGAACTTCAAATGTAAGTTCACTAATGATTCCTGCCAGCTTGGTTTAGTTGGAGGCTTGGGGAGGGGAGTCCTTAGCCAGTGCTTGAATTGTCACTGTTGCAAGAGCACCGAGTCCCCGATTCTTGTCTTGTGAATGTAGGTGTTGTCCCTGAGGGAGTCTGGATGTGAATCTGTTACTATCTCATAACAAATAATCTAAAGCACAACTCTCCTAGTGGTGGGCAAGAAACATATTTTTCTCATATAAGCACACAGCAGTCATTACCTGATGTCTTGATATGTTTCATCTACCGAGTTCCACCCATGTGGTAAGACTGTCTTTGAGTCAGCAAAGGACTTCAGGTATGAATATCTTTTAAACTTATTATGCCCGACCTGAAGCTGTTCAGCTCCTCTTTATCCTGGAGTCTGTTCTTTCCCCAGGCTCACTCATTATAGTAATTAGGACCACTCTCTACCAAGTTGCTTAAGTCATATAATCTGAGACTCATCCTTGATTCTTTTGTCTCATCCCTCATGGCCAATCCTTGAACAAGTCCTAGCAATTCTGTCTCCAGAATATATCTTTGATCATCTCTCCTGCCATATTTCACACCTAGACTACAGTAATAAGATCCTAAAAGGGCTCTCTGCTTCCTTTCTAGTTCCTCTATTCATCCACACAGCAGCCAGAATGAGAGTTTCAAAATGTAAATCAGCTATGTCACCTCCTTGCATAAAACCTTCCCAGGGCTTCCCTTGCTTTCAGAATAAAAGTGAAACTCCTGCAAGTCCTGTATGAGCTGACATCTGAGTTCCTCTCCAGCTTGGTCTCCTGCCCTTGTTCTGCTTGCACAGTAATCTCCAGCCACACTGGCCTTTTTTCTTATCATCAAATACAACAAGCCTTTTTCCGCTTCAGAAACTGCACTTGCCATTTCCTCTGCCTACAATGTGTTTCCCAAACTTTTCACTGATTGCTTATTTTATTCTTAGCTGAAAACTTGCTTCCCTAAGAGGCATTCCAGACCAGCTATCTTAAACCTGGTCTTCACTCTACTCCCCTTTGGAACACCTTCACCCATCACTCTTTTGTTTCCCTCATAGTCCTCAGTAATGATCTACAATCTACTTGTTTATTTTTTCCATGTCTTTTTCACCAACGCATTCCCAACTCTCTGCATAGTATATATCACAAAATAGGTGCTAAGTAGATATTTTTTAAGTGTGTAAATTCTTAATGCCTAATGTGTTGTCCTGCAAATTAGGAACCCATAGGAATAGTAGTAGCACAGTGATGGAAATGCTATTAACAAGGCCATTCACAAGAATCCTTATTCCCCACCTGATTCCAACTGATGTGATATTAAATATGGGGCTTCCCAGATGACTCTGGAATTCATTGCTATTTTTCCTTTGGGGCTATGGCTAGGCAACATTTTGTTTTCTACCAGTTGAAAAAGCTGGCAGCTTTCAATATCATTCGTAGTCAGCAGAGTTGCATAAGAAAGTTCTCTAAGGACCTTACCTGTGACTGGAACTGCAATTCTCATTTTGGATTGAGCAGTGACCTGAAATGTATTTCAAAAACTATGATTCCTAGAGGCATTTTTATAGGGTGTGTTGGCCCCAAACTTAAAGTTGTGTAATTTCCTAGATTTATGTGTCGTAAACTTCTAATTGGAGTGTTGATTTTTAAATCTCTATAACTTTAGATATAATGAAGCATTAACATAAAGAATTGAAACTCTGATAACAATGACTAAGTAAATTACAAAGAACATCTTATGATTTGAGGTAATTTTTATTGCACTTACAATCCACTGGCCCACAAAAGATAGCAGTTAAAGTATTACATACTTAATAAGTAAGACTGATTAGTAATATATGTATAGCATTTTCTATGATGACTTTTCTTAGTCTTCGCATCAGGGCATTAATAAATTCTTATTGAGCCACTATCATGTCCGAGGCCCTAGACTAGATGAGAGAGTGGTAAGTAAGGCAGATGGGGTCTGTTTCCTCCTGGAATTTAAAATTTCATGAAAGTAATAGTACCTATTAAGGCAGATTTTGGGAGAAATGGTCCAGGCAGAGGGAAGAGCATGCATAAAAACTCAGAGGTAAGAGAGGAAATGGCTAGAGGAACTAGTAAGAATATAGAAATGTAGCATCAAAAAGCAAAGTTGTGAAGATTCTCAGAGGGTCTGGATGATGTAGGGTCTTAAGAGCCTAGTTAGAGTTTGGATTAATTATAAAGACAATGGGATTCAACTGAGAATAATGTGAGCAGATTTATGTTTTTGAGAAGGTCTCCTCTGGATGCACTGTGGCAAATGGATGGGAGACAGAAGACATAGGTGAGGAAGTTGCCAAAAATAAAACCACTTTTAGTCAAAAATATAATGGGTAAATTAAAATTAAAAATAAAATGCAATGACAACTCCAGACAGATGGTAAGTTCACAGAGCCAAACTTGGATTAAAATGCATAAAATATATAAAATGTGATCTAATCAAATGCAAGATGTATGCTAAATTCATGTTCTACTGAAATTTAAGATGCTTAAATAAGGAAATAGAAAAGTAGAGCAAGTGAAGCCACATTAGCACAATTACTCAGTGCCACCCCATGGAGCCACATGAAGTACATTTTCCTTTGATGTGCAAACCCAAACGGGCAGTGCTGCGGAGCTCGCAGAACAGGAAGGCAGTGGCATCAATATCTATGACACCCTCACAGCATCGACTCCTTATTCCACCGGGTACGTGAAGCCCGTTACAGCCCTATCGTTCTATAGAGCAGCCAGGGTAAAACTATTTGATGCCAGACAACTACTTAAGGGTGTTACATGATACGATTCCTTTTTGTTCTTTCTCTGAACGGTGTCACCAATTATGCAGGCCTTCACCTCGAACGCTGGTGACGTGGTGTTAAGACGTCTTGCATTAAAATGTAGATAATTTATTATTTTCTTAAAAATGTTACAGCTGTATACACTAACAGTATTAAAAGACAACTGTTTTGACTTGCTCCTTTTACTACTTTATTCAACTTTTCTCTAAAGAAAGGGGAAATATTTCAAATGCACCTCCAAACCTGTGCAGATAGGCAGGGCAAGCTTCTGACAGCATGAATCGAAATAAATTGTTAAGTGCATGTTCGGTTCCAGATTTTGAAGCAAAAATAACTTCGAACATTTTGGGTCTAGAATTAACAAATATTATAGAATTTCCTTCTCACATTTGAAATTTTAATTTCATAGTATTTTCAGTCCTCTGGGCTGAAACGAGGACCAGATAATATTTTAGCAAAAAAGGTGTTTTGTTTTCACGCTTTCATCATGCAAAAATAACCCAACTAATTTAGCCCTAACTTTCAAAAAAATATTCAGTTTCATGCAGAAATCAACTATGTAGTTCTCAGGCCAAAAGGAATATTTATCAGGAAACTCTGAAGCAAAGATTTTTATAAAAATATACTCTTCCATAAAGTTTTATTTTCAGTCATTTTTGACATGATGCAAATGAATTAATGCATTATTGCCTACTAGTTATCTCTTATCTTTGATCTGCCAGGATTTTGTAAGATTTTTTTTGTATAAATTTTGATCATTTTAAATTAAAAAACCCAGGGAAACTTAAATATTGTAATTTCATAATAATTATGAAAATAATAGCAGTTCACATATATGTGGTGTTCCCCAAATGCCAGAGACTATACTAAGTGCTATAAACACATCATCTCTTTTAACTGCACCATAATGTTAGTAAGGAAGTATAATTGTTATTCCCAGTTTGTAAGTAAAGAAACTAACTCTTGAAGAAATTAAATAATTTGCACTGAGCTGCCGTGTCAGTGTGTGATTGGAGTCAAAATGTCCCTATTCCCCGCCACTCTAATTGTAGGCTCCACTCAAAGGTGGAAACTCCTTCAGAAATAGCTCCTGGCATGGCCCCAGGCAAGACAGAGTGAGCAGGAGAAAAACAAGGGTATGAAATGCTGCCATGGATTACAGTGGGCACAGAGGAAAAACTCGAGACCCAAACCCTATAACAAATTCCATAGCCATTGGGATTATACAGTGTGTTAACTTTTGTGGTGAATTAAATCAACAGACTTAAAACCAAACTGAAATTATTTATGGTATTTTAATACTGGCAAAAAGTATCAGCTCAATAATAGCAATATATCATCTTGGTTGTTAGGGTTGTTAGGATACTTTGTACAAAATCTCAAGCCATCAGTGGCCATTCTAAAGATTTTGGATCAGCACAGAATGTATGCTTTATCCAGTTTTCCTTAGGGTTTTCACTCAAAGGGCTATCCTGAGCGCTTCCTCTAAGAGAAAACGCATTATTTTAGGTGCTGGAATGAGGGACATTCAGGTAAGTAGTAAATGGATCCTGGTCTTAAGGACCTCATCCTATATATAGAATCAGGTGAATAAAACAGATAAGGGAATTACAAAGTATAGATTTCTAATAATAAAATTATGTATAAAGCCCAGTGGTGTGTGAAGGAGGGAACAGTGAATTGATCAGTGGCCTCTAAGGCAGTCAGAATGTGACTCTGGGCTGCGCTGTGACTATCTCCTTCCACACTTCCCCTTGTTCACTTTGCTCCTATCACACAGGAACCATGTATTCGTTAAAATTCTGAGCTCAGGGATTTTATATTTGTTCTTACCTCTGCCCAGACACTCTTGGGCCAGCAATGTGCTTGTCCAGCTCATTCTGATTTTTCAGGACTCAACTCTGATGTCACCTGCTCAGGGAAGTCATTCATAACTTCTCTTCCTAAAGTGGTTCTCTACCATTACTCTTGGTCATAGAACTTTATTTATTTCATGGTATTTAAAACAACCTGATAATATAATCCAATAATAAGTTCTTTTTTGTACATTTTGAGCATGAGGTAACTGTGAGAGTGTTTAGGTGTCAATATCACAAATAAATGATTAGGTTTGAGGTATCAAAGACATGATGTCCAAACAAAATTTGGAAATTTCAGCTACTGCCAGAGGCACTCCTACACACAGGCCCTAGAAGTCAATCACAATTCTGGATTCAGATGAGATTTGGCAACTGACAGATCTACTGATACATAGTCTATCTCAGTAGGTTCAACTTGAACACCAAAACTGTTTCTCCCAAAGTTTCTTAAAGATTCTTCTGAGGACAGTTAGTTATCCCTTTGACAATATCCCTGTGGTATCATTGTCCAGTAACTATACCACAATTTCTAATGATCAATAACTCAGTATTTCAAAAGCATGTGTTGATTTTTAGATGCATAATCTTGATGTTTTTCCAAAATTTAACTGGAACTTACTTACCCTCCTATAAATATAGAACCCTCTAATTCTGCTCTTAAATTTAAGCCTATACCTCAACACTTCTTTAAGTCTTTTGTTTCAATTTATAGCACATATTTGAAGACATCTACCACCTTCCCCAATGCATGTTCTATCTTCAGGTTAAACATCTTCACTTCCTTCTACTTTTTTTCCTTTTAAGCAACAAACATTTGAGTTACTTCTACGTATTAGACACTGGGGTAGGCACTGAGATAACATGTTTTCATTCCCTTCATAATCCTAGAATTTTGGACTATCCTTCATCTACAGTATAGCCTAAAAAATGCTTTGGTAATGCTTATCCACACATACAGAAGTCCTACCTAGCTGTTTGTTTGCTCGCTCTGATATCAGTAGGCATTTACTAAAAGTCTCTAATGTAAGAGGGAGATCAAAGCAAACAATAAAAATAAAATAGTAAGTGCTATGAATACCACGTATTAAGAAATAGTGATGTGATCCTTTTAAACTCTTTGGTTTTCATTTAATAATCAATAAGCATTGATTAAGTGTCTGTAGTTGGTGTCTGTGACCACTTGTGAGATAAACTGAATCAGACAGA
Organism: Miniopterus schreibersii; assembly: GCF_964146895.1. Classification (NCBI taxonomy): domain Eukaryota; kingdom Metazoa; phylum Chordata; class Mammalia; order Chiroptera; family Miniopteridae; genus Miniopterus; species Miniopterus schreibersii. The sequence goes on from NC_138107.1 coordinate 48,187,586, forward strand.
AGGAGATCATGATGTGAACTATTTTCCTGAAAAAGTTAGATTGGAGGACATGATTTAAGGGTCTTGTTAAAGGGCCCTGCCATGCTCACCACCCATTCACAGGCTCCTCCCCCAACTCAGTCCAGATGCTGGGGAGGCCATCTGGAGAAAGATTTTCATCTGCAGAGCAGGCACCATGCACTTGCCCATGATCGCTCCCTTAAACTCATCTGAGGTAGAAGCAAAAGCAAATTTCCAGTAATCATGAGGTTTTCACTGAATAGCTCTATCCAGGAGGGGAGGGCAGAATGAAGGTACTATTGTCTGTCACCCACCAATCTAGTAGCACCGTCTTCCTCCATGGACAGGGGTAGAGGTGGGAGCAGAAGCCAGCAGTACCGCTCTGGTGGAGGTCCCTCTACACAGAAGCATGAGGAAGGGGGGACAAATGCTTCTCCTCTTATGCCTGCTATATTCTAGGTTCTTTTCCATGTGAACTGAAACCAGATCCATTTTTTTCTATGTTGTCATTCAATTTACATTTATTTCAACTCATTTCTACCTAACTGCTTTTGAACAGTTTTTCGAAAGTTTTGATATATTTGATATATTTTATATATATTTGATATATCTGACATATATTTGATATATTTTAAAAATCTGAATGTATTAACTAACTTATCCACCATTTTTTATTTACAAATTTGAGATTTAGTCCTTTTGACATATGTATCTAAATAAATAAAATGCTACTATAGGATCTGACAAAGGATAAGACCCTGTTCCCCCCTGGTAACAGTGGCATACCATGTGATTTGGGGGATATGGTTATTTGACCAGTTATAAACCTACTTAATCTAAACATAGTGCAGTTCAAATTTCTTATCACCAAGATAAACAAAATCATCTTATCACCAAGTAAATGTTAAGAGATGTGATCAGATTGTGCTCTGAAATTACCTATTTGATGTCCACTACAAACTCTTCATTCATTTACGTTGTAACTATGTTTTTAAGAAGACAAGGATAGAAGAGGCAAAAAGGGATTTGTTTAGAATGATTTGTTCTAGAGTAACCCTTTCAAGCTAGTAATGAGCATCACTTCCTTTTTCCAGTGCAAAGGAAATAACTCTTAAAAAATTGTTCTGGAATTTTTATCAGTGACAAGGTCATACTCATACATGTTTATTTGTTTTTTCTTTTTTAAATCAGAGAAAGCTTTCCCATTTCTGGTTTTCCAACAAGTTTTTTTTCCCCCAGAGGTTATTGTTGAGGCTCTGCGGTCACGTCTGTAACTTATTTTGGTTTCCTAGGGTGACATTCACCCAGCCTAGGGATTTGGATTCATTTACAGAATCTCAGTACTTCCCTACAGTCTTCTCACATTTACCTCTCCATCATTTTTACCCTTTCTGGTTTGCAAGTCATTCTCCTTGAAGGAAAAGACAAAAGCGAAATACTTGTGTAGTTTTGCTTTCTCTGTATCAGCTGTCAACACAATCTCTTTCTCAGTAACAGAATGATATCTGGGTAGAATCTGAAAAATCCTTTTTGCTCAGCATTTGTCCAAAAAATATGCCTAAAAAGAAAGAACGAACAGATAGCAGAATTTTTCTGTCCTGAAGGTACGCAGTCATTTCCTTGTCGCCCATTGAGTCATTTATGGGAGCATTGTTATGCACCCATTAGCTTGATGTCCAAAACTGTGCTGAATACAGATGATAGAAGAGAAGAGTAGAGACGAATATCACTCCTGCTTAAAAGACCTCAGCATTTAACCCCTGGGTGTATATTGGGTTTGGAGCAAGGGAGCAGATCAGAAAAGTAAACCAAACCAGAAGAATGTAGAGAATTTGTACTCCAGCTGGGTTCCGAAGGAAGGAGACTGTGCCAAAGCTAGTGTTGTGGTGGGGAGGCTATGCAGGAGTCAGGCAAAGCTTCCCAGGGACTCAACCTTTGAATTGAATATTGAAAGATAAATGGGAAATAGCCTTCTGGACAAGAGGAGGAGAGCCAGAGTAAGTAGAGGAGACTGGCTACAGAGAGCATGACCACTTAAAAATCTGCAAGTCCTGGCATCCATGAAGTTGGGAGGTGATGAGGTGTGTCCTTTCTTAGTGATGCTTTATTTAAAAGTAGAATTTTCAGGTAGCTAGTTTAGATTTTCTCAAGTGTTCTTTATTTTGCTTTCATGCCTGCCTGTCGAGAGCCTGTATCGAGGAAGTGATTTAAAACTCTAGGCTGGCCTTGTCTTGTTCACAGCAAATTTATAACTCCTTAGGAGAAGCAGCATTTTTCTTCAAAGGTTTTGCACAGTGAACATCGTCTGTCCTGGGGTGTCCTCATTTCAGGCGTTTTGTTATCTCTTAAACTAATATACTTGTCCCACTGTTTACAGAACAGAGGGCTTTATATGAGAGAATACCTGAATCATTGAAATCCTGGCTTTTAAACAACTCAAAGAGCAGAAGAAAATAAATAATGAAAAACAGAGTTCATAGCACAACCAGCATAGTACAACCATAATTATTTTTTCATATTATTCCACATTGGTTCAAAAAGTATCTTTTGGTTGTTCCAGATTATCATTCACAGAAAATCCTCTTCTAATACAGATGACAGAAATGGTTTTCTCTGTTTTCTTCATAAAATTGAGTTGCTGTTTTTCAATTAAAATGGCACTGGGCCAACAGCCTTTCCCGATGACTTCTTACTAAAGCCCATGAGAAAACATTAAAACCCGCTCTTGTGCACGCACACACACACATACACACAAACACACCAGGTAGGAAGCCTCTTTATACCTTCCCAACTTTCTTTTCGGTCATACTATCTCTATTCTGTCTTTAGAAATACAAGTCTTCACAAAAAAATTAATAAAGATAAAATAGCCCCAGCTTGGCATTGTTCCTCCGACTAAGGCGGTCAGTTACCAGTTCACCCTAGAAAAGGTCCTCTTTCCACGTGCAGTCAGAGACAGCAACTTCTAGATGATAACTCTTCCAGAAGGAGGCAGGCACAGCATTTGACCTTATGGACGCTGTGTAAACTGATGCCTGGGCCACTCCAGCCCTTGAGTATAAAATCATGTCACATTAATTTTTATGCTCACATTTCAATGATTTGAGGCCCTGTAGTTTAATTGTTGGATGTCAAAATAATTCCTCCCTCAGAAATTATTCCAGCAGAATTATCTTGGAATTATTTTTTGGACACCCAAAGGGAGTATACATAACATGTATTCACAAACAAGTTCTGTCAACTGCCATCACTAAGTGGCATCCTCTTTCTGCTACAACTGAGCCCAGCTGAGGTCCTCAACCTTTAAGTCCACCTAGAGGAGCCTCACAGGTGGTACTGTTGAAGTGGCAGTCACAGGATTGACTGTGTCTGTGTCAATGGTCTCAGCAAAGATCTCCATGTTCTCAAATCTATTTGAGAATCACTAGATTTTTGTATGGAGGTAAGAGGAAATGCCCCTCTATTAATTCCTTAGCTATTTTTAAATTATTTGATCTCCTTAGCAACTCCAGTTGCTATTATAAAATCTTTTCCTTCAGCATCTATGCTCTGCTCCACTCTTTTTCTCATATACACAACTATCAACCTACCCCACCACCAAGAAAACACTCCTCTATGCCCCATCCTCTCCCCAGATTGCCCATAGCCATAGGAACAAGTATGCAAGCAACAGTTTTGACAATGTCTCTTTTAATTTATATTCTACAAATAAACATTTCTCCCCACTTCTATCCAATTTCCACTTTCCAAAAGAGCCCAAATCAAACATGTTATTACACACACACACACACACACACACACTCCAGAACCAACAAATGCAAATTGTGGCATCTACATTATCAAACAAAACACTTAATTTTTTTTTTTAATTTATCTTTATTGAATTCAGAGAGAGGAAAGGAGAGGGAGAGAGAGATAGAAACATCCATGATGAGTCATTGATCGAGCCCGCAACCTGGGCATGTGTCCTGACCGGGAATTGAATCCCAGTCACCTAGATCCCAGGTCCACACTCAACCACTGAGCCACGCCCGGCTGGGCAACACTTAATATTATCAATAGTGAATTTTAGTTTTCCTTAAGAATATTGATGAGCATGTGACAGATTGCATTACTTGAAAAGGGGTCATACTGAATCTATTTTTAAATAATATCCAAAATTTCTAAAATATATATTTTTATATTCATAATAGAAACACACAGTATGCCAATTTTTATAAAAACTAAGTGATCTGATGCAACCTCAGCACAAACCAAAATTATGGCTTTTGGCTGTTGTCTTTTCAGGCAAATAAAACATGGCATGTTTCTTTCACTTTCTTGAAACATTTTTATAATACGCTAGGTGAAACTGATTTTTTCCTTTTATTTTACTTCCCTACCATCCATTGGACAACAGTTTGATTTTTTTTTTTTTTTTACTAAATACACCTTATTCATCTTTCTTCATAAATAATTAACATGCACCACAAAATGGTCTTTCCACAAATATTGTTTCCTGAATATGTGGATCCTTCCAGATGGCTCCTCATGTTGCTCACAATAATTTCATGCATCCTGGAGCCCTTGGGGAGATAGATGCAATTTTGCTCTCAACCATCTCTTCAAGAGCTGTTCTTCTATGATAGTTTTGACTACCTCCTCTGTGTAGATAAATCACCAATTTCAATCTTCACTGCTCTCTCCTCTTTAAGTCTGCATTTCTCAGTGTTCTGATAATATCTTCACGTGGTATGCTTGTATGTTGAAGAGATTGTTTCTCAGAATTTTATGCTTATTTTCTCATAAAAGTTTTCCTCACCTTGTCATATACATTACTCAATCATGGCCAGACTACTCCAAAAGTATTTATGTTTCTTTCAACTTATCACTGTTTTCTTAATTTCTTTTCTTTCCTACAGCCCTGAGAATAAAAAAATGATAAAACATTTTGTTTGGAACAAATGAACAACCCAAGTACTCAGCTGTAGCACAGAGTAGGCACTCAGTCAAATCTTAATTCGTTTCACCCTTCTCTTTCTAATCTATTGCTCTTGTTCACCAAACAAGTACACACTTCCATTCTCTTCACCGTGGTCCCTCTAAATCCCTGTGGTCACAGGCATCTTTCTCACCTATCCCTTGGCCACCATAACTCTTTGCAGTAAATCCTCTCAACACTGTGTTTTGTACTTTTTTCCTCTTTGCCATTAATGCAGATGATTGATCTGAAGCTGTAAATTCTCCAGCAGCCAATCCTATTGACTCACATGATACTTCATGATCAAGTAAACAAACTTGCTTTCAATAAAATAAACAAAAAGGAACTTAATTGAAAATCAGGGGGAAAAATAATCTGGGAGAATCAGTGATGTGGAGCTGTTGATACAAAAAACTAACATTTTTAAATTCTTATCATTTAATTTATTCATTGAGAATTTTATTCTGATCGTGTGTGTGTGTGTGTGTGTGTGTGTGTGTGTGTGTGCGCGCGTGCTTGTTTGCTTGTTTTCCCTGTTTAAGAGGACAGGAAAGATGTAGCTGTTTTAAGAAAAAAACAGACCCAAATCTGAAAATATCAGTATGTATTCTTATCACAGATTGACTATAATGTGACTTTTTGTAAACGTAATTTATGGTTAAGGAAATGAAGTGCTCAGTGATATGCTGTGCTTAAGTATATATAACACTTAAGAATATGTGTAGCTCAGGAACTTCACAAAGTAGAATGTACAAGGTAATGCAATATGTTTGTAAAGAAATGTGGAATATGTTAAACCTTGCTTCGATAACTAGAGGCTTACAAAATAAGACAAAAACCAATTGCCATTTTTTACATTAAGTTCTCAAAAATTAAATTATATTACAAATGTAGACAAGGAGGCCATGAAATTATTACCTTTTATTCTTGTTGGTTGCATTATTGATTGGTACAAGATTTTGGAAAGCAATTTGGCGATATCTATTGAGAGCAATAAAATATTTGCAAACTTTGAGCCAATAACTGCATTTATGGAAATTATTTTGGAAAAGTAACCCAAGTATTGAAAAAGATGCACCTTTATGATAAAAGAAAAAGATAATAGCTAAGATGACTGTCCCCACTCAATGGAAATTATGCTATAACTAAAAAAATATTATTACAGATACTATGCTATGGAGAAAATGAAAATATATAAAGTAATATTTTTATACTCTTACTGCATTTTTTGCTTATAAAGAAGAAGCTTTATAACACACTGTAGGAACCATAGAATGCAGAAAAATATAACAAAATAAAAATTACTTAAAATCACACTATGCAGACATAAATGCTATTAATATTATTGTATATTTTGTTCCAGGTAAAGATTGACAGATTGTTTTTTATTTAGGTGGGAACACAGGTATATAAACAGATATAGTTACATAAATATATAACAACTATAATTGTAGGGTTTATAGCTTGATTTTTTTTTTTTTAAATATATATTGATTTCAGAGAGAGGAAAGGAGAGGGAGAGAGAGACATAAAAACATCAATGATGAGAGAGTCATTGATCGGCTGCCCCCTGCACGCCCCATGACCGGGGATCAAACCTGCAACCCGGGCATGTGCCCTGACTGGGAATCGAACCCCGATCGCCTGTATCCTAGGTCGATGCTCAATTGCTGAGCCACACCCGGCAGGGCTATAGCTTGATTTTTATTGTGTAATATTGATACTAAATAAGAGAAGTAACACACAAAATTGAAGATACAACAAGATCACCAGCATGATAAAGAAAAAATAATAATTAGGGGAAAATGAAAAAAATACTGAAATATATTAACACTGGGTTGGAGTAGTAGAATGTGGTTGATTTTTTTTTTTCAACTTTACAAGAATTTTGTTTTTCTCCTTTTGTTTTTTGAATAATAAGGATTGGATGTGTATTTGTGATTTTGACCACTCAGAACACCCTTCCTCTTTGGAAAACACCCCAAAATAAGTGGGAGATAAGACCTCCCACAACAGAAGCTAAGTAGGGGTACCTGGTACCTTCCCCAACTGCCTGGCATCTAGTCCTTCAGGTGTGTGACACAGGCAGAGCCCATCAGACATTCTTATTTGTGACTGTGGGACCTGGGGAGCGAATAAAGTTGCAGTGATCTTAAGTGACTGTGGAAAACAGAGATGTGGCCATGTGTTCAGGGGTCATAATACTAGTAGTTGCAAATTATTCAGACTTTCTCTTGGGGAATTCTGGCTAATGGGTCTGTAAGTGAAATTCTAAGAGCTATGAACCTAATAAAACTATAGGCCAAATATATTCTGTGCATACATACATTTTTTAGAAGAACTCCTAAGTTTCCTCAGATAAGCAAAGGATTCCATGATCTAGGATAAGCCAAGAGTCTTGGCATAGGTCAGCATTACTGAATGGCCTACCCATTTCTGAGATGTTCCTTAGAGGTATCTCCACTAGACTTTAATGCCTAACAGGCAGAGATTTCAATAAACTGAACTGATATTTTAGTCAATTATTGAGTCATATAATGAACTTATTCTTTAAACTACTTCACAATATTTATTTCTACCTTCTACCTGTGTGCAAGGTTTGGCAGGGGGGAATACAGGCACAGAAATCCTCAAGGCCATAGCAGGTCAGGGAGACAGACAGATGTGTGACTTCATTACAGCCTTCTCCTGACAAAATCGCAAACTTGATGTTCTGAAAAATTTCTACTACAAAACAACTAAAATCTCCAGATAAGTTATACAAAACATCCTCTCGAGTAAAGGAATGACCTTGCAAGTCAGTATTGGAAATCCTCTGAGGACTAGAAATTCAGGTCCAAGATGTAAGTGAGTTCTGCAGCCACCACAAGCCTACAGTCTAGGGTGGCCCCAAGCTTTGGTTTTCACAGGCATGTGTAGGAAAGAAACTTCTGTGGTCAATGGAAATCCAGTATTGGGTTAACTTCGGTATTTTCTACAGTTACCAATACCGAATTTCTGGTAACTACAAGAGTTTCTCCCTGACTAATCTGTGTGGAATTGAACAAACCATAATCTCTTTATATCTCAATTTCTCTACGAGTAAAAGTATAACAACAATACTTTTAATTTATTACTTTTGAAGATATGTAAAATATTAGTATATTAACATTGCTCTATCTATGTATGGACAGAATTCTTACATTAGACCCTCCCAGTGGGCTACTTTTGTGTCAGGTAATCACCTTAGATCCAAACAGCAAATATTATTCTGGCATTTTATGCTTACAAGATCATTTGGGACCCTCTCCCTCAGCAGGATCTATAGGTAGAACTGTCATATGAAGGAAGTGTGGAAGGAATTCTGAGGCTTTGTCCAACTAAGATGAATAAAAGGATAGTTCCTAAAAAGAAATATTTCCTCCATTCATATGCAGGGGTGTGAGGGACAACTATTTTGTTTTATCTAAGAGAGTAAGTCAAGCATAACACATTTCTGAACTAGAGCTTCCTACAGACTCAAGTAAAACAATTGAAAGAAAATAAATTATATGCAACATACACACTCATTACATAGCTGAATGTGTGTTTTAATACATTGTATTACAAATATGACTTAGAAAACTAACCCAATAGACCAGAGAATGTGATATGTCAGTCACTCACCTATATGAAAGCATATAAACAAAAGATAAAACATGTGACAATACGCTGAGTGGTAAGACTATCCAAGATTTGTATGTATGTACTTTGGGGGGAGAAATAAAGGGCAATGACAAGAGTTGGTATAATATAACAACTTGCTTTAAGACTAATAATTAGAAAGGGTAGCTGAATAATATAAGTTTATAAATATCACCAAATTTGGGTGGTTTGCAAGTACTAGCTATGACTGAAAATGTGTCTATGAATATAGAGAGGTTACAGCTTTGAGTAGGAAATATCAAAATAAGATTAGGCTTTGAAAAATGTAAAGTAATGCATCTTGGATGAAAAATTCACAGATAATCAAGGAAATGGAGCTACTGTACTTGGAAAATAGTAATGTTGAATGAAACCTGGGAGTGATAGTTACAGAAAATTAGTATGAGATTGCACAGGATGATAGAGTGGTTTATAAAAACTGTTTGGGCAGCACATGCAGAGATAACACATCATGAGTCAGACAAGTGTGTCCATTTATGAAAACCTTGGTACCAGAAGGATATCATCGTACTGGAGTGAATTCAGAGAGAGCTACAAAAATAATTGAGGGTCTGGAAGGGCTGATGTGAGGTAAGATTAAAAGGAACTAAATATGTATGGCTTATCCAAATATGGACTGTATCACTGCAAAAGGTAAGGTGCTCACATACTGAGGAAAGAGAGAAAACTTTTCTAGGAAGTTTAAGTAAAAGTTACTGGGAACATTCTGAAGAAAACTGAAAATGAAAAAGTTGAAGTGGAATAAGGGTTCCCCAGTGGGTTAACTAGAGAAAATAAGTATATAATTTTGGTTCCTTAGGCAAAGTAAAAAAAATACTATGATCTCTCAACTTTTCAAGCTCCACATTTTAAAAATCAGGAATAATGACCCCTCTTTGGCAAATCTGAGTTTTGACTGGCAAAATTAATTATAGCCATACTCATTTAAATGTTATTTTTAAAACTGTTTAACACAGTGCTTAGCATCTAGTATAGCAGAATCCAGCTTTTTCAATAACTGAATAAAGTGTTCTAAGAAATGGACAGTCTCCTTAAGTTTAATAAAATTAACAAAGGGCTAAACATGAGCATGTCACATGAAAACTTGAATTTGTTGTGATTTCTCACATCAAAGAGCTTACAGTGTCATGGAGGAATAAACGTACTCAAATACACAAGCAAAATATGGTAATAATACAATTGATGTTCAAGAAGAGGAAGAGCAACTGAGATTCCAAAGACTTGAGAGAGGAATGTTTCAAGGATGAGAAGAAAGAGGTGGCGTTAGAACTGAGGCTTGATGGGTGCGAGGAATCCAAACAGAAGAGATTGGAGAAGGCACAAGGGTTGAATGAGAGAATGAGTGACACCCGAGGGAAAATACAAACCCCATGGCATAAAGCATACGTGGCTTGGCATGGCTGAAACAAGGAATGAAGAAAAGTATGGTGTAAGACAAATCTGGATGGGTGTGCTGTCACTCATTGGAGAAAGACCATGACAGGGCCTTTAATGGGAACTGAGACCACAGAACGGTGGTTTTCAAACATTTTTTAGGATTTCGTCAAATAAATTCTTAAACACAAGCCTAATCTATGGAATAGATAAAAGCAGTGCTTCTCTGTTTGAAGTAGGTTAGAGGCCTAGGCTCCTGCCCTCCAGCATCCCTTCAAGCTTACTTCCTCTCTATTCCCAGAGGACACTGAGACCTCGCAAAGAAAACCCTAGAAACTGCGGTGCACAGTTTGGAGAACACAGATATTAGCAAAAAGAAATGCCTGAGAATTTTTCAACAAGGCAGTAAAATGACCAGCACAGAACTCTAAGAAAACAAGAGGAGAAATGGGAAGGATGGGTTAAATTATGGGTAGACTTTATGAGTCTGACTCTAGCTGGTAGCTGAGAAATAGAAAAGATGTGGCTTTGATATTATAAAGTCAAATAGCAACACTTCAAAAAAAAACTAGTTGTCAGAAGTAGAAAAGATGTTACCTCAGACTTTCAGAATGGGCAAGTGGGACAATACAATGTCACTAACTGAGAGTGCATTTTTATTTAATACATTATTTTGGTTTAAGAATTAAATCTACTTTGGTTTCCCATAGCATCTCTATTCTGTACCTAACCAACATAGTGATTTAGAAATTATAGCTTGATACAATTTTTTTTTTTTTTTTTTGAGACTTGAATTACAAAATCTTGTCTCTTGAATGAGAAGGGAAAGATATAAGTCCCAAGAGTGGGATACCACTTTTGTAAATGTATTCCTTCACCCCTTCTTTCATTTGTTATGATTACTCACTGATCATTAAAAGTATATTGGGTACTGTGGTAGACGGTAGAATAATTAAAGTTTTAATTATTTATTCATTTTTTGGATAGATTATTATTAAACTTATCTTCCAAATAATCTTTAAAAACAATTTCCTAGATTTATATTTTATTTAAGCACCAAGTTTTTTCTGAACTTACCCCTTTCTAAAACATTTTTGTGTATATGTCAAATAGTGCCACATATCTATGTAAGAACCAGAACTCTATCCTTAAATCAAAACACTTGACCAAGTCTTATCAAATGTACATATATTTGGAAATATTCCAATTAATCACTGAAATTCTAGTTTATATTTGTTTTCATGAGACTATATTTTTTATTACTGTAATCTTTATGAAACCAAAAGCTAAGTTCGCTAAGTTTGTTTTTGTATTAGACAAGAGATACCTGTTTGGTTTCGGCTAATCTGAAATCTATAATTATTTAAGGGAAATCTATAGCCTAAAAAAATTAATGTAGTCAGAATGTGCATTTCACCTAGAAATCTCAAAGCCATGATGTCACTTCTTACTTTGTATAGTTAGAATAACTGGCATCAATATTGAATACTAAAAGAAGCTTTAAAAAGGAAAAGCTGCTATCAACATATTCTGAATTTTATTTTAGAGAGAGATTGAAAATAAAAACAAAAATTAGGCATATACCCTCTATTATAGGTCAATACATGCTATATTTTTTACATCTTATCTCATTTAATCCTCAAACCCTATATGGCAATTAAAATCTCCCCTTTTTTCAATGAGAAAATTGAAGTTAAAGTTTAACTTGCCCCAGGGAATACAGTGAATCAATAAAGCAAGATTTATAAATTTCAAAAATCCAAGTTTCTTTCACTAAAAATGCTCCCTACCAATGATTAACAAAGATTCATTAATAAGCATTCAATATTATTCTTATTGGACAATGGGCTAGGGATTGCTACTTTATTACAAAAGTATTGGAGTTATCTTCCCTGTCCTATCTCAGGAATTGACAGTTACTGTTGTATTACTATAGTAATAAACCAATTTTACTTGCTGTTTTCCTGCCTATTTAGAAGAGTTCTCTCTGGGCAAATAGTCTTTTAGAAGGAAATCTTTTCATTTGGATTTCCTGTAGATGGACATGTACCAGAAACATTGATTATCTTAGTTATAATGTTTCACAATTATTGTACAAATAATCGATATCACCAAGTTTCAAAAATATCATACAAACTAATGAATAATTTGAGAATACACAGGTTCAAAGAATGTCAGTTCATTATAGATACTTGAGGAATTGGCTTGTAAACTATTGGGAGGTATTTAGACAGAAATGTCACATCAGACTAGATCACGGTAAAGATAAATAACTTCTTAGAGCAGGTAATTGGAAAACTAATACATTGACATTAACTGCATGAAAAATGGTTAATTAGTCTTGATTTTCCAAAGATGCTTTTCCGAGTGACTAGATCAAATCAAACAACAACAAAATAGATTTTTCATTTACTTTATTTTATTTTTTTAGGTATATTTTTATTGATTTTAGAGAGAGAGAGGAAAGGGGAGGGAGAGAGAGAAACACTGATGAGAGAGAAATATCAATTGGCTGCCTCCTGAACACCCCTTACCAGGGATTGAGCCCTCAACCCAAGCATGTGCCCTGACCGGGAATGGAACCAGTGACCTCTCAGTGTATGGGACAACACTCAACCAACTGAGCCACACTGGCCAAGGCAGACTTTTCTCTTTTTAAATTTTATCTTTTAATTAGAGTTGACATTCAATAGTGCTTTATATTAGTTTCAGGTGTATAGCATAGCAGCTAGATACTCATATACTTTACAAAGTGGTCCCTCCAATATTTCCAGTACCCACCTACCACCATACACAGTTTCTACAATATTATTGACTATATTCCCTATGCTGTACTTTACATCCCCAAATAAACTTTTCTTATTGTAGAAATTCCCAAGAGTGCTTAAGTTCTGTCTATGGGTCAAGACCCTAGCTTTGTGACTTTTTACCAGTCTGTCCTTGGCAAGTTATTTAGCCTCTCTGTCTCAGTTTCTTCACTTAGAAGTGAGAGTAATATTATCACCTAATTCACAGAGTTTTTTTGAGTATTAAACTAAATGAGTAAAACCATGTGAATATTTAGTCCACATGGGTAGAAACGGGAGAAGTCAAGGGGAGCTAAGGGGTAGAGAGTAGTGAGGAGGGTGGACAGAAGCAGCTGGGCAGGAGCAGGGCCAGGCCACGGTGTGCTCTGGAGACTGTTAAGAGTCCACCCTTCTCCTAAAGACACTAAGGGGCCATTAAATTGTTTTAAGCAGGGACATGACATGATCAGATCTATAAAAGAGGACTGATGTTAAAGTGAAGCAAAGAGCTTATGGTTAGGATTATTAAATTTGCTTTCTCCTTCTGGAACATACCTGGGTAACTGTTTTGTCCTTTTGAAAGGGGATCTGAGTTAGGTTGTGGTCGAGCAACTCTATTCTATAACTCCTAAAATAGACTCATTGTGCAGTGTAAGGAAAGCAGAATATTCAAGAGAATGGATGATACTGTATATTAAAAAACCCAAGTTAGAGTAGGAGATTAAAGCAAAAAAATGTTAAGTCATGCTGCCTAGAAACATAGGTATAGTGTTTGTGATATTTCTAGATAATAATAATGCCACATAGCACATCTTTGTTAATATGTAAGGAACAAGGGAGAGAACAAAATTAGAGAATAAAAAAAGACATTGCTTATAAATACACATGCATACATAAATAAAAATCATACCCTCTTTACTGTGTTTCAGCATCCTCAATCTATTATTTGCATATACATGGATTTAAAATATATAATTAATGAAAGCTTGAGTTAAATGTAATTTGTCTCATATTTTAAATATATGGCTATATGTTATATATGGCTAGATAATGGGACAGATAAACAGAAAAGAGCCTAAGAATATGAGAAATAAATTACATTGAGATAATGTTGAAAAAAATGTTAAAAAAATAAGTATTGGGGTTTTTTCTTGAATTTAAAGGCAGTTCGGAGGGAGAAAATGTTTCTGGACAGCCAGATATCAGCCAAATCCATATAGAGCCAAGTACAGCTCCAATCTATCATCTGGAGCACACCGGTGCTGAGGCCGACCTTAGCCAAGAGAATCAAGTATAAAATGTGTTCAGAGCTGCTGATTCCTCTCCAACATTTAGGTCTCTGCTTTGGCTGATGTTCATTTAGGTTAGATTGTCACTTTTTTGTTTTCAAAAGAAAAACACCATACTTCATAAGTAAAAAAATTTTCTTGATAAATTTGTTTAATAAATGCAAATGATTCTGCATTTATAGAGTTGGTTAAGATTCTAGGTGACATATTTAAAAATATCATGTTATCTAACTATCTGAGAAAGATCTTTCTCCCTCCCTTCTCCTTTCCTGCCTCCCTCCCTCCTTCTTTCTCTTTCTTTCCTTGACTAAACTAACCCAGTGGTTGGTGGTTGCTTCCTATCCAGTGGCCACAGTGCAACAGAACCTGAACTCTGATAAATTAGTAAAAGCTAATATGTTGTTGAGCGTTTTTGGTTTACATTTTTTTACAGCCAGTTCTAGTCACTGCATTGTTCAGTTTTGTGTCACCAATTTTGAAAGCACAGGAAGCCAACCTTAAATCATTATTTGTCTAACATTATGAACTAGGCTTTTGGTCTTGACTAATTATTGTATTGAGGAAACTGGTTATAGGAGATAATTTCACAATTTCCAATCTTAGAAATTGGATATTTCCATAACTGAAGCATCTAATGTTTCTGCAGACGACATATCAAACTGGCATGTTACTTTATAAACCATAGAGATCATAAAGTTTTTATATTATTTTATCTCACTTATTCCTATGATATTAGTTCACTCACAGCTAGCTATATACAAAATCAAAGAAGATGCCCCTGACCTTAAAGAATTTATAGTTTGTCACTTACTCCTTCTAAGACCTATAAAAGGTGATTCTTATTATCAACCTGAGGCTTAGAAAGGTTTAATAATTTAAATCAATAGTGTGAGAATGCAGGGTGAAAGCCTTCTGAATCCATGATTCTGAGTTTCTGACATAGCCTCTACTCATCAATCCTCCCTAGTAAGCCCCGCGATGCATTGACAGTTGTGTGATTGCTGGAGTCAGGTGAGCCAGCTCTGTCTTTTAATACCTGTATGAATGTGAGCAAATTATTTTTCTTCCCCGAGTCTCCCCATCTGTGATAGGGACTGGTCATGCCGACCTTACAAGGTTGTGAGGAAAACGAAATGAGAAGGTCGTAATGAAACACAAAGGGCTGAGACTGATGTGAGGTGGTTGAGGCACTCACCGTGGGTGCATAATTTAAGGGGTTGTGGCACCAATAAATAATTATTTCAATGTTTTTTTAAAAATAAATTTGGCAAATTATGACATGCATCAGTTGCCTGTTTTTGCTAAAAAATGTTATATTGTAAACGTGCTTGGAGCCTGGGTGAGGAAGAGAGTCAGGGCCATGGAAGTGCAGGGTAAAATGCTCTTTCTTTAGAAGTTCGATATTTTGTTCATCCTTATAGCAGGCAGAAAGCTAAAAAAGCTCTCCAAAGACTCCTTTAATCTCCAAAACCTGTAAACATGATGAGCCACTATTCTCATAATTATGTTATGTTGCATTATGTTATGTTGTTATGTTATTAATAGGTACACATTTATTGTGTTATGCTATATGTCACGGTTGACCTTAAGATAAGAAGATTCTAATCACATGAGCCCTTAAAAGCAGAGAGCCTTGGCTGGCTAATGGCAAAAGAGACAGGCAGAAGATGTCAGGGAGATTCAAAGCCTGGGTGGGATCCACCTTGCCACCACTGCCCATGAAGAAGGGGAGCCGCAGGCAGGGACTGGGGAGCAACCACAAAGACTGAGAATGACTAACAAACACAGGTAACAAGAAAACGGAGATCTCAGTCCTACAACCACAAAGAACTGAATTCTGCTGTTGACAGAAATGAGCTTGAAAGAGGACTGGAATCTCCAATTTGATTTCAGTTCTGTAAGATCCTGAACAGACTCAGCCATGCCATCACGAACTTCTGACCTATAGAAACTATGAGAAAATAGATGGATGTTGTTTTAAGCCACTAAGTTTATTGTAATTTTTATGCAACAATAGAACCAATACAATCATGTATATTTTATGTTAATTTCTATTTTTAAGTATATTGTATTAAACTGACATTTATCTTAATTATTGAGGATTTTTGCTGTTTTTGTTTGTTTTGCTTTGTTTTTTGGCATGCCCTTAAGTTTTGTACCTGAGTAGAGTGTCTTATTTTCCTCACCCTAGTCCTAGTCTTGCTTTGTGTAAGTAGGTATGCAATGCATTTATTATCTTAACCCTTGTTAGTTCATAGTGTCCTCTAGTCCCAGTCTTACTGATAGGGAGTCTCCTCAACCTTTCTAATTCCTTCAAAGCTAGCTTTCTTCTCCATTTGCCCCTCCTCACCAATGACCAGTGTCCATGTCTCCTTTCTTACACTAGATCCACTTATTCTTGGGACTAGCCAGGGCAGAATTTCAAGGATACCACCAGATATGCCATGTAATTCTATTCTTCTTCTTTTTATAATCATCACCTGAGGATATGCTTTTCACTAATTTTTTTAGAGACAGAGGAAGGGAGAGAAAGAGAGAGAGAGAAACATTGGGAAGATGCTCCAACCAACTGAGCCACACCTGCTAGAGCAAATTCTCTTCTTTAATAGGTCCCTGCCTCCCAAAACAATTCAAAACTATTTTCCTTCTGTGTATTTGGAAGTTTGCCTTCATCCTTTGATATGACACTTTAGATTCATATTAATAATAAAATTTACTCCCACAAATTTTACCTTTTTCCAGCTTTCTTTTAAAACTATTTTTGCTAGAGGTAGGAAATTAGGGACTTGTGAGTTTGAGAAACCTGAGTTTGGATATGGGAAGATAAGAAGGAAGTGGGAAATGGCTAATAAATTTGCTCTCTGATCTAGTGCATATGTGTCTAAATTGTTACAGTAACTCTCACTTAGGAGTTCTTAATTACAAAAGGAAGGGAAGGAAAGTAGTTCTAAGAATCACTTATAACCACACATATTAATGACAATTTTCACTATGATTGAATCATAGATATTTTAAATCTACAGAAAGTGGTCATTTTTACTGTGCATGTTGATCCACAGTTGCATAACTAATCATGACACCTTTATTAATTGCTTATTATCAAGGGTTTTCTCTTTTATTAGAGAACAAGTGACTTCCTTCCCTCACATTGGTGTGCGTATATATCTCTGTGTGATAGAGATTAATGCATAAAGCTTTGCAGGAAACTGCCTCATTGATTTTGTTGCCTTTATATTTGTCTTCCTTAGATGACTTCCACTAACATAGATGGAGGAGGGATAGTCCATTTCAGTGGGACACACAGGGTCCTGACTACAGTGCTTGGAATGCTGGCTTACATTGAGACAGCTGAGGTTAAAGGGATATTTTTAGAGTAATGAGTGTGTTGTATCTGGTTGTTTTTAAAGTTTTCAATACAGTGCTTCTTTACTGGAGGCGTTTTTATAAAGTATTAGTACTTGCATGTGTTTTGCATGCTAATTAGAAAATGCATTGCCAACACTGATGTAATTCAATGTTGTAATAAGTTGTACATAAGTTCTGTCTTTGAAATTTATGTGTTTGAATATTCCTATGCCATATTTTCAAATCTCATGTTAGCCAGTCCACTGTTTACTATATGATTAAGAAATGTTTACAAAGTCCCATGCCGTTTTCCCTATTATTGATTTTTTTAATATATATATTTATCCAATAGTAAATTCTACTCTTAAACATAACTTAATATAGTAGCCTCAGAGCTAATGATGAATGAATATTTCCCACCTCAGTACATGGTACCTCCTTTTAGAGAAAACTGCCAAAAAGTCTTTATTGAAGAAAAGTACCAAATCAGAACCTTGCAGTCTTCTGTGCTATGATAGTGCATTGAATACAAGAAAGCTGATGGGGTAGTTTTAAAAAATGTCCTGACAGAGTCAAGGTGATGGCCATTTTTAGCTGCCCTGCTATCCATCACCTCTTTCAGCCAAGCATACTCCATCATATGCAACAGCCTCATGAATTTATGCATCAAGCTGTGCAGCCAGTCGTGCCGAGGGCGCTGGTGACAAGTGAAATTGCTGTGCGCCTCATTTAGCTGTTTATTGCGCCTGAGTACGTGTTGCAGCTGTCATCCCACGATGGGATGATAGTGCTCGTTAATAGACAAGACAGGCAAATAATGATGGAGGCCACAGCAAGAGATGCTCATCTGCCAATGGGCTCTGAGCAATATCACAAACATCCACAAAGTTTTCCATCAAAAGCAGCTTTGTAAGAAAATAGAGAGGGCAAGGCTGATCTTCATGGGACTAACAATGGAGATTAAACTTTTGAAAAAAGTGTAGCCCAGTAGATTGTGTAACTTAGGGTTAGCATTAGGCTTTCACACCGCACTTCTTCCCTTTTAAAAGAATCACAGGAAAATGACCACGGAAATCAGCCAGGTTTGATACCAATGTTCAAGCTGACTGTATTCCTACCCCACACCATGGAGTTAACCTTAACCAACTAAGCAGTTGGCCTTCTTCCACTGTCAACCATGGCCCCAAGAATTTGTGAATATTACTTTTTATCTGTTTGATGACTTGTTTCATGCATTTAGGATTTGGAATTGAAATCTTTCAATTCTTCTCAGTAATTTCGTAGAAAGTAACTTGGAATAGAAATATTCTATCTTCAGATTTGAATGGAATTTTCTTTTGTATAAAATTGAATTACTTTCAAACATTCATATCTTGGCATACAGGAAAGAGGCTCTCAATAAAAATCTCTCTGAGATGAAAGTCTGTTAAACACCTGATTTTCATTTCCTTCCTTCTCTGAGTGTGTGGTGCTTAATCTTATGGGTATTTTACAATTGGCAATTAGCCAGTGCCTAACGTATGAGCTTAAATGTGAACCTTTATGATTTTACCAACAAATTGTTTATTCTGTAAGAATATAGAATTTAAAGAATTAATTAGCATGTTTGATGTAATGAAATGAAGCAAATTCTGACAATCCTTTGCAGAGTTTTATATACAATAGTAATACCCAAGAGAACTTGAATTATTTGCTTGCTAACTGGATATTATTTTGAATCCAAAATATGGAAATAGATATCAAGATCCAAATTGTGAACCTAGGGCAGAAATAATTTTAGATATTTTGTAATTTAACAGAAGAGCTGGGAAAACTCATAGGCATTAAAAAATTGGAAATCAAGTATAGGAATAATTCATTAAACATACAAACACTATTTGGGAAATAGCTTTCTTGGATATGATAAGATGTAGCCATGGTCTTTTTAGTGGAGCCTATCTTACTATGAGGAAAGCTCATCAAAAGTTTAACAAAGACATTGTTATTAATAACCATGTCAAGAACCAGAGAAAGCACTAAGCAGACCTACATAGAGAGAACACCCTTATTGGGAACACAGAGCTGTAATGATAGAGGAAAACCTTTAAACTCTGTAATTTGGCCTCATTTTAAGGATAAGGAAACCAAGTCCCAGAGAGGTCTGTGTGGAGTCATCTGCAGCATCTGCATTGAACCCAGGTCTCTGAGACCCTAGTGTCCTCAGGGCTGCCTCACTGGCGACCTTTCTCACATCCTTACTGTGACTAAGGGTGTGAGCCATTTTGTTTTATTTTTTACTATTTATTTACAAAAGTTTTATTTTTATATATGTTACTTTGAAAGAGCATCTGATTTATTTATCATTTACATATGCTTATTTCTTTAAAAAAATAAAATAGAAGAGTGACGAATATAAGGTATCTAATAATAAAATACTAAGGGCTGTGTAATGAAAGAGAAGGGTTATAACAAAAAAGCTCAGACTAAGGATAATTACTAGATTTGAATATAAAATTTACCGCTGATTTAAAAGGGTTGATTCATTCTTAAATGTGATCATTGTCTTTGAGCCAAAAATTACTTCAGTGAGAATGGATCTTTAGTTTTATGATGGAAATAAATGAGAAAGTCTAAGTTAACTTGCAAAGAAAATAGTTTTATGATGTACGTTTTAAGAATACACATATTCTGCAAAGTGAGGCACATCTGTATTAATTATTTAAAGGTCCCTTCCTTCTTTAAAACATTCATATCTGTGAATCTTTTGTTATTCAAGATGTGTAACAAAAATCATTAAAAACAACTTTCCACAGGGTGCCTCAATCCAGAAATATCTATTTGTCTTAGAAGTCTTTGATAAACACTTAGCATACAGGGCAATGTGTATTCTACAACAATTAATTTGAATGCACAGTAGACATCATTATACAGAAGGTACAGAATCACATTTGGATTATACATTAGAGTAGTGATTTAGCTCCGAGTCTTAATGTAAAATCCCATGGACTAGCATGAAATAACTTTATGCACTTTATTTCCTTTTTCTTGTTCTGTGCTTACCATGGAATAATACAGTGGGAGCTAAATTGTTCTGCTTCTTTGCTTTTTCAAAAATATCAACAAAAATCTTATTTTTTTTTTGGCATTTACAGAGCTAATGGTCAGCCAATTTGAATATATGTTGACTCCTTTTTCTTAATGAAATGGAAAAGAGATGTGTGTAACATACACACACACGCACAAAGTTTTATTAATGTTTCATAAAATGGTTGCTACAATCAAAGGAACTGCTCTGAAAATTAAATTACTGGGCTGACTCTGAAAATCAGCATAATATGCTCTGTTTAATTCAGTCATGCTAAGATGTTAGATTCTCCTTCATTCTCTCAGCTTTCTCTCTCCTTCACCTGGGGGCATCTGCTGATGAGTCTCTTCTAGAGGTTGTTTAATGACTATTTTACAGGAACTGTCAGCTTTCTAAAGCCCAGTGGCATTGGGCGTCACTGTATTACCAGCCTTTTTACACCATTTGCCTGACTGTAAATCTGAGGTTTAAAAGTACGAGAAAAGCTCCTATTTGATTTAATGACTGGCTGATAGAGGTCGATTAATCTTTCTAAGCTCAGATGTTTTACTCATAAAGGTCATCTATTGTTTGTTTATATTCACTTTTCTGATTTTAGAAACACAAGAAATAATAAGACCATTTTGAGAGGAGCAGATAGTTGCCTTAAGAAAATCCCTGTCATGTGCACTCTGGGATTTGGACACAAATCCTAATTATACAGTAAGTGAAGTGAACACAGCCTTTACATTAACCTATTATAAAGCTGCAAAACCACGATACCTGCTCAATTTGGTTAAAGAAATTGAAGACAGTAGCTCTGCGGTTTTTTGGCAGGAAGCAGTTGTTTCCATTCGAAAAAGCAGATCTTTGGGGTTATATAAAGAAAAAAACTTTTCCTCCCCCTCTCACCCCTTTTTTGAAAAACCAAACATAAATCTTTTTAGGATATTACCTTTATTCAAGATTAGGTGCTCTATTTAATAATAAAAAAGTAAATGAAAATTCAAAAATAAAAACACAGTAAGAATTTATCTTTTTGTCAAATTAGATTAATTCATTGTAATCTTGACATATTATACAAATTCATGTTTGCTTCTTCAACGTGAATACTCAGAACATCCATCAAATTATTTTTGTCAGTTTTAATTTCTGATCAAAAGATAACTCTTTCGATTAAAGAGTACACCAATCAATCAAAACTAGTCAACAAAGAGCATGTTCTGAGATCAAAGAAAAATGTAGCACACCGAAGATGATGCTGAGGAAATGTTCAACAAGTTTATAAATCTATCCTTAAAAATTAAGACACTATAGCAGGGTTATTCTTCGACCAGCCAAAATATTATCTAACCATTGTCTCCTCCAAACAAACAGAATGGAACAATGATTCTGCAGTTTTTCCTGAATGGAGTTTTCTTATTATAAGTGACTGCAGGAGACTAAAGCCCAAGAGCAGGTGGGACATAATAGTGAACAAAAATGACTCTTAACTCTCCCTCTCCTTTTGAGAGTGAGAATAGCATAAACACTGAAAAAAAACAGGATCTCATAGCTTTTCATTGGCCAGTCTATTCTGACATACAGAGTCAAGGCTTCCAAATATCAATTTTGGACCCTAGAGGTAGGAATTTTGCTATTACCAAACAGTTCATGATGTCAAAAAAACCACATAAGTAAACTTAAGGCTGTTTTCTGTTTGAATCTCAAGTCCACATTCTACTACCAAATGCCCACAGAGCAACCCTCCATACTAAAAGGATGGCAAGTTTTTCTTAATGTATTCTTTGAAAGGCATTCCTAAGGGCAACTTCAGTAGAAAGAAGAACTGATAGGTGACCTCTGAGAGTACTGGTATGGCATAAGGTAGCTGCTACAAGGCTGCAGCCCCAACATTACCTCTTTCTAAGAAGTTCCTGGACTTCTTTTCCTTGGGCTTTTACTATATGGAATTGTATTAATTTGTTTGCAAGGTGACCTTTCTCTGGAGTTTGTCCTCAGTCCTCACAAGGACACGGTCTGTTTTATATTTATCTTGACATACCCCAGACATCCCAGTACGTGGACTGCAGAAGCTATAGTCTCAGCTCTGTCAGTCTGTGACTACCATACAAGTCACTTAAACTTGAGATTCTTTAATTTATTATCATAAAACTCAGGATTGGATATATCACAAATCCTTGACAGCATGATACTCTGGTTCTTCGATCCCTGATATTCTCATTTATGGTAAGCCATTTTCTTTTAATCTACTCTAAATTATTACTATCTAACATTTACTAAGCAGTTACTTGGACATTAATATTATACTTACGATATTAATGTCATATCCTCTAATTCTAACAACAATCCTATGAACTAAGTTTTTACAGATAGTGAAATTGGGGCTCAGAAAGATTAAACCCTTGTCCAAGGGATCACCTTAGCCACAGGTGGCATAGATAGTGTTCAAACCTTGATCTCCCAGTGCTGATTTTTTGCTCTTTCCATCATAGTGCCTAGTTCTATCTCTGGCTCATTTATTCCTGGACTTCTAAAAGGATAGTATTATAATGTTTTGAGTAGAATTCCTGAAAGAAACAACAGGACCTTCTGTGAAAAGATCGATTTATTATGAGTCGGGCACTCTGCATTATATTGTTATCAGAGGTTATGAAGTTCCCCTGATCCCCCATATCTTTTCCCATCCTCTGGTGGCCAATATCATGCATTTTCAAGACAGCTGGCCAATGGACTGTGCGGCCATAAAATAGAGCTCAGCAAGCTGCTCACACAAGGACTGAACTTGTGACCTCGGCGTCACTTTCATCACACCCCAAGCAATTGAATTAAAGAGCCAAAGACAAGTCTAACAAACACCACATGAGATGAAGCACTGCCCAAAGATGTGGAAATATTTATCATTCAGTACATTTGTATTTAACTAATTTCAATTGTTTGTTTTGGACTTGCACTTTGTAAAACAATCCACTCAAAACTTCAGGATAAATGCATCATCTGGACTCTAGAACTTAAAGTGTGAGGGAAGAGGGAAGAACAAGTGTATGGCAGACCACAGTCCTAAGAAAGGACAAGCTAAGTGCCATAGAAGTGCAAAGCCAGGACTCTCATCTAATGTGAGGTATCAGAAACAAATCTGTGAGGTGACCATGATTGTTTCTCACTCTTCCCCAGTGCCTTTCCATATTGTAGATTCCTTAAGATCAGGCATAGCCCCAAGTGACCATACTGAAAGGACATTTTAGCAGCTGATTGGCTGTCAGAGTTTCCTGGATCTCCAGTTCTTGCAGTGGATCTTGCTTGGCCTTACTCCTCTCTGCATTGTGATCTTGTTTCTATCTAAACCCGAACAATCCAGGTGATTTCCAGTTTGTTCTTTCTTTTGAGTTCCCATTTACTGATTCCTTAGTCTTCTGAGTACTAAATGGGCCTTGTTTTTTATTTTGCATTTACCCTCCAACTCTTTTGGTTTACTGCCCCAGCATTATACTGATGGTCATGCTGCAATTAACATCTAGTGTCCCTGAAGTCTTTGTGCCACACTAGTCTCCTCAGTATTCAGAGAAGCCCAGAGATTTCCATTCAGTCCTTTGTGTTTCTACAGCACTAACTGCCTTGGGTCAGTGGTTCCAAAATCTAGACTATTTTGAAGAGACAAACATAATATTTTATTTTTAAAAAAATATGTTTTTATTGATTTCAGAGAGAGGAAGGGAAAGAGAGAGAGAGACACAAACACCAATGATGAGAAAGTCATTGATTGGCTGCCTCCTGCACTTGCCCTACTGGGGATTGAGCCCACAACCTGGGCATGTGCCCTGACTGGGAATCGAACCCTCACCTCCTGGTTCATAGGTTGGCGCTCAACCACTGAGGCACACCAGCCAGGCTAACATTTTATTTTAAATGAAGTAAACTTGTGAACTGTGAGCTAAGGATACAACCCAAAGTCAGCTTGACACAACTAGCAGAGACTTACAGGTGGATTTGACTTTTAGCTAATGGGTAAGGAACTAATTGAGAGAACAGTGTCAGATAATGGCTTTCTCTTCTTCAGTACAATAGGCTAAGTGTTGGTGTCCTCTTAAAACTCATATGTTAAAATCCTAATCCCCAATGTGATGGTATTAGGAAGTGAGGCCTTTGACAGATAATTAGATCATAATGGTGAGGTCCTTAGGAATTATATGAGTGCCTTTATAAAGGCACCCAAGAGAGTTCTCTTGCCCTGTTTGCACCAATGAAAAGAAGGCAGCCTGCAAGCCAGAGTGGGACCTCACCAGAACCCAACAGGCTTGCTGATCATCTGATCTCAGACTTCCAACCTCCAGAACTGTGAGAAATAATTTCTGTTTTTTATAACAACTCAGTCTGTGGTACTTTGTTATAGCAGCCAGAACTGAGACACTCATGAACTTTCAATCTTTCTTTCTCTATTAGCTTTTCCTTTAAGATCGCCTCCAACTTTGATTCTGTAAGACATAGTACCAACCAAGCTAAGCATATGGGAAAATGTAATGGTTTGTTTTATTACATTCATTGCCTACAAATCCATTGTTTCCTTCTAGAAATTTACTCCATAAAATGAGTTATTTTAAACCACCAATTTTTTTTTAATTTATAAAGTTTAGAATAAAAGATTACCTCTATTATTGTCTAGTAAATAGTAATTAATTTAACAGCTTCTTGATCAATGCCAGCTCTTAAGTTAGTATCCCCAGCAAACTACATGTAATATTTAAAACTAACTCAATTTTATTATTACCATATGTGTCTTATTAGGGCAATATCAATCTCTTGTTAAGGGCCACCTTTAATACTCCATCTTAATATATGTTATATTTGAAATCCCACTTGGGCAAGTCGTGCCCCTGAGTATGTTTAAATGTTATTTTTCTAAATTTTCTATGAAATAATGCTGACTGAAAAAAAATCTATAATGGTTAAAAAAGGATGGATTTCCTACTAGTAATTGCATATCAAACACAATATAATTGAACCCCAATTTGCTATAAAATTGCTCTCTATTGCTTTGTCAATAGAATTTGGGGACCTAATGAAGTTCCACTTCACCATCTTTTCCATAAAGTTTCAATGAGTTTACTAGATTGCCTCTTTAGATCTATAATGATAACTGGAATAGAAAATTTGGACAGGAAAAGAGGTCACTTCATAGGCTTATTGCCAGATTTTGAAAACCACTATAACAAGTTATTTCTGCCAAGTAAATGAAGTCTGAATGTTGCCCAAAACATTTGGAAAAAAAGTAGAAGGAAATCCATGCTGACTAATAGGCGCAAATGTGTGAATAATAATTAGCACAATTAAGTGACTGGCCCTGTGTGGGTGAAATTTTCAGAATACAAAATATCAATGTAGAAGTTTCTATACATATAAGCAAAGCTTTAAAATGGGCTAATGTGAGCTGTGAAATATGGATTGCTTAACAATTGTGGAATTCTCATTGCAGTTATGTTAATATTAGGTATAGAAATTCTATAAATGTAAATCATTATAACCTTACAGTATTCTCAAAGATTATATCTATATCTATGTCATAACCCTATATATGGAAAACAGGTTTTAAAGTCCAATAAAAGGTCTAGGAACATTAAATTTATGTGTATGGAGTTAGAAAATTTTCATATATATGAAGCCACACTACCTAGGTGTCTACTCAGCTATTTATTCCTCTGTACTTCCTGGCCACCCCTCCGTATATTTATGCTTTTATTCTTTGAATACACCTATATGTATTCATTCCCTCTCTGTCTCTCTCTCCATCATCTCTCTCTCTGTGTCTCTTTCTCTGTCTCCCTCTCTCTTTCTCTCCACCTATCATTTATCCAAATATATAGAACCAGTTTTCTTTGAAAACAGTACAGAATTATAGCTGAGAATCACCATGGTCTTAGTTCATCTAACATGGAGAATAAATTATTATTCTCTCTTAGAAATACTGCTGTGTCAAGGTCAGGGTTGAGGTCATTTACAAGGCAATGTAGAGGACAGCGTATAATTTACTAGCCAGAATCACTCACAGCTGATGGTGTGTTGGGGGGGTGGGGATCTATCCACCAGAAATCTATACGCATTTAGCTTTCATAAACAAATGCTTTTAAAGAGCATTAAAAAAAATCGTGTAGTGAAATTAATTAAGAAGCATCGAATTACCCACTACTGTTGTTCATCTTTGGAAAATATATTTAGTAGCAGATTATTAGCAACCTGTGCATTTATACAACAGGAATAAGGAACTCTAAATCAACATTTTCTGATGTGCTGTCCTTTGCAAATGAAGGTAACACTATTGATTCACAATCAACAGGCATGCATTCATTTCTCTTTCTTTTGGGGGGTAACGTATTGATGATGAGTGGACTATCATCTTCAGTTTCTTACCTTGTCCAATGAATTTGTGATCAATAGCTTTAATCCAAGAAATGGCTGCCTAGGACAAAGCAAGTAGCCCTTGACTATGAAACAAAGTTAACACAGGATAAAATAATGTTTTCGTAATTCTTCATGCATTTGTGACTTGGAAAGTTTTAAAACAGTTCAGATGTTCGTAGGTTTCAGTGTTTCAGATGTTCTCATTTGATGGTCCCATTCACCACTATTCTTGCCATATATTCTCTCAGCATGCTCTGAACAGCCAGGAAGGTGCCTCTTAAATGAAGAGCAGGGAAAAGGAACATGAGGAAATAATCTATAAAATATTAAAGTCAGACACCCTAGAGGTAAAATTGGTCTGGGTCTGCAAACATGGGAAGTAAGATCATGGTCTGAACTTTGTAAGCTCCACTCGATATTTAAGCCCATCCTCATCATTTCATTCAAATTTCAAAATATTATGAGGAGTCCCCTTGGTTGACAGATCTTGCTTCTCTGCTTTCTGTCCTGTGCTTTTCCATCTCTTCCCAAACATAGACAATCTTTCAATAAACATCGTTCTAAGTAAAAAGGAATCAAAGACAAATTAAATGAGGCCCCAAATTTTCTAGAGGGAAATATTTACAAATGTATAGATAATTATCTGATGTCTATGTAAAGAGCCACAGGCCCACACTCAATCCATGCTGCAGGCAGAAGGCAGAGGGAATGAAGGGAATGGAGTGCTAGGGAGAGCTTTCTAGGGAACTTTTCCTGTTTACTCCTGAATTCCAAAGCTCTTCTCTACAGACTCTTTCCCTGGGCTCTGTAAACATGCTCAAGTTCTTCCCACACTAAAAAATCTCATCAGCCCAATCTCTCTGACAAGTAGCCCAGCCCCTCCCACTCCTTCAAGCAGTTGGCTTTTTTTCCTGTGTGGCTGCACAGCCTCTGCTTTCAATCTCACCACGGCTCAGCCCAGACATTTCTACCTTTGTCACTTTGGATCCCTCTTCGTTTTTTAGAAACTGTTCATTCACAGGAATTTCATAACAGAGCTCATTCAAGTTGCTTATATTTTTCAGGATTCCAAATCCTTTCTTCTGTTCACATTTTAAAAACTGGTGTTCTCGAACTCCCTCTATGGTCAGTTGCTCTAACATTGTCCATAGTGATGTGTGTGTGAGGGGTGTCTCATCCATCGCTCGGTTTTAACTAACACTTACATACTTACAGCTTCCAAATACAAGTCTCTAGCCCTCAGGTCATCTCTGTGTTTTAGAATTGAATATAAATGATGTGGGATATCTCTGCTTGGCTGTGCTAGACATATTTCCACAGTTTCAGCATGATCCACAACTTCTCTCATCATGGTCTCCTCAGCCTACCTCATCCACATCAAAACATACAGTTCCTCATAATGCTTCTAACTCAGAGCCCTAGGGTTCATCCTAAAACTCCCTTCCTCCCTCTCTCACTCACTTGCCCCTCCCTCCCTTCCTTTCTTTCTTCCTTTCATCCCTTCTTACAGACCATCACCAACTCCTTCTAAATTTACAGCATAAACATTTCTCAGCTCTACTCCTCCTTGGCCCAGTTAGTACCTGTTTACTTCCCGAGGCTTCTCCTCTTTCACAATAGTTAGGGTTCAAAGGCAAATTTAACATAAACCTAAGGAAGCTTAAGCATCTGGCCCCTCCTCTTCCAAAGCCCTGGGAGGGGTCTGACAATGTGCTCAAACAGTCATATATTTTTGCAGATTTTCTGTGCAAGATGTTTTAACCACAGTCAGTCCAGTTTGCTGTCTCTTTCCACAATGCCTCCTTCTCCATGATACTTTTCTTTAAGTTGAGTGACACTGGAATGACTGTCAGCATTTTTAAGCTCTGGCTTAGAGGGGCATGAGTTGGGAATACTTTAGTTTGGGTTCATGGGACAAATTTATGTGGTTAGTAATCACTTACATGAGGAGTTAAATTATTGCTAGCCATTCTGGACAAGGAATGTCTTCCAGGAATATTCTTTACGCTACTGTACCAACTCACCCAAAGTACTCAAACAGAGCAGCTGACGAAGGACCATGTCCTATGGTTCCAGAAGCAGTATGAGTACAACAGAGGACAAACTAGACTGGAAATGTAAGGGCACAGAATCGAGTCTGTGAAAAACTTCTTTCAGTCATCAAATATGTAAAAGTATAAGTGAAAAGCTCATCTCTCATCTATCCTTAGTCAACATGGAAGTTATGTCGGAAATATGCTCAAAAATATACAGCAAATATGATTATATATCCAACATGGATTTTTCTTTTTTTAATGAGAATAACATAAAATGGAATTTATTAAATTCCTGTATTTTTAGGGCAAAATCTTGCAGTAGTGCTGTGCAGAGAACTTCATGTTTAAGGTATCCTAACATTACTGAATCACTTTATAATCGACATGACTCATCTGGTTCTGAAAATGTTTCTCAATTCCAAAGGAACCTGCATGCAAAATTACCACCAGTGAAGAAATATCCTGAGAAAATAAGTATCCTGATGATGAAAGTCCTACAAATGTTAATAAGTCAGTATAAGTAGCCTAAAAGGAACTTGACAGCATATTTAAATCATTCAGTGCATTTTACTGCTCTTATATATACCTTAAGTTAGTATTTCTTTTCCTTAAGAGGACCATCAACCTTGCTAGAGTTAATTATCCCCATTTTACAAATAGGTAAGTTGAAATGGATGAAGTTTTTTATTTTTTATTTTTTTATTACACTTATTGGGGTGACAATGGTTAATATGAACATATAGGTTTCAGGTATGGGTTTCTATGTTACAAGATCTGTATATTACTCTGTGTGGCCACCACCCAAAGTCATACCTTCTCTCGTCACCAAATATTGCGGTTTAAATAACTTTTCCAAGGCCAGTTAGGCGGGTGCAATAATGGTTAGAGTAGGGATTCAAATCTAATTATTTTAATTCTAAAATCCTAATTACTTTTATTATGCCATGTTACATATAATTAATTTTTTTTAATTATAAAATAGTTTTCCACCCAAAGCCAAAAGTCAATACTATTTTGTGGCCAAATGATGCTACAACATAACAGAACTTTGGTAATTTTTTTTACATTACCCTCACTCAAAATGCTTTGTTTAAGCTGAAATTAGTTATTAGTTATTAGTACCTACTGAGGGTTTTTAAGACTTTTGTTTCTTAAGACTTTGCTAATGTAAATTTGAAGGATTAAGCTAGTTAAGCCTGAGCAAATTTTATTAAATGCATTAATGGGAATCATTTTAAAATTTGTTTGTAAATCTTCAAAATTATCAATGTGTGAAGGCAATCTGTTCTTTACACTTTACCCTTAAAAGTTGGTATTAGCCCTCTGAAAGCAAATAAAAGGACTGTGGTAATAATAAATGAAAAAATGAATCCTTGGAAAAATAATTAAAATGGCACCCAACTGAAAGATCATGACAAAACATGCCATGACAGGTAAGGAAAATTAAAAACCAAAATTAATCAAATAACCCATAATTAAAGCCCCTTACAAAAATTAAAGATTGTGACTCCTTTAATGATGAAAGTAGTCTTAAAGGTATGAATATAATACATTATAATACAATCTGCTATTTGGCAGCAACCAACTCACAAATATTCATGGAAGAGGAACAGAAAGTGTTTCTTACATCTTGAAAGCTAAATCTAAATAAAAGCAAATTCATAAATGACAAATTTCTCTTCAGCAATATATAAATTAAAATTTTTAATTTTCTTTCTTCTATAGACTACAGAGAAGTGTTTTACGGGGGAAAATCAAGAGGTGATTTTACCTTAGCATTAAATAGAAAAACCTTTGAAGTGGGAAATATAGGAAGGAAGGCAGTAAAATGGTTCAGTAGTTTGACCTTTACAGTTTTTTTTAATCCTTAGAAATATTTCACTAAAATATTTAACAAGAGTAGGATTTGAAAACGTGAAGTTGATAATTTATCTTTGAACAAAGTGAATACTAACTGTACATGGAATACAAATAGATATAATTTTGAATTGGAGGGAGACAATTCAAAAGTATGAAAGTATCTGATAACCAAAAGCATAAGAGTCCGCAAGTGCAAAATAAAACTGAATGAAGAAAAGAAATATACTCAGAAGAGAACATGGCCTTTAAAAACAAATACAACTTGATTTAAATCATTATTTCAATGTGGAGCTTCATTGGTAAAAAAAGGAAAAAATAAATAAATTCAGTGGGATATTTTAAATTTTCTCCTAACCTCATGGATATATTTATTAATCTTCAGGTTATTCTATGAGTCCCTGACAGGTATAATATATGAGATCACATAGGAAGCATAACTTCTTCAAAAGATAGAGAATATTTCCCAAGGTAAAATAAAGCTTAAATAAAAGCCTAAAGTTCTTTAAAGGAGCCAGAATTGATAGCAGAAATAAATAAATAAATAAATAAATAAATAAATAAATAAATAAATAAATAAATAAATAAATAAAAAAGTTAGCAATGGTTTACATTACAGTAATTATTAAAATCATTTTCATCAATTTTAATCTCAAATGTAAAATGCCTGCCTCCTATATTATAAGATTAAGAGTCTCTCTCAAAAACCTTAATATCAACATTCTCAAGAATCTCAGTCATCTGTGTGCTGGTCTTGGCTCCTCTAACACCAAAGGCAGAAATGAGTGTGCCCCATCTCCAGGCAGCTATGAATGTTACAGAAAAAATTCATTTAGGCCAGACTCTAAAAGGAAGAGCATCAAAGATACTCCACAGAGAAATATGAAAGCACACATAATAGTAAGAAATTAACAGAAACTAGGAAGAATTTGTCTTTCTTCACTTGGGAATTATTTCTAATTAAAAAAAAAGAAGAAGATAACCCTATAACTGTCAATTTGGGTTTTTTAAACTTTTTAAAATTTTTTTTAATTGTTTATTGATTTCAGAGAGAGGAAGGGAGAGGGAGATAGAGATAGAAACCTCAATGATGAGAGAGTCACTGATTGGCTGTCTCCTGCATGTCCCCCACCAGGGATTGAGCCCACAACCTGGGCATGTGCCCTGACTGACAATGGAGCCATGATCTCCATCCGGGATCCTAGGTTGGTACTTAACCTCTGAGCCATGCCTGGCCAGGTTTATTTTTATTTTTTAATACAGTATTGTATGTCAACTATTATTGAAAAATAAATTTAAAAATAAAATAGAAGATAAAAAGAAAGGATGGTTCTTTACAGCACGATGCTTGTTGTTAGTGTTGGATTACCATTGTCTGTTCCAAAACTGAGAAAGCACATAAAGTGAAATGATAGGTGCGTTATCTGAAGTCAGGAACAGACAATGGCAGAAGGAGGCAAGACAACCAGCAAGGTAACTACACTGAAACTGAATCAGGTGCCTCATCATTTTGCCACCCATTTCTAAGCACTTTCTGTATTTCTTTTTCCCCCCTCTATGCCCTTGTCAATGGATAAAGTTCAAAAGTAGGCAAAATGGTAGATTTTGAAGGCTTAGTCAATGGATATCGGGAAAGTCACTTTGTGGAGCCCTTGATGCTATGTCTTATTTATCCATCTTTAAGACCAATAGTCAATTATCTACAGGCATTGCTGACTCATAGTTACTTCACAGGTCTTTTTAATTCATACTGCTTCTGCCAATCATGCCCAATTTTATATTTGTGAGGTTATTGTGAGATTTCTTGTGTTTGGGGATTTAATGTCATACTCTGCCTACCGCATCTCCAATTATAATTTTGTTCTCCAAATATGTTCACTGTGATGCTGATAATAGATCTCTGCTCTAAGTTGTAATGTAACCAAATAAATTCAGGTTTTGGGGACTCTCCTCGAAGGGACTTCTGGTTCAGAAATAAATTATTGGTCATTTTTTACCCACTAGAAACTTAGAACATGTTTTCAAGATTTAGATGTAATATGAGCAAAGAAAACATTTTTGATGATCTCTAAGACTCATCAAGTAATAAAGACATGGTTTATAACTTATGTTTTAAATTACATATTATCATTTTCCATGTGACAGAATCTGTTTTTATTTTTAAAAAAAACAAACACATTATTAACTATTACAAAGAATTTCTCGGTGCATGGTTGCTAACATTATCTAATGTTTTCAAATTCATCCAAATGAACTCTGACTTAAGTTCATTTTATAATAATATATTCTTTTAATTTTCTTAACACTAGAGAGTAAAGTTTTAATTTTAGTGAATTCTAAAAAAAATTATGTTGGCTTTGTTGATGTTCTACTAACACGAGTTCTTGGAATATTCTGGAAGCAAGTGGAGCAAGATGTCTGTTATTAAAAAAGAATCTTTGGGGTGAGGGGAGTGATTAATGGGAAAGGAAGAGCTGACTACGCACACATGCAATGAAGTGCCTCCAGATGCAAAGCAAATTGCATATAGCTGTCTAACCCTGACTTCCTACCACATATGCTCTTGAGTTTTCACAGTGTTTCTCATGAGTTGTGACAAGATGACAACAAAACTACTGCCTTAATTACATGAAGATTGGAAGGTGTGTAACAGCCCCTTCAAGATGACTGAAGAAATTTGAAATGAAATACAAACCTCAAGACTAGCATTTAAATGTACTGAGATAAATTTTTTTTTTAGAGAAGGAGTTAGGCAACCTACAAAAAACCACAGGCCTCATCTCCATTTTTAAAAGTTATGTCCATGTGTATAAAAGTTGCAGAACTCTCCTGTGCTCTGTTGAGATAAAAATTTTAAAGTTACATAATGACTATAATCTTGATCTCTTATCCATTCTTTGATACATGCTACTATTTTCATTTTGAATTAAAAGCTTATACTTTTTTTTAGCAAAAAATAAACATATTTTTGAAAATTAGTTACAACCTTCTTTGGAAATATTTTCTCCACAAAATTTTTTCACAAAGAAATGGATGATATGAAGTGATGAATTTTTAATAATGTATTATTTTATCTAGTGGCCTTACTTTTGTTTATTTGTTAGTCCAGATCTCACATGTGAGAAAAGTTCTCCCCAAACCCATTTGCAGCTTGCCATTGCCCTCAGGATTTGAAGGTGAAATTCCTGATCCTGATTGCTCTCCCAATGTAAGAGTGAAGGAAGAGCAAATACTCAATAACACTTCCACATGTAAAGATGGCTCTTTGATTTTCAGGACCTCTTAGACTTGACTGCTTATGTTCATTTTGAAGACAAAGGCACTCATGACTGCTGCTTGCCAAACTGCCCCGACTGTCCCCACAGCTTCCCATCTCCACTGGTGGTTGGATGTTCTATTTTCTGTTTCCTTTACCTGCCTTTGCTTCTCTTCAGTTCACTATCCAGTGACAGCTGAGGAATCTGTCATTTATTCTCCAGAGGGTTGCACTTTGAGGCTGGTAGACCAAAACTGGCTGAATTCCAACCATGCTTTTGAATGATCCTATCTTGTAAAGTGTTGCCCATGTCTGGGCCAGTGACTTCAAGAGCAAGATTCTTATGAAGGCATTCCAGGACCTTAGAATACTTCATAGGGACCATCATTGTCCTGTGAGCACTAAATCACAGATTATTCCTGGTGGGGTTAAATGTGAGTCAAAAGAAAGTGGATTGTAATGTGTTCTGTGTCATCAAAAAAACAATGGAATTCACTTTTAACACTTTCACATTACTAATAAGGTAAAATATGGCTTAATGAGTGATCCAAGATTAACCAAAATTAGTACTATATTGGTAGTACTAGATAAAGATAATTTATATTAATTATCCTTTAAGATATAGGGTTGAAGTCAAAGCAAAAACTAAGGAGTTGATGCTCATATTTGTAGTTTAAAATTTAAAAGCTGATAACAATTTTAGCAGACTGTCCTAATGATTAACTGACCATGTAGGGTATAGCCTGAACACTTAGATCTCACAATAGATTATCTCATCCAGCTCCTGTCGTCAGACAAGCTGAGAACCTCTACCCCATTTTATACCAGACTACCAAATTCAAAGCCCATTATCTGAGAGTAAGAGGCGAAACAATCTAGATATGAAACCTACATTTCATGTCTTTTATCCTAATACCACTAGACCTGGGGATTTAGGAGAAATTTAGAAATTTAATAAAATTTAGAACTAGAACAGTATCTTTGTGTTCCAAACTAGATTATTTTATTATTTGATAATCTTTTTATTTTTAATTTTTAATAATGTCCTAACCTAGTAGGCTGGCTTTTTATTTACATAGACCACATCTAATTTTGACAACATCATGCCCATTTTACACATAAGTCTAAGTGACTGGCCCAAAGTCACACTGCTAATAATTAGCTAAGCTGAAACTCAAGGCCTGGCCTGTTAGGTTTCAAAGTTTACATTCTTTTCACCACTCTAGACAACCACTACCGAAGTAGCACTGCTAAAGCCCAAGGTGTTACAGAGATTGTGTGGATAGGTTTAGAGTTTCCCCACCGATTAGTGGTACAGTAGGAGTTTGTGGGTGATTCTCCAGGAAACACTGCTCACCTCTAGTTACAGAATCAAGCTTATCCACTCCTCTCTTTTTTTATGTGGTTCTTTCTCAGGAGATGTCTTCTTGCTTTACAAATTTCCATAAGCCTACTTCACTAGTGAGAGCTTCTTGAGAGCAGAGCCTACGTCTTTGTTCTCTCTATTCCTAGTACCCAGAACAGTATTTAACATATCACATGAGAGGGACTCATCAAACACTTTTTGAACTTATTAATTGAATTGAATTGAAGCTTAACTCATGGACACACAGGTAGCAAGATAAAGCAGTGTAAAGTATACTGGTCAGAAAGATCACTTCAGTGTAAGTTCAGTGCCAGCTTAACCACTATCTTGAACAAATTGGTTAACCTTTCTGAATCTATTATCTTTATAATGTAGAAACAACTATTCTTTCATAGGGTACCTGTGAAGACCAGATGTTAAAGTGTGCTTTTTAGAAAATCTATAAAGTCCAAAGTAGAGGAAAAAAGGGAGCTGAGCTGTGTAAAGTAGGAATGGCTTGAAAAAACCAACTTAGACAAGCTTGTCTCTGCTAATTGGTTCATTTTCTTTCAATGCTGATAACTTTGATCCACCACTACCCGGTCTATCCACTCATTCAGCTCCCATAAGCATCCCGTCTCCTCTCCATCTTTCATGCTGAAAAGCCAAGTTTTAGTATTTTCACATCTTAACATCTATCTTAAATTGGTCTCCTCTCTTTCCCCTCTGGCTTGGCTGTATTCTAGGCACCATCACCTCCTATAATTAATTATCTCCTGGTCAATTATCACAGCTTCTCGAGCTTCCTACTTCTAGCTGGTCTTTTAAAACCAACAAAACATAGCAAAACCCCACCAACTTTCTATCCTCAAGTGTTACTAATATAGAGCATCCACATCTACTGGATTTTCTGGGGTAGTACTGATTCCAAAAGTTACCCCCATATATCAGTAGAGTATTTTGAAAGAAAATTTTTCATTTTCCGATTTTATATTTGTTATAGGAAAAAATTCCTTTGTTGAGCCACATGCCCCACTTTTTAATTCAGAACATATGATTACCATATCCTTGGGTTGCCTGGTGTTCAGGAAAAGGGAAAGAAAGTCTGTTACTCCTCCCTCTTTCAGTTCAAAATGAGTTATTCCCATCTCAGGTCTCAGACTTCATGTTAATACTTTGTTAGTATAGCTGAGGAACATTATACTTTAAATTGGCTTATGTAGACCTGCCTTAAAACCAAACAATGATTTATAATATTGATTCTTTGGGAAAAAGCGTTTGGGTCCCACATGAACATCTAACAAATGAATTTCTGTGACACAACCCATTTGTAAGTGGAGGCTGCCTTTATTAGGAAGACAACAGTAAGTCAAAAATTCTGATCCCTAACTTTAGCATTGCTAGAAGTATAGAATTGTGCACTAATTGTGTAAGTGAGGAGCAAAAAAGGAATACTTTATGTAAAGAAACACTGTTGAATCATTTTCTTTGATTTTTTTTGCGAGCTCTCTGCCTAATAAAATTCTGGAAATTTTCTTTTCTTTTCCTTTCCTTCACCAACACTCATTCGAGGCCTGAGAATATTATTTACTTTTCAGTAGGCTCTTGTAGTAATAAAGCATTACTCATTTCTCTGCTTTATTTCCTTGAGACACAGAGCAAACATGCAGTAAGTAATAGCTCTGTTCAAACGCTACTGTATAAAACAAGTGAACAAGACTCAGGGTCCCTATTTCATCATGGAGGAATGGAATGATTTCAGGAACAGCCCAAGACAAT
Source organism: Miniopterus schreibersii (assembly GCF_964146895.1). Lineage (NCBI taxonomy): Eukaryota > Metazoa > Chordata > Mammalia > Chiroptera > Miniopteridae > Miniopterus > Miniopterus schreibersii. The sequence goes on from NC_138107.1 coordinate 48,224,733, forward strand.
ACATTTAATAAAAAAATTCTTATCTCCTGAAAATTTTCACCATAATTCCTTCAAAATATTTTAGAACAATTTATTCTGTTTTATGGCAACACCCTCAAGCCAGGAGCTCTTTCTAGATGATTTTAATGAGACAGAGGTTACTGCTGTACATGATTATGTATTGAGATTATTAAATTATATACAATCTCTTTTGTTCTGTTGTTTGGTTTTCTTTTTATTTTAAGGTTATATTAACAAATCAGATTTTTCTGAGAAATTACTTGCAGTTTTGACCAAATGTTTCCCATGAGGAAAACAGTGATTTTCTTCACTACTGCAAATACCAAGAATGTTATGGTTTTTCTCTAGATGAGTAAAACTAGAGAATTCTTTCTCTGAGAGCATAAAGCAAACTGATGAAGTCAAAGAGGTGTTATAACCCCTATGGGAAAGCCACATTCTTTACTTTTAAAATATTCTCTGCAAAAATCCAGGAAATCTCATAGTCACACCATGATCCATCATCATATCTTAGCTATTTGCAAGTCCTCAGCAGGTCACCATAATTTACACTTACTAATCATGTAAACACATATGAGACTCCTAATTACTGTGAATAGTCTAGGATCTTCTCCTTTGTTTAAATAATAAAATGTAGGTTAATAAAAGAGCATGTCTCATTTGTTAAATTGACTAAATATATTTGTATACATGTTACTTTTCAACCTGTCATAACAATGTCATATTCAGTCCATTTTAAAGGATTTGTAAGTTTAAAATATGGTACCCATTCTCCTATTTTCATTAACATTCTTAAAGTTGAAAATGCACAAATCATATTACCAGATTCACTTATTAGAATTTACTTTATGTTACTGGAGGATTAATATAACAGACTTGAGCTCTGGTGTCGGACTGCCTGGGTTCACATCACAGCTGTCCCACAGATGGGCTGTGGCACAATGACCAAGATACTGATCTCTATAAACCTCCAATGTTTTCATCTGTAAAATGAAAACTGTCTCATGCCTATATGGTCTTTGGGCTGATTAGAAGGGCTCAGCACCTCACACGTGGGAATAGGCACTAATATTATCTTAAATTCCTAATGCGCATTTGGAGGCCTTTTGGCATTATATTTGATAGTTTTTTCCTAAAATAAAACCAAATGTTATTATTAACGTATTTTTATTTGTGGTTGAAGAAGTTTCAACGTTAGCCCTTGACTCTGAGATGACAATGGCAGGAAATTCTGCATTCTGCTTTTCACCTTGGACGACTCAATTTTTAACCACCGATTGATACCTAAAATATGTAAGCTTTTCTAATCTGAGGTTAATTTTTGCTAACTATATCCACAATTTTGTTTCACCATTCATAAGCAAATACAAGAATGTATACCAAAAGACAAATACAGAAGAAAAAATTCTTGCACAGTATATTTCATTTTGGCTGTCAGACTTAAACTGTTTAATAATGTTTATCCAAAAAAAAATTAGACTGAATCCTTGAGTCATGCCCTAAATATGATACAATAAATTTTATAGAAAATTATGTGAATATGTATTTTTCCAAACTCCTGATTTTCATCTATTCTTTATAGGAATAAACAGACTAGCAACCACTACTGAGGTTGGCTGTCCTCAAACTGGCTCTGTGATGCAGAGTCTCACATTTCTGAGTTTAGCAATCTGGAGACATATGGGGAACGTGTGAGCTGGTCAGCAATCAGCAGTGCTTGATTCAGTTGCAGAATATCAATTAATGGAAAGAATAAGCTAATGTTCCTCTCACTAGAGAAATGGCTAGAATATTATGTCTCCCTTAGCCTACCCAGTGACAGCTGACTTGTGCCCATAAACTTTGGTGCATGGACCTATTAGTTCACCTACTTCGATAAGCTTTATTTTCATTAATGTGCCCAAGCTGTGATTTTGCCATAATTTTCCTCATGGGTATTCATATTTGGAGTGATCTAATGTGCACACTGATACCAGCATACAATCTTGAAATCACCACACACAATTGACTAAAAGCCGTATGGCTGTGCTCTAAAGGTGATCCCACTGTTAAGTGACTCTGAGTGCTGAGCATTGCTTTGTTCATGACAGGAAAAAATATCTACCCTCTCAAAAGTCTGGACTTTGTGTGAAAAGGTAGAATGAGATGGAAGAAAGAGAGAGAGAGAGAAAGGGAATACTCTCCCAGAGAGCTTATCCCTGTTTACATTTTCATCCTGTGTCTACTGGATTGATCCCCTACTACTTGTCAGCTCACCAGGCTGACAGCAATTCTAGCAGAGAGACACAGGGTAAGAGGGACTTTGATTCATCCCCTCCCCCTAAGTCCCTGCCTGTCATTGTCTGCTCCTGAGTAAGCAAAGTGAATGTGGTCAGAGAGGTCTGGGGCTTCTGGAGCTGTGTTTTCCAATCTCAGGGGCAGTCACCTTCTCATCAACAAATCCATGCAAGCGTTCTCTGCATTATGCCGCTTTTCACTCATAAGTTGTATTCTTCACTACAGAAGCACTTAGCACAAATAAGACAATTCACCGTGGAATTGTGTGTGTGTGTGTGTGTGTGTGTGTGTGTGTGTAGCCAGATTGAGCGATAGATTGAAATTTTAGAGGGATTTTTTTAGCCTTCATTTTCTATTTTTAAAATGTGAAATTTTCCCTCTCCTCCTTAGTTCTTCCAAAACTGCTCTGTGATGTGATCACAAATACTCATGTGCATAAATTCCCATTATCATAATAGGAGCACCGCAGAGAGGCTTCTTCTGAAAATAAATTGCTCTGTAGCATATATTATGAGGGCTAAACCCAAACAAGCTAAATTGTGTGCTCTTCCATCCTGTAAGTTAAGCATCTGAAGATACAAACCCAATTGCCTTTTGCATTTTACATGTATTTTGTTTTCTTGTTTTATTTGCATCTTATCTGGTTCATCTATTCTCTCTCTTTTTTAAAAAAAGATAGAAGACATTTCAGTTATTAAATTTCTTATTTTCTTTCAGTTGTCTTAATCATTCCGTTAGCTGCCCCTCTCTTTTCAACACATTGTAATCCGTGTCAATATCCATGGCTGACTTCAAACACATGAATATGTATGTTCTCAGAGCAATGAGAGGCGCCCACCAGGGCCTGTTTATATCGGAGGCAGTCCAAAGACAGAAGGATGAAAGGGTGATGTCTGGCTCCTGATGTTGCATAGCCTTGAGTTGGTCACCAACTTTGCTTTCTCTTCATTTCTAAAACAGGGACAAATAGACCAGCTTTCCTACCATTTTCCCAAGGATGGTGTTCATGCAGATAAAATAGTCTATGGGAAAGAACTTGAAGGTATAGGAGAGGAAACATAATTACATTCGAAGGGATGTGAGGAAATGATCCTCATCTGAGAATTTCTGGTAAATGTATGTTAACAACTTCTGAATGTTTGTAGGGTACTTTAAAGTTTTAAACTACTGGGGGAGTGATTACAATTAACCTGTATTCCAAAGGGCTAGGGTTTCAATGCCTCCATTACAGCAGGGTTTTATCCTTAGGGACGAAGGTTACTGAGAATATTAAAATCACCTTTAAAATGACCCAGAGCAAGAGCTTCTCTTGCTTCCTATTGGTAACCACCACTGTCATTGATTCAAGGGTAGATAGTCAGCTAATTAAGAACTACCTTTGATGACATCTGGATTAATTAAAAAATGTATAAAGTCTTATTTGATGTATTTTTAAAAAACTGAGCTTTAAGGGGTTTTCTTTTGAATGCAATATGAGCTTGAGTTTGTGAGTCAAACGGGTATATTAAAATATCTTTAAGTTAAGATTAAAACTTATTTAAGATTATGCTTGGCATGAAAGGCGTAAACAAGCCTACCTCCTTTGTGAATATATCAGACAAATGCTTTCCATGATCCAATGCATTTTACTCCGCTCAGCCTTTTATGGATTTATGAGACCCTTACGTATAAGAGTTGATATTTGACCAAGTAAAGAGATTTATCAAAATTTTATTCATTTTTTTCAGTTGCCTGTGTGCCTTTTTTATATAATTTTTCCAGTTTTGTCTATCAAGAATCGTAATTTTTTACATCAATTCCAGCATTTACATTGCTTATGCCATTTTCATGTCTTGACTGGCTTGAAACCTGCATAGTGGACTTTTCAATGACACACAGGAAAAAGCAAACTCCCTCAAGCCAAGCGGAAAAAGATTTAAAACTCAGTGTGCATCCCTGTTAGGGGTGAAAGAGCCTATTGCAGAAACAAAGAGTGAAGAGAAAATTCTATCCTTGGAAGCTTCACAACGACACAACCACAGCTTTTCATGTAATAGCTCAAATGTTCCCACTACAGCCATTAACAATGTAATGAAACAAATCACTTGCTATCCGTCACAATTATAATCGATGGAATCCAACTGGTCTAACCTGGGAGAAAAAAATCACATCTCAAAGTGGATCCATTTTAGAAAATAGCAAAATTTGGGGGGATAGGGGAGGGATGACATGTATTTCCCATAAACAATTTAGGCAGACATTTGATCTATCTAAACCAATAGATTACTGTCTTGATACATCTTTCCCCTGCAATTTTCCCTTTTATTTTATTAGGCCTACTGGAGGATTACTGACTGCCCATGTGAATGAGAGAACTAGTTCAGGACCACACCGAAAGTACTATTGAGATAAATACAGCGAAACAGTGTTAGCGTTGCTCATTCTTTATAGGTAATTATTCTCGCTTTGTTCGGTTTTCATTTTTCTGTTTGGAATTCTCTATTCCTATCAGCTTCGGAAGTCTCCAAAAATATTAATAAGGGGTAAAAGTTACTACAGTATTTAAATAGTAATAATGAAGACCTATGTTGAGAGTAGATAATGCACAATATTAAACAAGATAAGTGGCCAGTGACTTTAAGATACACTTCAGAAGTCAGATCAGTGATAAAAGTTAAGTCCATGAGTTTAAGTATTTTCTCTTCTTTTTTTTTTTTTAAATATATCTTTACTGATTTCAGAGAGCGAGGGGAGAGGGAGAGATGGATAGAAACACCAATGATGAGAGATTCGTCATTGATTGGCCGCCTCCTGCACGCCCCCGACTGGGGATCAAGCCCTCAACCTGGGCATGTGCCCTGCCTGGGAATCAAACTGCAATCTCCTGGATCCTAGGTCAATGCTCAACCGCTGAGCCATGCCTGGCTGAGCAACATCTTCTTTTCTTAAGAGGGAAATAAATAATGCAGAGGATTCTGAATTTAAACTGATTCACAGGACAGAATGTAATAATAATTATAGCTATTAATTTCTGAATACCTATTATGCATCAAATAAGCACACATGTATGATCTGAATTCATACTGCACTCCTGCGGTCTTAGTAGCTCATTTTTAACCTCACTTTATAAATGGGGAATCTGAAGTTTACAAAGGCTAAGAGACTTTCTCAAGAGTAATAAGATAGTAAATTGTTGGAACTGGAATTAGAAAATAGGAATAACTTCCTCAGAGTCCATGTCCTACCTACTATTAACAAAAGTTCCTCAAGTTTGAAAATTCTTTCATACTGAAGAATATACATGCAGATCAATTAGCTACAAACATTAGTTATAGCAGCAGAGCTTATCAATACCACAAAGCTTAAAATAAAATGCTGTCACTGTGTAGAGCAATGGGCACCATTGTGTTCATCAACACAGATCATAACTGAAATCTCACAGGCAATACCTAGTTATAAGGTGATCAAGCAGATAATCCAGGATTGTATTTATATTATTACTGAAATAAAAAAAAACATAAACTGAAAAAAATATTATAGTGAAATGCAACCCTTGAGAATATGTTCTAAATCCTAGCCAGAGAAACTGTGTCCTCCATATACTGAGCAGAGGATGCTTGGGGCTGAGTTCTATGGCTGCATTTTGGGAAGTAGTGCTGCTTTTTCTAAGCAGAGGCATGCTGTTTTTTTAAGAGGCATACATTATGTAGAAACATTTCATCACTGACTCCTGAATTAAATAGCTGCCACCATAACCTTGGGAAAAGTGGGTTTTTAGCCAAAGGGATATGAATGTAGCCACAAAAATCGAAGCCTGAAGGTATCTTCCCTCTGTTTATCTTTCTTTTAAATAGCAGACATTCTGAGAAAGGCATGAATTTAGAAGATGGTTTGACTGGTACAGAAAGAACAGGAAAAAAATAAATGATTGAGATGCAAATGAACTGGAAATACATTTACTGTCAATGAGAAGCTAGTGGATGCATGTGCTAGGAGAGGAAGAGCGTCTTACAGAGTTAGGTCAAAGAGATTACTTTGAAGTAACACTTTGGCCTGATTGGAAAAGTGAGATGAAGCAAAGCATGAAGAGCTCTTAGAGGACAGGAAATATGGCTTTCCTATGTTCTCTATAAAGGTGAGCACCTTGCCCAAGGTGAGTCCTACTCAACGTTAATATATGGGATAAAAAAGTGATGTCAAGGACCCAAATTAAGAAATGACTGAGCTCTGAATAATGATTTGGTGCCAGAAAAGGCTGATAGTAGAACATTTGGGGTACTCCAAAAATAATGATTAAATAGTAACCAGAAGGGTACAGTTAATTAGCTTCCTCTCAGGAGAAATGATGTTTTAGAAGTGGTTAAAGAAAGTTTTGTGCTGGAAAAGGAAAAACTTAAAAGAATGATGACTATCCCATAAAGAAGCCAGGAAATTATTAGTGTAATAACGCTAAGGGTGGACACAAAGACTGAAATGAGGTTCTATATCCCAATCTGAGAATTAGGAAGGACCCTGCCTATAATTTAAAAAAATAAAAGCCCATCCAAGGGGTAAACATCTAAGCAAGAAAAAAGAGAGTTACTGTATTTCTCCTTCAGGACCAATCCACTAAATAAAGGACTGTGATGCTTAATTTTATCTATTAACTTGACTGATGCTCAGATAGCAGATAAAACATTATTTCTGGGTGTGTGAGGGTGTTTCCAGAAAAGAGTAACATTTGAATCTGTAGACTGAGTAAAGAACACCAAAGACCATCCTTGCCAATGAGGGAAGGCATCACCCAGTCCACTGAGGGCCTAAATTTAGTTCTATTGAGGAACAGAAACATTTAAAGAATGAGTTTGCTCTCTTTGCTTTAACTGCCCTTGGACATCAGTCCTTTTGGTTCTTGGACTTTCAGATTTGACTGTGATCCAGACATTGGCTCCCCTGGTCATTAGGCCTCCAGACTCTGACTGAATTATACCACCAGTTTCCCTGGGCTTCCACCTTGCACACAGAAGACCATGGGACTTCTTGGCCTCCATAATCATGTGAGACAATTCCTATAATAAATGTCCTTTTATGTAAATCAACATATATCTTATTGGTTCTGTTTCTCTAGAGAGAACCCTGACTAATAAGATTCCACCCTCAGCTCCTGTCCATATTATCATTCTCTTATTATTTTTCTAGCTTATTTTGCTTCCTAATTCAAGTTTAACTATAAAGACTAGAAAAGATTTACCACATTGAAGATAGAAGTGACAGATTGTAGAGCAACTTGAAAACGAAAGAGATAAACAGACATCAGAAACAAACAAAAACATGGTTTCCATAGCACACAAGAGGACTAAAGAGTTGCACAACTCATTCTGAAAATGGAATATGGAAGTAGGCCAATCTTCTAAATAGCTTATTCTCCAATACCTCAGTTCAGGTAGGCATATATAGAATAAAAATTTTAAAAGACAGAACACTGGTTTATACTTATGCTAAATCACCAGTGTGTGTGAAATTTTCTGTGTTCCTCAAATTGAGTTGGCAACTGCTTGTTTTGTGCTCAAATCCATATTTGTAGTCTACTTTTATTATAACACATTTTCCACATTGATTTGTTTATATTTTAGTTATGGCCATTATACTGTGAGCTTTTTGAGGTCATATCTTATTCATGTTTAGCCTATCCTGGGAAACGGTTGGCTCAATAATTGTTTGTCAAAATTAATTGAATCAAATTAAAATGATAGCACAGGTTTAAAATATTAACTAATCCCAATTGGTTGGTCTATGCTACTTACAGGACTTAATTATGATTCTCATGTAGCCTTGCTACCCAGAGTAATCCACAGAACCAACAGCAATGGCATCACCTAGAAGCTTGTTAGAAAAAGAGACTCAGTTCTGGGGCTCCACCCAGGCCTACTGAATCAGAATCTACATTTTAACAAGACCCCTGGTTGGTTCATCTATACATTTAAAGTCTGAGAAACATTGATCCCTCTATACTAAGTCAGTTTTCACATATTCATTTTTCAATAAGCATTTATTGTGTCTATTATGTGCAAAGAATGGTTCAAGGCACTATGGATAGAGTGAAAAATAAGATTTACAGATCTTAAAAACCTTACATTTCTAGAGGAAAAGACAAATGATAAAAGCTCTTTTACAGTGAATCATTTAATTAGAACATAACAATTGCTCCGTTGGAGATGTATAGGAATATGAGAGACAGATCTAGCCTGAAAAATAAGGGAATATTTCCTAAGAAACTTATGTTTGAACTCAGATCTGAAGACTGAGTAAGAGTTAACTAGGGAAATGCCCAATGTAATGGGGAAGGACTTCCAGGAGAGGGGGCAGCATGTGAGGTCTCTAGGACAGGAAGAAGTGTAGCAGTCTGAAGAAATGTAAAACAAATTCATAGTTACAAAATAGTCACAGGATGTAGTTCAGCACAGGGAACACAGTCGGTAATACTGTAATAACTATGTATGGCGCCAGGTGGGTACTTGGATTATCAGGGGGATCACTTTGTAAATTATATAATCATCTAACCACTGTGCTGTACACCTGAAATTAATATAAAATAATATTGAATTTCAACTGTAATTGAAAAACAAAATTTAAAAAAACAGCCAATGTAACTGTAGCTTAGAGAGTGAGGCTGTGAAAAGAGGTGAAACACAACTGGGATGGCACACGTCATTATTCAAGATCTTGAATGTAATGTTGAAGACTTTTATTTTGATCCTAAGAGCATTGAAAAGCAATTGAAAAGTGTTAAGCAGGGTAATAATATAATAAAAAATATTTTGAAAACTGGCTATAGTATAGAAAATAGAAGAAATTCAAGGATGAATGCAAGGAGACTGCTCTGATTATCTACTGCTCCCTAACAAACTACCCCCGAAACCCAGTGATTTAATGCAATTATTTTATTTTGCACATATTTTGTGAGTCCTTGGGGAAGGATTCAGCTAGGAAGCTCTCTGATTCATGTGATGTCAGTTGAGGCAGCTGGAGCTGGAAGATCTGTTCAAAGATCAACTGTCCGCTGCCTTGGTTATCTCTCTCTCTCTGTGTCTCTTTGTTTCTCCATCTCAGTCTCCTTTTCCCATTCTCTCCAGGACATCTTACACTTCAGTGCCTCCCCACATGGCTTGGGCTTCTAACAGCATGCACTCTAGGTTCCAAAAGTGAATGTTACAAAACAAGAAGTAAAAGCTGCTCATTTGTTAAGTCTTCAGTATGAAAATTGTCACATCATGAATTAAAGCAGTCAGTTGCCAACCCAGGTTCATGGGAAGAAGATTTAGAGTATACCTCCACTCCTCATGCGTGAAGAAAAATAATTTGAAGCCATCTTTAATCTACCTTAGAGGGGGAGTTGACAGTTATGGGAATAATATAGTTTTTGACATCCCAACATCAAAATCTATTTTCTAATTTGAGGGAAAGCCTCATTATGTGAACCTAAAGTCACAGTGAGTCAGATATGTCTATCCTCACTAATAGCTGGGACATAGACTTATTTCCCAGGATTTGCCAACAGGACATTTCCGAACAGAACTGTGACTCTGAAGGAAGTGACCTTGGCTTTGTTATCTGCAGTCTTACTTCCCATGGTTTCTGTTGATTTCCTGAAACCACCTCTCAAGTATTCAATCATCAGTTACCTCCCAGTATCTTTAAATTATTTTTCTAAGCAAGTCACCTAGAGTTGGTTTCTGTGGCCTGAAATACAGAATCCTGATCAGTGGAATAGTTCTAGCAAGAGTTAATGGTAATCTGTGTTCCATTGTGGCAACAGAAAAGGAGAAATTTAATGGAATTAAACTGTTTCAAGTGGATCAAATATATAGTGTTAGATAAACTAGGAGGACAAGAGAAAAGATTGGCAACTGTATGGATAACAGTGTAATGCACTGAGATGTGGAACACTGGAAGAGGGTGACATTTTAGGAGTTCTCCAATGTTTTAAGTTTTGAATATGTTGTTCTTGAAATACCTGTGATAGATGTAAATGGAGATGCTGTATAGGTAGTTTTATATATAATTTGTAGTTTGTATATAAGGTCTGGACTAGAAATTGAAATACAGTTGACCCTTAAACAGCATGGATTCGAATTGCACTAGTCCACTTATATGTGGATTTCTTTTTTCAATAAATATATAGTCAGCCTTCTGCATGCCTGGGTTTTGCATCCATGGATTCAACCAACCACAGATTGAAAACTATATTCACTCAGCATTTGGGAATCCATAGATGCAGAGAGGGCTAACTGTATGCATTGTTGTACATCATTTTATTTAAGGGACTTTAGCTTCCAAGGACTTTTTTAACCTTGATGAGGGGTTGGAGGGGCTGGAACCAATCCCTACTAGATACTGAGGAATGTCTGTGTTTAAGTTTTTGGGGGGAGTCAAAAGTTATACATGAATTTTCAACTATGTGGGTATCAACACCCTTAACCCCCATGTTGTTCAAGGATCAACTGTATAGGAATAATTAGAGATGTTAAATAAAGCCATGTGCATGGATGAGTGACCCTGCAACAAAAAGATGCAACTTCTCCCTCTCTGTCTATTCTTTTGTCAGTAGAATATTTGCACAGAAGATGTTCCTCTACAGCTTTTCTCTCAGGTTTCTCTCAAGAAAGAGTTTGCATTGTCGCTTTGATGGAGTCCAGTATGAGAGATCCAATGATCAGAATCACAGGGTTTCTTCTCAGAGATTCCCAAGACCTATTATCCTGGAGGTAGCAAGAAACATACAGAGCTTAGTGCAGAAGTGAGGTAAGGACCAACTCCTCAACTTTTGACTCCCTAGCTTCCAAACAGCTTTGCGGCTAGAATCCAATGAAGACTCTCCTAAAAACTTCTCTTGAAATTTTTGAAATTCCTATTTAAGAATCTGATAATTACAAAATGAAAATCTATCTCCTAATAATTCATTGCAAATCCTGACATTTTAAAAGTAGAGACCTATTGTTTGTGAAAGAAAAGTCATATATAAGTAAATTAGGTATTTAGAAGATATCATTAGAAGATGTGCCTAATTCCATAGAAGGAATTACCATATATCCAAGGCAGAGAGTTCAGCCTTGCATGCTAAGTATGTGATATTTTGCTCCAAGTGAGGAGGCTCTGGGACTAATTCATGCTCGACAAATTCAAGCATAATAGATCAATCAAAACCCTAGTTTATAAACTTGTATTGGTTTATAAATAGACATGTTGACAGGTGTGCATCCCTCTCCCCTGTAGAAAGGTCTCTTTAGGAAACCAAATCACAAAGTAAAATTTGCTTGATAAATGCAGGGAATATATATTTTTTAATTTGTTTGGTGAAACAGTTTCAGGTCATGTTAATGAGTGTGTTCCCCCTCTTCTCTCAAAAAGAGTTTGGTGATCAAACTAATTTGTAAAATTAAACAAATTAGAAAGAATCACCCCAAACTCAGTGTTTTAATAATACTCTTTTATTTCTCATAGTTTCTGCCTCAGGAATTCAGAAAAGACTTGACAGGACAAAGCTCTCATACAGCAACTGTGATATGATGGGTGGGGTTGGAAGAGTATATGGCTCCAGCAGCTGGGTGCTGTCCAGTCATCTCCCTCTCTCTTAATGTAGCCTCCGAGTTCTCCATGTGGTCCTTCTATGTGGGCATGTTTGGATTTCCTCACAGTAGGGCAACTTCATGGCATTTGTACTTTATACATTGAGGTTTAGGGTTTTAGTAGGGGTATTTCACCAAATAAGGTGGGAATTGCATCACCTTTTCTTCCCTGACCTTGGAAACCATGCAGCAGCCTGTCTGCTGCCTTTTATTGGTTACAGGCAAGTCATAGCCTAACCTGATTTAAGGAGAGGGAACAAAGAGCCCCATCTCTCAGTGGAACAGATGTCAAGGTCACATTTCAGAACAGCACTTGAAATATGAGCTAATGTTGCTGCCATCTTTGGGAAATACAATGTTCCACACTAGCTGTGCAACACTGGTCATGTCACTGAACATCTCAGAGCCTCAGATGCCTCACACTAGGGGAGGGGAATACAAACAAATAAGAAGGCCTGGCTGGTGTGGCTCAGCAATTGAGCACCGACCTCCGATCCAGGAGATCGAGGTTCAATTCCCTGTCAGGGCACATGCCCAGGTTGTGGGCTCCATTCCCAGAAGGAGGCATGCAGGAGGCAGCTGGTCAATGACTCTCTCATCATTCATGTTTCTATCTCTCTCTTTCCCTTCCTCTCTCAGAAATCAATAAAAATATTTTTTAATAATAAATAATAATAATAATAATAATAATAATAATAGGAAAACTTCCTGATCTTGGCCTCTACAAACCCATTATAACAAAAGAGTAGCTATTAAATACAGGTATTAACCAATGTTGAAATAAATATTTTTTCTTCACCTATAATCTTTATTTCATCTTTCTATTTCTATATTATAAACCATTTTTAATGTCTGTTTCTCCTTTTTTAGAAGTTTAATTCTGTATGCCAGCAACTACCAATTAGTATCCCAAGCCCAGATATCTCTCTCAAACTCCAGACTCACAGGTTGAACTACCTATCCAAACCTAAGCTCCTGCTAGTGCCCCTCATAAATGGTTAATATCTCCCTATAAGAAAGAGTTGCAAAGCTTAGGTCTGCGCTGCTCCTTTTCTTGATGAATTCTGAATGGCAGAATATACTTGGCTCAGATTTGCTTACCCTTTGGCCAGAGAGTCTCTAAGTGTGGTCTCCAGACCAATAATATCAGGGTCAACTGAAAACTAGAAATGTACATTTTGGGGATCACCCAGATCTAATGAACCAGAAATTCTGGGGGTGGGGCCCAGCAATCTGTGTTTTAACAAACTCTCCTATGACTGTGCTGCACCCTCAAATTTGAGAACCACTGGCTTAGGTCATTGCTTTCTGAGATCTGAGAACTGTTCACTTAAATCTTGCTTACTCTCCACCTCATATTTCTCTTTTTAGTCCCCTTTTATTATGACCAATCTAATGCTTATAAGCTATAAAACCTCTTCTAATTTCCAGTAGGCAGAGCAGAACCCCATTCATATGCTTCTTATATTGCAACAGGGAAAAAATGTTTCTCTTTTTTACCTGTTTTCTGGTAGGATCTTTGATATCCCAAATTTGATATTTTTATAGGCTTCTCTATCTCAGCTGGGAACAACTCTATTCTTCTCATATTTGTGATGTATCTTTCCCTCACATCTCAAATAAATTCACTACAGAATTGTTTGCTTTACTTTCAAAATAGATCCAGACTCCAGCCATATCTTACCATCTACACTGCCACCATAATCTTCACCTGGTTGCCTGCCAATGGGTAGTGGGTCTCCCTGAGGTGTCAGCCCTAGACTACTCTCAATATAGCAATCCAAGTGGTCCTTTTGCAACATAAATTGGATCATGTCACACCCTCTACTCACAACCCTGTTAATACACCCCTCTTTTATTAGAGTAAAAGCCGAAGTGTTTACTATAGCCTACAAGGTGATACATGATCCACCTCTAGCTCTTATCTCTGACCTTACACTTCTCTTTCCACTCTCTGCTCCAGACACACTGGCCACTTTGCTGTCCCTCCAGTGTTACCTTCCTGCCTTAGGGGAGAAGGGAAACAGCCTGAGGTCTTTGGGTGTCTGATAGAAAGAACACAGAAGCATTGCTTGGGACAGGGAGAGGAGCTTAAACCCTAACGGGAGAGAACACTGAATGACTACTGCACAGTCAGAGATAAGCCTAAAGCAGGTCCCATTACTGTAATTTCCCCCAGAACCACATTTGTCAAGCAGGGAAATACAACGATCTTTCTGTTTTGTTCACTTCTTGTGGGCTTGTTTCTATCTTGCTATTGTTTAAACACATCGGGCTTTGCTTAAACAAAGATGTTTTTGAGATCTCTGTCCAATGAGACTCACAAGTAAGTCGTCATTTGATTTCAATTATAAACCATTGACAAGCAGATGAGTGAGAGTTTATTGTACTGAAGGAAAACTCAGGTGTAATAGGGCTCTGTATCCTGGGGATGTTAGAGAAACCTTGTTCTCTAAATTTGGAATTGGATAAATTCAGAATATGAAGATTAGGGCACTAACCTGCCATTCCTAGATTTCTCTTTGAAAGAGCAGAAGCAAATAAAGGCTTTGATCAGTGCCAGAATTGAAGAGCAAAACTACAAGCCTTCCTACCCTTTGATTTGGAGAGAGTCTCCTTTCACAGCGGGGTTCAAAGGCCCGATCTTTACTCTTGAAACCTGTTTCTTGCTGTGAGCAGGAGCACTCTGGCACTTTGTTTCCAAAAGGATTCACTTTGACTTAAGATGGTAGTGGTAAGAGACTCTCTCATTCATTCTCTCCCACTCCCCACCCCCTACCCTCCACCCTCCACCCCCACAACCTCTTCACCTCATTCACCCAAAGACAATATTTTAAGTGACATTCAGTTCAGTTCTACTTTACATTCCAAGAGTAAAAACGTCTATTCTGTTGGAAAAGCCTACCATCTTTCTCCCCTTTCCACCTGTGTGATATATTTACTAAATGATGTAATAAAATATATATCTTTTCCAACCTTATTTTACCTCTTAGATCTAAGAGTCTGTGAAACTTGCCTCTTCAAAAACCACAGCTGTAGAGGTTGGTTCCCCATGTCTTACACCCCTGGGGTTGCATACAGTTTCTGACCAGTGCCTCCAGATTGGTTAACAAAGTACGGCACAGTTCCATGGGAACAGGTGAATGTTTGGTGTGGTGTCAGTCACAGTTGCTAAAAATATAAAAGTTCATAGTTTAGTGGGGACATCAGATACATAAACCACTGCTAAGTGGAACCATAGGAGGGTCTGAAAAATGCCTGGGAATCAGGGGTACACACCCAAGGAGCCCAGGGAAGAAGTGGTCAGGAAGAAGGCCTGGAGTGGAAGTGTCTCAAGGGGAATGAAGGAAGCTGGAGGGCTTGTCAGGCTACTAAGTTAACGCCTCAGGTGTCTAACTCTGTTTCTCTCTATATGCACTCATAGCTTTTCATTCTAAAAAGATTCACTACGACCTAATAACCTAATAATAATAATAAAAAATAATTAAATAATCAAATTTTCAGAAAATATAAAATAAAAACAGACAGGTTTTAAAAATATGGTTGGAGTTGGAGTTCTGGGGTTTGTGTGTTTGTTTCTTTGTTGTCCTTAAGGAAAGGAAGGTAGGGAGGGTTTCAGACAAGCTCTGTCAGCCTGCTGGGATTTGCATGTGGTTACCTTAGGATCTAAAAAGTGTGCTTTAAAACATGAATATACTTATCCTTTTGGTAGATAGGTGGTAATAAAAACAGAAATGTGTGTTTTGTATCCTCTGCACCTGACCCAGAACTGGTGGGTCTTCAATATTCTGCTTTGTTGAATGAATGGCCTTGTTGTACTTTGAGCATATATTTCTCTGGTCAGGAATGTTCATTCATTAAGACTACATTCCCCCAAATACACACACACACACACACACACACACACACACTCACACTCACACAAAGCCTTTGCTGAAACAATTTAAATACTTGCTTTCCAATGAATTTTTCCTGAATATTTCTATCCCACATTAATCTTTCTTTTCTTCGATTTTTGCCAGTCATTGTCATTATTGGTACACTGTCTTCCTTCACCCTACTGCACACACAAAATCAATTTAGAAGTTTATATTTGTTTTGTTCTCTAGTTGTTTCATCTGTAGGTTTCTTGTCCCGCTGCTGATATTAAGCTTTTTGAAACCAGGAACCAAGTATCATATACAGGGTGGGGCAAATGTAGGTTTACAGTTGTTCATAAGGAAAATAAGACAATAATTAATAAATAATAGTACAAGAATAAACTCTGTTAAAACTACTTTTGCCCCACCCTGTATATTCTCATATTCCCAAAGCACCTGGATAAGGTGACAATGTGGGATTTATTAACTTCACACTGTCAATAACAAAAATTAACCTTTTATCTCATCAACAAATCTTTCTGCAAATATCCCCTCCATGTTCCCTCATGCTCACCTGTACCTTTGTGTGTGTGCTGCGGACACACACACGCACACACACAAACACCACTGCCATGTATTACTCAGGTCTTCAACTTTTGCTCACATAGCTTTAGCCTACAGAAAATGCCAAAATTATGCACTCACATGTTTCCCCCTTAAACTCCCATGATATTATTATAAAACTGCTTAACTGGCCTATAAAATCAAGTTTTTTTAATGTATTTGACAACATCCCTGAGAAGGTTAATAGACTCCTACTTTACCAATGGAACTTGGAGTCAGAGAGTTAATCAAAACATTTCAGGATAACCCACAAAGGCTGACAGAAAGAGCTCACACCATTGCACTGCCTGTTTAATATTATTTCTTTATGGTCAAATTTCTTATATTTTTGAGCAACTCATTCTTTCCTATATTTTAATATTCAACATTTAACTATAAAATATAAGTTCATATGAAAAAGACTGCAAAATAGCTTATTTTGAACACATTATAATAACATACCTGACTACATTTTGAAAACTGTAAAGTGATATACAAATACAGTATTATGTTTCCAAGGGAGTTTAGCATCCCTAACAAAGCCTATGCATGAGAATTGATTGAAATAGAAGTTGTTAAATGTTATCCTTCACTTTCAATGATATATATAAGAAGATATAATTGATAGGAACTATCTGTAAAGTTGTAGATGATATGCTGACAATAAATCATAGGGTAAAATGTTCTGCTCTCTTACAAAAAGCTGAAATATTGTTGCTATAAATTAAACACAAATATATAATTCATGAACTAAAAACCATATACATTTATACAAAATAATCCTTTGATAATAACTTTCTTTTGGATTGTTTTTATTAGTGAATTAAGAATTTTTAAAAATTTAGTACTTCTCCTACCACCATTCAATTCTAAAATAAAATATAATTTCCAACTAATTAAACAAATGAATAGAATATCTTTACCCAGAGGCCCCTGAGTTGGTTCTGGTGATGAGTGCTGTACCTTGATATTTTAGGTCTTGTTATTTGCATACTATTGTTCCTATTACCAGAATTTTCTTATTGGAAAGAGAAATAGCCTGTTTTAAAAAGAGTATTAGCATGGCAAACCTGAAGTACTGTTTTATAACCTTATTATAACTGAAATAATTTAATGTGTCTTTCTCCTGGCCTGGAGTCATTGGGTTGGGAGGAAGGGTCACATCCTTGTCACAGGAATTCTGTTCATGCGTCCCTGCAGTTACACAACCCCAGACAAGGGTATTGAGGAGACTGCAAGAACATCAGCCAGCAGAGTTTTTAAAATGGCCAAGGAAACAGAACATTTCACAAAACATTTCCCTTCATTGAAACTAACTTATCAGCATTTGATTTATAGAGAAAGAAATAGTTATTCCATAAAAGCACATGCTTTTCTCTGTATATGTCCATTCTGGTGGATGACTTCATCTTTGGGGTGATCTAAAGTTACCACCACTGAATGTGAAAGTGTAAATGGGATCTCAGTGGAGAACGGAGACTTCCCCCTCGTCCTCATTACTCAGTCAGGCAGCTCATGCCATTTGTAACTTTATTTGAACCACACGACACTTTTACTCAGAAGAAAGAACATTTGGGGATCTAAGCTTGCAAGGCTGGCCCACGGGTAACTGCTGCCACACCAGCAGTATCTGAAGGCTATGCAGGTATGCTCTAGCCTGCAAAGAGCCTTCTCTAGATAACTCACGCTTCGAAACGAGAGGAGGGAGAGTTGCTTTGATGTTATCCCTGAGTGATCTGGTTTTCATCCTTGCAAAAGTCAGCCTTGGAAGTCCAGGTGACACCACTTTCTCGTGTTTTCTTCTCCCTTATTCTTTTTCTAATCTTCCTCCCACTCTCCAGGATCCCACCTTCATTCTGCCCCTGCCCCTGCCCCTGCCCCTGCCCCTGCCCCTGCCCCTGCCCCTGCCCCTGCCCCTGCTCCCGCTCCCGCCCCTGCCCCTGCCCCTGCCCCTGCCCCTGCTCCCGCCCCTGCCCCTGCCCCTGCCCCTGCCCCTGCCCTTGCCCCTGCCCCTGCCCCTGCCCCTGCCCCTGCCCCTGCCCCCGCCCCCGCCCCTGCCCCCGCCCCCGCCCCCGCCCCCGCCCCCGCCCCCGCCCCCGCCCCCGCCCCTGCCCCTGCCCCTGCCCCTGCCCCCGCCCCTGCCCCCGCCCCCGCCCCTGCCCCCGCCCCCGCCCCTGCCCCTGCCCCTGCCCCTGCCCCTGCCCCTGCCCCTGCCCCTGCCCCTGCCCATGTCCCTGCTCCCACTCCTGCTCCCGCTCCCTGAGGTTGGGTCAATTGCACCATGTGTCCAAAGTTCTTAAGTTCTTTCCCACACTTGAGGTCGAGGTCAGGACAGTCCACCCAGCCACTTCATCCTGGTTCTCCCATTACTCAGAGTGGACAGCTACATGACAACCATTATTATTAATAATAATTGGGCCCGGCCGGGCGTGGCTCAGCGGTTGAGCATCGACCTAGGATCCAGGAGATTGGGGTTCGATTCCCGGTCAGGGCACATGCCCGGGTTGCAGGCTGCAGCTGACCAATGACTCTCTCATCATTGATGTTTCTATCTCTCTCTCTCCCTTTCCCTTCCTCTCTCTGAAGTCAATAAAAGATATATTTAAAATAGTAATAATAATAATAATCGCCCCTGATAACTTTGTAGTGTTAGTAAGCTGAAACGATTCTTCCCCTGCTGTGAAAGAGGACAGGAAAGAATGGGGCCTTTAACCGGATAAAGTCATCTGTCTTGCCACATTTTCTGCCAACTGGAAATACTCGAGTCCTCCCAACATGGAGTACAATCCTTTTCAAAATAAGTGGACAAAGATTCTGTTGGTGCTCCATAGATACTCAACCAGTATCTCCTTGAACACAGCCAGTTTTTGAATAGACGTCCTATTGACAACTTTACTTAAAACCCCTTTAGGGAGCTGGCCCTGATTCACTGGAACTCATTCTTTGCAAACAATACATTACCCGTATTCCTGTCCTAGATAGACAAAGGCCTGCCCACTTGATATCTGGGCTTCCAGACTGTGTTCTGGGCAGGGATTGCCTCCTAGAGAGGCATGGAGACTGCCCACCGGCCACCACCCTGCCTCACTCCAGAGTGCCACTACGCTTGTGCTTTTAAGGAATGTCACTCGTTATCCTTCCTTTCTGTTCATTCTTTCTCTCAAACCATCCCTTCTGTGAAGGTGAGGATTAGGTTTCTTTCTGGTCCTACTTGGTTAATGGTAACTAATTTAAACCGCAGATTTTATTAACATCGTTTATATTGTCTCTGAGCCAAATTGGCCAGGGCTCATAGCATAACTTTAAAATACAATGTTATTATATATATTAAATGTTTCATAAGACATTACATAAATGACCTGTACCCACAAGGGTTTAAGTATGGGAGGAATCAAAAGTTAAAATGGATAAAGCCATTGTCCCCCTACCACCCGCAAACTCCCCATGTCCTATGTATACTTAAGTAGGGGATCTGAAAAATGAATAGAGAAGTCTTTGCAGAAAGGACAGAAGGAATGGCAAACACAGAATGGCAGTAAAGGGTAGTCAGCTCAGGCCTGCTTCCGCTCCCCGGGTGCCTCAACACAGGACACAGCTCCTGAGCAGCGACTATAGGAGGTGTCCACCCAGCATCTGCAGAACTGTCCACCCCAATCACACACAGACCATAACTGTTAAAACACATTTAAACAGAACCTCAAGTTTGAAAAGAGACTTATAAAGTGGTTTTTGCCACAGGGAACATCTTTGAAACTCACAGAGACAATTCCCAGATGGGTTGTCTGTAGATGCAATCTGGACCGGGGCTGTCTGTCACCTCCAGCTAGGAGACAATCTGGCAGCACACAAAAGAGCATGGAGAAAGAAGGAAGATGGAAGCCGTCAGCGCAGCTCTTATTAAGTGACCATCATTTTCATCTGCTTCTTCACCTTTATGTAAAAAGTCTTCCTTGTTTTGTTGCTATTGTGCAGAGAAAATGTAAATTCCATCTAGAAGATATTGCATCTGTTCAAAAGGAGAACTATATGTGCCCCTTTAATTTTGTGTGAAATATAAAATGTGTGTGAAATATTTTGGAGAAATACTGAATTCACTGCACAATTAAAGAGTTATGTAATATACGTTACCATCAATTGTTAGCATATATCATTCAGAAAATTTAACCCAAGCCAAAGCAATGTATCAAAACAATAGGGAAAAATTTCCAAAAAGATTATGAAAGGAAGGTAGCACATAGTTTACAGATAAGAAAGCTGCACCCAGAGAGATTGATTTGCCAAGATTACATTGGTGGTAGAGCCAGCATTAGCATATGTCATTTACCTCCTTTCTACTGCCACTTGCTACAATATCAAATACTTCCGTTTGACATCAAATAGTCAAACAATTGGTTGCTTTTCAACAGGTAGCTGTTGTGTTGTGCAGTCATTTTACAAATGACATTTGCAAAACTTATTAGGAACATAAAATTCTGAATATAAAATGGAACAGTCATAGACCAAGTTGTACTTTCTCAAACTCATCAATCCTCAAATTAGTATAAGCAATCCATCAAGCACCAACTTAAAATCAATCACTCAGGACACAAAAGTTCTGAATGTGCTGGGCACTGGACAGGAAGATGGAAAGACCCAGCCCTGCTCTCAGAGAGGAACTTCTAGTCACATATATCTCTCTGGCATTGCTTGTATTTTGTATCCTTCGGGCCTAGGAGTATACATAGAGCAAGATGCCAATAAAGAAAATATTAATTTTTAAAACTTTTCTTTAAATTTATGTAAAATATTTGCCATTATTTTCAGTTGTCAATTAAGTCTGCCATTTTAAAACATTATATATTCAAAGATTCAAGCTGATACCTTAAGTGCCTAAGTGTAAAGGACTCTATCTTTCTGATTTTTCCTAATCTCCCTGACTTCCTATTGGAGTGGCCTGGGGCTCAGTCTTCTGACATTTTCTTTCCTGTCTACGTTCATTTCCTCAGTGATCTCATTCAATGTCATGGCTTTAAATACCATCTAGATGCTGGCAATTTGCAAATTTATAACCCAGCCTAGAACTTTCCCCCCAACTCCAGACTCATAGATCTAACTGCCTATTTGACATCTTTGCTTCGATGTCCACACCAAAAATGCCAAACATTACTCCCAAAACCATGGCCTTAAGATACTCTCCTCCTGCAGGTGTACTAATTTTTGTAAATGGCAATTCCTTTTTTTTCAGCTGCTTCAGTTCAAACCTTGAAGTCACCCTTAATTCCTTTCTTTCTCTTATATCCCACAAATGTTCAGGAAATCCTGGCTCTAGTTTAAAAACATAATCTCCATGCCCATCACTTGTCAGCACCTCCCGTGCTGCCACTGTGGTTCACGTCATGATTAGCTCCTGCCTGAATTATCACTCTAGCTTCCTCTCTGGCCTCCCTGATTGCCTGCCTGCAATCTGATTTTCAAGACCATAGCCAAGGTAACTCTTCTACTCCTCTGCTCAAATTCCTCCTATGGTTTCCCATCTCACTCAGATTAAAAAAACAAAGTCTTTACAATGACCTGTATGGCCCCAGTTCCCACATTTGCTGTCCCTCCCTTCATTTCATTTCCTCTGTGACCTCATCTGTTCCTATTACTTGGATCATGGGACACCACTGGCTGGAGCACTCTATATAGGATTCTTCAGGGCCTTTGCAGATTCTGAGTTATTTCTGCTATTGCTTCCTTCAGTTCTTCACTCAAGTGAAAACTTCCCTGACCACCTTATCCAAAACTGCAAACCATACATCAAAAAATACATACACACACACACACACACACACTTCTATCACCATTCCCTTCTTTAGTTTTCTTCTTAATAAATATTTCACTCATTTATCTTTATCATTTTTTGTGTGTCTCCTCCAGTAGATGCCAGAGGTCAGCAAACTACAGCCCACAGGCCAAATCTAGGTCTCCACTTGTTTTTGTAAGTGAAGTTTTATTTAGCACAGCCACACCCATTTATTTATGTATTGTCTATGGTTGCTTTCATGTTTATTATATCTTATATATATCATATAAATATGCTTTCATATTTAAATATTTATTATATAGTCCTTTGTAGGAAAAACTTGCCAACCTTTGAGAATATAAGCTTCAGAAAAGCATGTCTTTTTGTTTATTTTAGTCTCTTCTTTGTCACTATAGTCACAAAGTTCTGTCTACGATATCTTAGGTATGCAATAAGAATTTGTTGCCACCCTGGCTAGTTTGGCTCAGGGGTTAGAGCGTTGGCCCCAGGACTGAAGGGTCCAGGGTTCAATTCTGGCCAAGGGCACATACCTTGGTTACAGGCTCCATCCGCAGTCCCTATTGGGGTCCATGCAGGAGGCAATCAATCGATGTCTCTCTCTTTCTCCCTTTGACTGTCTCTGAAAAGCAATGGGGGGGAAAATTATTGCCTAGTGAACTAATGAATTAATGAAATATAACTGGTTCTATATACTTTAAGGAACTTGATAAAAGTTTGAAGCTGAATTGGACTCCTATATGACTAGGGATCTACAGCAGACATTTTGGAGGGTCTGTTGAAGGTTTTTTTTTCCTTCAGCTAAGAAAGGCATTTTCTTTATATCATTTACTCAGAGTTAACAGTGGTTATTTTCTAGTGTTGACTTTAAATGAAATGTAAAACAACTGGCGGAGGTATTATTGTTATGCCAATTATATTGTTACAGAGTCACACCTATAAATAGGGCCATTAAACAAGCCCTTTGAGAGCAGTTTTGTAGGACTAAAATTGCCTTAAGGTGCCAATTGAAATCACCTGTGTGACCTTTGCAGGCCTGTTTGCATCTTGTTACCCACCAAGTGAGAGACAGGAGCTAAACCATTTTGAATGCAAGATTATAGTAGGTATTGGTCATTTCAGTCTAGTAAAAAAATATATAAGGTCCTCTCTGCCTTTACACTTTTAGACAACAAAATAGCCTTTTGCTTACAATGAAAAGATAAGGTTCATAGTGTTTTGTTTGATCTCTGGTAACATTAGAGATTTCAGTGGTAAAACCAAATGCAATGCTTCCTTTCTCTGGGGGAATTATTCACAGAATTGGCCCATAAGACCTTTCTCTTTAGATGGAAAAGTTGAGACTCTTTTCCCTTTTTTCATGTGACACCTCAGTACTCCATTCAAAAAACATGGGTTTCTGGATTAGACTGATTGATGGCAAAAATGACAAAACCTTGAGCAGTCTGTTAGCTCGAGGTGAAAAATGTGCTCAGCTAACTGCCTTAAACATTTAAAAATGTAACTCACTAGCTGTAGTAAAGGCTGTCGAGCTAAGATTTGGGATTAATCGCTCACTGTTCACCATGATTTGTGAATAATTGCAGAACCATAGCAATTAAATTGTACTTTCTACAAAACAGGCAGCACATGCCTCCCGCTTTAGAGAGACCCACGTTTTTTGCAGATTAGCAAACCTCTGTAATCTATTTGGATGTATAGGTGACATCTCTCTTTGAGTCTTCGAGCCCCTGGGACCTCTGGGATATGTGCTGTGTCATAAAGTTGAATGATGAAAAAGAAGCAGGGCTCCTTCAGCCGCTAATTGGACCCACTCGATGCGGCAAAGGAACTGAGCAACTCTTTATTATGCTGCTTAATGCGGGGATCTTTTGCACACTTACAAATCATTCGTCAGTATCATCTGAAAATGAAAATTGATAAGCACAGGGACATTTGGCACAATACATTCAGTTTGTTACCCAAGAGTTGGTGTGTGGTTCAAAAGTACTGGGGATGAAGTCATACCCTGGAGAGGGTGCAAAGGGGAACCTACTCCTCACTTCTGGCTGAATTCCCAGGTTTCGGCCAGTGTAGTCTACCGGAATCAGTGATAATGTTTTCTGTCATGGTTGTAAAATACTTTCAGAGAAACATAAAGTTTTTATGAGAATAGTAAAAGAGATGACTTCTACGCCTGGAGGTTAATATTTGTTCTTGTTGGCTCATTTGAGGATATCAGAGGTTGAAATAGGGAAATGAAGGCACAAAGCTTCAAGTCCCCCCACCCTTGCTGCTGCTCAGTATAAATAGTAGCTTCTAGAGAGAGCAATTGCTCAAAATTCAGAGGCCCCGACAAATCCCTAAATCACTAGATTGCAGCATAGACATTTGCTGGTTTTATCTAAGTCATGGGCCCCATGCATTCTTTTCTTTCCACTTTCCTACTTTCCTCCTTTTTTCATTAGGATGATAGACTTCTTTCTCTGATAGGTTCCCAGGTTTCAAGTACTATTTATTTAGAATACCATAATGTAACATGTCAGGGAGGTTTAGAGATCTTCCCCCAAAATGGGAATGTTAGGATGCTCAACCCATATGCTGTCAAGAACTATTTTAAGAGCCCTGTTTCATGAAGTAAATGCAGTTAGTTAAATTGAATTTGGAGGATTCTCTCCTCTCTGTGATGAACAGAGAATGATTATCATACCTGTGATACTCCTGACTTCCCTTTTGTACAAGCAGAGCAGTCGTTCTGGTCTTGAAGTTTATTAGAGCTTTAAGCTGTCAGGTTATTACTGTCAGTTTCAAGAAAAGAAAGAGTTACTGATGTAAAATTAATTTATTGAATGGAATTGTTTTGCCCTCAGGGAATAACATCACCATTTAATTTAATTTCCCCATCATATTGTCTCATTTGCAGAGGAAAGAATAACTTTTCCTTTTAACAAAATAAAGTGTATTATGCTGAATGGTGTACTTTATCCTTGCAGGTTTTACTTGTTCTAGATCATCAGTTGTCATAACAACATGATATATTGTGCCGCAATGCTTGCTTACTAAATTTGGGGAAACAGTGCTGATTTAGATATTTACTTACAAGAAAATGTTAGGAGGATTTTATAACATTTATGAAAATTTTTCTCTTGTTACATTTTCCATTATCAGATTCACTATGGACTATCCTATACAAAAATATTTTTTAAAATGTATTTAAGTATTTATATATATTTTTTAAAAGCTTTGAGGTCACAAATGTCCTTGTCACTAGAGGTATTCTCAGTGTTTGCTCAAAGATGCAACTGTGTCCCTCTGGCGTTCAGAACACAGGTGCTTGGCCTAGTAAGTGGGATTAGAAGGACATATACCCAGACACCAAAGAAAGAGCCAAGCATTTAATTCACTTTTCAGGGAGAAGCCTGCAGAAGTACTTGAGGCAAAGGCGAGGTCTTAAAAAAACTATTCTCTTGATGCCTGAAACACTAAGACTCCTTTTGAGTTCTGTTCTCAGAGGACATTTCTTTGCAGACAGCCATTAAGTATCATACTAGAAAGTTCTGTCATGTATATATAGATCCAGGAAAACAAATAAACTATGCTACTTACAATATGAAATCCTCAAGGACCTCATTTCGCTCTTTGTGCATATTCTATTTAAACAGCATAGCCTCAAAATCTTGTCTCTTCTGCTTCAAAATGAGCCATAATGGAAAATCAATATTCGTTCAACAAACACTTTTTGAACACTTATTATGTGAAATGCATAATATTTACCTCTACAAGTTGTGAAAAGATTCAGAGTGCAATTTCTAACCTCACAGAGTTTGCAATCATATAAGGAGGATAATGGAATTACACCAGAAACACAACACAGAATAGAACCTGAGAACGGGGCAGCTGTCCAGGCCATGCCTGCAGGGGAACAGCTGTACTTGTTAAAATAGTGTGTGCTTCCAGAAAGACTGGTAAGTAAATGTTGTCCCAAACCCCACAAGTGCTTACCCCCATCCCAGCCACCCAGCCTCTCTTCAAGGACCTTCGTTTTCTCAACTCTTCCTTTGGCAATTGAAATGTTAAAAACCTGCACAACAAGGGGCCATGATGGCCCCTGCTTCATTGAAGGAAGTCATTCTGATTGATGAGGATCCAAATGGTACCAGTTTTTAAATATTCTGAGTATCATATCTGGTAAAAAGTACTATTAGAGATATAAAAGTTTGGAGCATATGAATATGCCATTTTTGTCATTCAAGAGCAGTCACATATCAGCAATTTCACATGGCGCAATCTAGGGAAACCAGTTGTTCTAGATATTCAGAGGAGAGAGTGAATACATCCTGTTGTTTGAGAAGGTATCTTAATTATTACTTGGTGGCCCTTCAAACTTCAGCCTGCATCAAAATCACCTGTAACACTTGTTAAGACTCTGCAGTAGGGCTGGGCTGGGACCTAAGGATTTCCATTTCTAACAACGTTCCCAGATGTTGCTGCTGCTCATCCTGAAATAATGGAGGTCACAGCTGCCTTACCTTCTTCCTGGGAGAAAGTGTTTTTATTATATAGTTTTTATAAATATGCAAGGGAAAGATGATTCAATTTAAAAAATTTCAAAGATGCTAAGTTGGAAACCACAAAGGGAAAATACAAATGGACAATCAATATAACAAGTCAAAATCACGAGTTATCAAAGACATGTAAATTAAAGGAATAAAGTAATGCTTGAATATTCAATAGCCTAGGTGGGGAAATATTAATAATACTCAATGTTAAGGAAGTTAGAGAGAAATGGATGCTCTCATACACTGCTAGTGGAATTATAAATTGCTAAAACCTTTCTGAACGGTAATTTGGCAAAATGTATCAAAAAATCTCTATAATACTTATGCTCTTTGCTCAAATAGTTCTACCTCTAGAAATTAATGCCAAGTGTCTCATCAGAGCTATACACAAATATTAATATATAATTGTTCATCAAAGCATTATTTGTAATAAAAGTTAGGAGTAACCAAACTAAATATTTAACACCTAAAAACCACAGGGTGAAATACTGCAAACCATTAAGAAAATTTTCTTATTTATAATAAAACTTACCACCAAATGTTTATCAGTTGAGGAATGATTAAATATAATTGTGATTTATCCATAACATAGGATTCTAAGCAAGCATTTGAAAGAACATACTGTTGAAGATTAATGACCTAAGAAATGGTCACTGTCTAATGTTAAATAAGAAATCAAAAAATGCAAACTATGTACAATGTGACCCCACTTAAAAAAAACAAAACACCTAAATAGATAAAAGACTGAAAAGGAGTACATTCACATTTTAAGTGTTCATCTTATTATGAATTATTTTTATTTTATTTTCTTGTTAATTTTTCTAATTGCCTTCATGACTTTAAATGAACACATCATATACCTAAAAGCATTTTAAAAGAGTTATTTAAAAATAAGACTGTCAGCTTTTTCTCTTTTTTTAATATCACCTGAGGACCTGCTTTTATTGATTTGAGAGAGAGAGGAAGAGAGAGAGAGAGAGGAAGAAACATCAATTAGGGATGTTCCCTGGGCCAGGAATAGAACCCACAACATTTCAGTGTACAGAACAACTATATATTTTGATACTCAACCAACTGAGCCACACCAGCCAGGGCAACACTGTCCACTTTTTCAATATCAAAGCTTCTTCTCTAAGATTGTAACTGTTCTCACAGTCATCTATGCTGCTATTATTTTATCTACCATTTAAAAGGCAAAAGTTCAACTTAAACAAAAAAGAATAATGCCTTTTTAAATAAAAAAGGAAATGGCTTATATGATTTTTAAAAGATAGTAGTTGTTTATAAATAGTAACCCAAGCATCACTTTCCCAGAATAGAGTTCATCTGCATAAATGTCTTCTGGAGAACAGTGGGTTCCTGAGGGCCTCAGTCACTAGTTCTAGCCACAAGTCCAGAGACACAAAGCCTTTGGACTTACAAAAGAGATTCACCTTAGGTATAGACCTGCACATTTCTCCCTGCAGTCACTCTGGAAAAGAGCAGCCAATGAACACTAAACAGGAGTTTAGATGGAGCAAAGTAGAAGATATAGAAGGTGGTAACAACCTGCTTCAAAGTAAACGTAGGTGCCCAGTTCACCCAGCATCCCTTCCTTTGGTGAACTGCCCTTCCCACCCCTCAGGTCATTCTCCTGGAATTGGAAATCCCAGGACCTTCCCTCTGGTAAACTCAGAGACTGGCACTTGGCTAGGCCAATCAGAGTCATCTCTCCTAGGACACACCGAGGTTATAACTAGGCCATTTGTTAGGCCAGCCTAAAGGGACTCTCCATGAGTTGCTACTGTTGCATTCTCTGTAATTACTCTCATTCTTTATCTAACTCTAACTTTTTATTTAACTTTTCCTTCAGTTCTGGAAGTTACCCAATCCTCTTCCAATAAAGTTTTTAAATTATTAGTAAACATTTCTATCCCTTACAATCCATAAATGCTACCTACTGTGTAGCTGAAACTCAAAGGGTGTGTGGAAAGGAGGAGTGGGGCTGGAGGAAGAGGGGAGCAAAGGCTCTGTTGAAATCTGGTCAAGTTTTCAGAGTATGCCTGTTACAAATGTTCTCCCTCTGCTTGAAGTATTACCACCATCACCACAGCCCTTCAAGTATCAAAGTCCTATGCATCTTTAAGATCTTAGTTAACTATCATTTCCTTAGAGAAATCTTGTGTCCACAGAGACAAAGCAAGGTGATGTCCCCCAAACTTCTCAAAAGCATTATGATTTTTATAATTAAATTATTCAATTTATAGTTAAGTATGTAATGTTTGTCCACCCTGCTATAACATATGCCCCATGACTGTATAGAACCATGCCTTTCTTACATAATATATTGATGTCATGTCCATTAGTATATATTCAATTTCTAGCAGAAAGCCTTACAACTACCAGGTAGTCAAAAACCTCTTGGAGGAACAGATGATCTTACGAAATAATGTATGTGAAAACCTTTGCAAATATAATACAAGAGGGTGAAAATATAAGGTACAGTTCCACATTCCATAATGAGCACATTTGTGTTACATGCTTTCCCAGTATCGCCACATTTCCTGTACATCGCTATAGGTCACTGAATGTTAGCAAGCTTAATTGCCTTTCCTTCCTAGGACCAATCTGGAAAAGAAGAGTTTTAAAAGTATAGCCTGGTAGGTGGCAGTGTCTCTAAAGGTAATTAGTAGAATCTTGGTGTAGTTTCAGCCCTCCAACCCCAAAGACACTCCAAATAAGGCAAGGTCATATTTAAAACTGTGTATTTCTAAACAAATGTGCCCTAAGACAAGTAGCTCCCCCTGCAACTGGATTTTACTCCTAAAGCCTCTTATACAGAACTCTGGGGACAACACTCTTGTTGAGGCTGAGTCAGTCTGATTTCTCCTTTATAGTGGATCAGAAGGAGACAGGTGACATGGCCATGGCAGTTAGTGACCTGATCGTGGGGAATTAATGTTCACATTGGAGAGTAAGGAGAAAGAGAACTGGGAATTATTACCTAAACTCCAAGAGAATTAAATGAACATACCTGGTGTAAAAACAAGTATTTCACAAAAGAAACAAAATCCTTAAAGATGCATCTTGCACAATGGTCAAATTCCTCTCCATTTCAGTTATGCCACTAGAAAGGCAATAGCAATATCTGTCTATGCAACAAAGATGCAATTTTTCCATGATTTTTATGATAAAGGCAGCTTATCTCTCTTCTGTCTTTTGAGGCCTCTGTTTACAAGCTCTGGGAGGGGAGCTTAAAATCCTATGAAAGTTGTGGGTGAGAAAAATAAGCACAAGCATTCCTTTGAAATGTTCTTAATAAATTTTTAAATTAATTTCCAGGCTGATAGGTCTCAGAAATCAATTTAAACTATTTAACTCACCATGCAAGAATGAAATTATTACCAAAAAAAAAGAGGCAAGCTGAAAAATTTCGAACGCTATGTGCAGAAAGCCTTCAGCAGACAGCAGGAAGGAGAACTGCAGGCTTATAATGGGATTAGGAGGGGTTTTTCACTGGGAAAAGTGCTCACTGAAGAGTACTAAGAGGTCCAATTAAGAACACCACTATACTCTTATGAATAGTTGAAATTTTAAAAACTTATCCTAAAATAAGTGTTCTAACCAGCTCATACAATTGATCCTAACCTGCTTGACAGCTTTGATATGTATGGATATAGATAGATGATAGATAGATATAGATGGTGATATAGATATAGATATAGATGATATAGATAGATGATATATAGATATTGATGATATAGATATAGATATAGATATAGATGATATAGATATAGATAGGTATACTTAGTCTTATTTTTAAAGACATTTACATCATAGGTGCTAGAGTTTATCTCTTCCCCTTCAAAATTTGTCTATTCCATCATTCCCACATACACACAGATAAACACCAAGTCTGTTGTTTTCCTATGGCTCCTTCAATAAAAAGAAAAATACTTTTGTCATATCAGAGCTTTGGTATCTTGGATTGAGCATAAGAGAGTAGACTCATAAAAGAAATCTGTAGATTTTTCTGGCAATGGATAAAGTCTTAATATGATTTATGCAAATGTAAACAATATCAAATTCTCTCCTTGGGTGTCCACCTAGAACTGAGACAGAAACTCTTCCACATCCAACCTTTGTGTTTCCAGCTGTAATACTGAGTGGAAAGTGTATATTTAACAAATATTTGCATCATTTGATAAGAGTAGAGTCCCTCCCAGCAGTGCCTAGTTATTCTTCATATAATAAATATTCCTTGGGTCTAATCCTTGCATTTGGGAAATTAAAAGAGAAGCATTATTTTCAGTTTAGGTATCTTTTCAATTCAATTCAATTCAATTATATCTTGATACTATTTATTGAATCTTTCCTATACAAAACCAGGTTAGTGTATGCTAACCTGAGTTAGTATGTGCTAAACTAGGTTAGTGTGTGTTAAATAAGACCAAGAACCTTACAGCTTGGTTCCTTTAACTACTCATCCACCCTTCATTTAGTGGCATACAAGTAAAGCATTAATCTAATTGCACATACATATCTCTCTCTTTCTCATATGTGTATATATACATATATATGCTTCTCTATTTATCTGTGTAAATATCTAACCTAAGTATTTTTTCTATCTGCCTGTCTATTTGAGAAGAATAATACGAAGAATCTTTAGAGGGAAGTTATGAAAATAAATTTTACCTAAATAGTTTCTTACCCCACCTACAGATGCTTACGTTTACACACTCATTCACTCACACCCACATGCACACTCACACACTTTTTTTTTCTTATTTGAAGCAGCCACCACAGCTGCCAGTGCCTCAGGGGCTTTAAACATCAATCAGTTTCACAGCTGGAGGCAGAGTGATCTACAGCAATAAAGCTTAAAGTGCTTCCTTTTCTGATATAATTTGATTCTTCCATTAGAGCACACATTTTTTTTTTTTTTGGATAAAGCAAATGTCCTCTGTCCATGCCAAGGCAAATAAAGAGTTACCTTAAAGAGAAAGAAGGCATTGCTCACTAGTTAGGGTGCTGTGTGGAGAAAATCCATCCAATACTCCTTACTTCTGCTCTGCCGAGCTTCTCACCTTTGTTTCTAGGGTTTCCTTCTCCCTGCTTCCTCTGGGCTGCTAGTGACCTTGGTTCTGTGGTTCCCGGAGTGAATTCTGGTAGCTGTAATAAAACAGGTAACAGTGGCTTTACTGAATATGTCCTCGGGTTTCTGATCCTGTAAGGTACTATGACAATCTGTCATTTTCCCCCCACTGGACCCAGAGTGCTTAAGTTTTAGAGCTTCCCCATCAACTAGAAATCACTCCTTTGATCACCAGTTTTAAATGATCTTAACCATGATTTACCCCTTTCTTTGTCACTGTCTCTCTGGTAAGTTCACTGTAACTGTTACTCTTTAGTTTAGTTTTTTTAATTTTAAAAGTACTAGAAAGAGTAGAAAGTGATCTGAATGCCCCTAAACTTTGACATGATAGCTGCAAAGAATTAGTTGTCCTTAAGGATGTGCATTCAAAGATTAAGGGTGAGAGTGGGTCAGAATTTAGCTGTGGAATATGGCACTATGCCTTTTTTGTTCCTGTCTGAGAAGGTTGATTGGGTAGTTGGGTTTGTTTTGCGTTGTTTTGCTTTTTTCAAAAAGAATTTTGCCAACAAAAATCCAGATATTTTTTAATTAAATGAGCAATACCTGCGGCTGCCCTTCTATTGGCTCTACCAAAGGTTCTCTCCTTTTCTCTTGCTCTAATTTAAGCTCAAGCATCTCTTTGTTAGGTTAATCTTTGTTCATGCAATCTAACTGATAGTTAGATTGCAAGGATCTATAAAAGCCAGTTCATACAAAATTTATAATGATAAAATTTGAAAATATTAAAGCTAAAAGCATCCTTAGAAATCCCTAGCCCAAAAATACACCTCCATCCCACCTCTTTTACAGGTGAAGATGAGACTCAGAAAGTTTAAATGATCAGCTCAAGGGCACACAGCTAGTTATTTATCAAACTGAAATTTAGACTAAAATTTTCTTCTTTTTTTAAATATATCTTTATTGATTTCAGAGAGAGGAAAGGAGAGGGAGAGATAGAAACATCAATGAGAGTCATTGATGAGAGTCATTGATCAGCTGCCTCAAGCCTGCAACCCCGGCATGTGCCTTGACTGGGAATCGAACCCCGATTGCCTGGATCCTAGGCTGACGCTCAAACGCTGACCCACTCCGGGCCGGGCAAGACTAAAATTTTCTAAATTCCTGTTGCTATGGATTGAATTGCATGCCCACCCCTTCCCAAAAAAGTTCATATGTTGAAGCCCTAACCCTCGATGTGAGTGTATTTGGAGATAGTGCCCATAAGGAGGTAATTAAGTTTAGACGAGGTCATAATGATGAGGCCTTAAGCTGATAGGACTGATGATTTATATACAGAGAAAGAGACACCAGAGTTCTCTCTCTTCACAATATCAGAACATAGAGAGAAGATGGGTACTGGCAAGCCAGGAAGAGTCTCACTGGGAACCAAATCCTGCTGAAGCCTAGATTTTGGACTTTCTAGCCTCCAGAATTGTGAGAAAATAAATTTTTCTTTAATCCACCATGTCTCTGATATTTTGTTAGGCAGCCCAAGCTAAGACATGCATATTTCCAGTATTTTTCTTGACTTTGTGACTGAATGTTGAGCTCAAATCTTTTACAAGAGATCCAGTCCCACCACTGTGCACTGTTTACTGGCAGAGCACACCTCTGTGAATTAGAGATGACAGAGATGAGAGAGAGAGAGAGAGAGAGAGAGAGAGAGAGAGAGATAGAGATAGAGATAGAGATAGAGATAGAGATGATAGAGATGATAGAGATAGAGATAGAGATAGAGATAGAGAAAAAATTGTGCTGTACTTGAGGCATAGTGAAAAATGAGTTTTTCCCCAGGTGTTTGCTTAGCAATATTTTTTAGGAAAGTCAAGTTTCCTTATATTTGAAATGAATTTTAAGGGATCTATTTAATTACTGGCTCACATATTTATTGTTGATGAATTATTAATTAGCTAAGAAATTTTAAGAAAAAGTGAAATATATTGTACTTGGTCTTCCTAAAAATTTGCTTTAATTCTTCTGTTCTATCTCCTTTCATTCCTCTTCTCTTCCTGAAAGGGAGTAAGACAGCTAATCATGGTCCCTGAGACTCCTCATGATTGAGCCCTTTCCTATTCCCCCAGCCCTGATGCTCATGAGTCCCTTACATGATCCCTTGTCCGAGACAAATTGGTTGATTCCTTTTCCCCCAAATCACAAAGTGTGTTTTTGTCATTTTGTCACTCCTTCCTAACAGAAATGTGTCTTTTCTTCTCTATGATTCAAATAAATTATACCCTTTCTTCAACATCTTCTTCCCCCAGTACTTGTACTAACAGTGATGTCTCTTTCCTTGCTACTCCTATGTTTCTTTTCTTTCCTTTCTTCTATTTTTTATTAAATTTATTGGGGTGACATTGGTCAATAGGATCATATAAATTTCAAGTGCACATTTCTGTGATACATGATCTGTATATTGCGTTGTGTGCCCATCACCCAAAGTCAAATCATATTCCGTCACCATATATATGGCCCTGTTTGCCCTTTATTACCCCCTATCCCCCTCCCCTCTGGTAACCACTGTACAATTGTCTGTATCTATGACTTTTAGTTTTATATCTCACATATGAGTGAAATCATATGGTTCTTAGCTTTTTCTGAATGACTTATTTTGCTTAGCGTAATATACTCAGGGTCCATCAATAATGTTACAAATGGCAGTATTTCATCTTTTCTTATGACTGAGCAGTATTCCTTTGAATGTATGTACCACATCTTCTCTATCCAATCATCTATTGAAGGATGCTTCAGTTGTTTCTGTATCTTGGCCACCATAAATAGTGCTATAATGAACATAAGGGTGCATATATCTTTGTGAATAAATGTTTTCAATTTTGGGGGGTAGATACCCAAAAGAGGGATTGTTGGGTCATATGCTAATCTATCCGTAATTTTTTGAGGAACCACCATACTGTTTTCCATAGTTGCTGTACCAGTTTACATTTCCACAATCAGTGAATGAGGGTTTCTTTTCCTTCACAACCTCTCCAACATTTGTTATTACCTGTCTTGTTGATAATAGTCATTCTAACAGGTATGAAGTGGTATCTCATTGTAGTTTTGATTTACATTCCCTTAATAAGTAGTGAAGTTGAGCATATTTTTATATATCTGTTGGCCATTTGTATGTCTTCTTGGGAGAAGTCTTTGTTCAGGTCTTCTGCCCATTTTTAATTGGATTATTTGTTTGTTTGGTATTGTGTTGTATGAGTTCTTTATATATTTTGGATATTAACCCCTTGTTGGAGCTGTTGTTTGCAAATATCATCTCCCATTAGGTTTGTTGCTTTTTTGTTTTGTTGTTGGTTTCTTTTGTTGTGCAGAAGCTTTTCAGTTTGATCTAGTCCCATTCATTTATTTTTGCTTTTACTTCTCTTGCCTATGAGATCAAACCCATAAAATGTTCTCTAAGACCAAAGTCCATAAGTTTAGTACCTATGTTTTCTTCTATGTAATTGATTGTTTCAGCTCTTATATTTAGGTCTTTGATCCATTTTGAATTAGTTATCAAACATGGGAACAAACTGTAACTTACTTGACAATGATAATCAAAACAGCATGGTATTGGCAGAAGAACAGACACACAGACCAATGGAACAGAACTGAGAGCCCAGAAATAAAACCACACTTGTATGGGAAAATAATTTTTGACAAATGAGCCAAAAACATACAATGGAGGAGAAAAAGCCTCTTCAATAAATCATGCCGGGGAAATGGGAAAGTCACATGCAAAAGAATGAAACTAGACTACAGTTTGTCCTATGACTCTTAAAGTCTGCTTTAGTCATTTGTTACCTATATGCTAATTTGTCATAGTATTTATTTTTCTTACATGCATGTCCTGTTTCATTAAGGGCCAATTCTTTGAACACTATACCCTCAGCCCCTAACGTAATACCATGCACATTTTAGATGCTCTTTAGACGTGTTAATGGTGATAAGAAGTTATTCTGTAACTACTCTTCCTACAACCACTCGCTGCCCTAATGTGCACGGAGCAATTATCATTAAGCAAGTGTTGTGCCAAGTGCTTTACATCAGTTCCTTCATTTACTCTTTTCACAACCCTCTGAAGTAGGTGCTCTTTGCTGTTTCACAAATTTAAAAAATGAGGCTTGAGATGCCATATCAGAGTGATTATTTCATGACTAAATGATGGGGAAAGGGACTTACACAGGTCTACGCCTTCTCTGTGTCAGACACTTTATAGCCATTACATCATTTAATTTTCACAACAATCCTGTGACAGGGGTTCATCTGACAGATGAGAAAATCTAACTCAAAGAGGTTAAGTAGCTTGGCCAAGGTCAGACAAGGTTTCAGACACCCAGTTTCCTCCTTTTTGAGGATAATTGTCTTTAGTAGCTGCTTTGGGGATTTTTTTTGTGGGGGGGGGATTGTATTACAATGAAATATGGTTTACCACACTTAAATTGTACCCTCCCTTCAAATAAGAATTGTCAAATACAGATTGAAGAAGTAGTTTATGGGTATTTAAGAATAAAAAATCTACTTTAACCAATTAATGGGTATTATTTGAACACAACCCGTATGTTAGGAAAATAAACTTCCTGCAGTATGTGACCCTGTCATGATAATTGAGTTTAGGTTGTTACTATGAGGAGAACCTGATTCAGATAGTTGGTTCAGGAGATGGCCCGGAGCCTCTGAGCACAGAGGTCTTGGCAGAGAGCACGTCTGGAGCCTGCCAAGCCAAGGGATGGGGCTCTTCAGAGGAATACCACATTTTAAAGGGAAGATGGTTTTTTCCCCTCTTCAGAGCATTTTCAAATCTTGGCAATAAAGAGGGGGAAAAAAGGTATGTCTTTCCTTTGAAATACTGGCTTTTTCTGAAAAGACCACCCTCTCCCCGAGCCTTGGAAACTTCAAACAGTCTGACCGAGAAGTCAGAACTCCTCTGGTTGAGGAAGCTGTTATCTTGAAAGCTGCTACAGGCTATGAGCTCTTAGAGGGTCCTGGAGCTCAGAGTCTGTTTGTATTCATTTTTAATAAGCTAAATGAAAAGTGGAAGAGAATTCTAGTGTGTGTATAAATGTGTACGTATGTGTAGATCTATATACACATGCATTCTTGTCTTTTAACATTATAAATATATAAAATTTAGTTAAATATGCACCTTATGAACTAAATATGTTTTAAAAAGGAATAAAATTCAAGTGTAAATGTAAATTTTATTTGAATAATTTTGATTAAGCTTTTTTACTGAATATATTCTTGCAGCAAATTTCCTGTGAAATTTTAATTGGATTTCATACTTTTTGTCTTATTTTTATGCACCTCACATTTCACTACTCTGTAAGAATTTGACACAATTTCCACGTGTTTCTTTTACCTGGTATTACAGTTTAAATACATTTTAAATGCATGAATTAAAGGGCAAAATTCAAAGTCATTGACTAGGGTGAATATTAATTTTAAGGCAGTGTCTCTCTTTTTGGCACATTCTACCCTGTGGATATTTTTTGTATCTCCTTCATCCACCTAATTGTTGTCTTTGCTTTCTATAGAGAAAAAATATGATATTTTACATATACACCCACATATGTACCCTACTATCCTCTGACTGCATACAGAGAGGGAAAATAAGGGTCAGAGCATTGAATTACAGTCCAAAGTGTTTTGTTTGCCTACAGTTCCCATAATAATACCCCTCTAGAAGTTTCAAAGTCTTGAATAGTAGCATAATGTATCTTTGATCTGCATCTGACACTCTTTGGACCCCACTTCACATCTCCTCTATGCACCTTCTCAAAAAAGAGAAATCATAGGCAACCTTGAATGAATGTCTGACTTCAGTTCTGCTCCATCATCTACAGTCTTGAAACTCTTGACCTTCTTTACACCAAGGAGGAGCACTAATTCTCCTAAAACATTAGCAGAAATTTAAAGAATCGCTGTTTCAAAAACATTCATCCTGGGGAGGAAAAAAATGGCTTAGAAGCATGTAATAGTTTTGTGAATTCACCTTATTTTTAATGAATCATGAACACTGAGCACAGAACAACCTACCTGTTGTGAATTCTTGCTTCAAGCTTTCTCTATGCTCCCTGCCCTGACCCGGAAACTTTTTTGAGAACGACTATGGGTGCACAGTTTTCAGGTTCGTTAATCATACCTCCTGCCTCATATGCTTTCTGATGTACTATGATACTGAATAAGACCCCCATATTTATGCAAAATATTAGTAGGACTTTTCTTTTATTGAAGATGTGCTTTATTAATCTTAATAAATCATAGATTGTCAGATCCTTTCTGACTGCTTCTCAAGTAAAATGGGGCTTGACTGTGCAGTAACAGTGTTTATGTCATGCTCGAATTGTTTAAGGTGAGGCTTTGAGTAGTTTTATTGCTTTTGTTTATATAGGTAAACCCAATCTGCGCATTTGAAATGATTGATGAACTGCAGCCCCACTTGGAGTGTTTGTCATCACTCATGTGCTGAAGTGACATTTCTTTATGTATTTTGGCATAAACATATGCAACTACTGGCAAAGCATTTGACCCTAGAGTCTGACTATTTGTCATTCTAATCTTTTTTTTTTTTTTTTTTTGCCCAAAGTCAGACAAGTTACTGTATATTCTATTTTTACGCACATTGCTAATTATTCAACAGACAGTAAAATAATCCTGTGGCTGAGATTGCATAAATTGCTGAATGTGCAATCTTTATTTCTCCAGCTAGGCATCTACATACTATGCAGAAAAATAAATAAAGTTGAGGTGCATGTAAATGTCAAGGGAGACAGCCATATTGAACTACAATAGCTTTTCAGGCAATTTTGCAGCTTCTATCAATGGGGGAAAAAAAAGAGGAAAATGCCATGAGTGTGGAATTTAGCAAATCAAGTGTAGGCAAAGATTAAGCAAAATTCATTAAACATGACTTCCTTGGAATATAATTTTCCTGTAATGGGTCTTCATTGAAAAGCAAGTAACCAATAACTCATACCATGTGGACAGAGATAAATGAAAGTCTTCCTAACCTCCAGGCTCAGAGTTCAAACTCTATGTTGTGTTGTTTGAAAACTTGTGATTATTTATTGGTGAAAATGTCAGAAAAATAATTAAAGTGTGAAGTAATTTTCTGAGGAAAGCAATCACACCTTATTTGGAGGACTTGGCTATGGCTGCATTCCTGTAAGATTTGAATGAGCAACAACAGAGGGGAGGAGCAGATGTGGGAGGAGTGAACCAATTTCAAAACACTTTAATAAGCGAAACCAAAATAAGTGACATCATTATTACCTGGTTGATAGAGTGTAACAAAGAGGAAAATGATTAAAGTTTCATAGAAAAATCAGAGCTAACAATTCTAGGCAGGATACAAGACATAGTTCTTAGGATGGGCATTAATGAAAACTAAGATAACTTCCTCACTTTTTATGATACAAAAGTAGTTATTTACAGTCTCTACTGAAGGAAATATGTCTCTTACTCTTGAGACATGGTGCACTCATGTATACATATATGTGAACTGTAATTATAAATCCGATCTCCAGAAGCCATAATGAATTCCTTCATGGCTATTATTTTGGACATAGGAGCACAGGGAGAACCTGGGAAGCTCCTTTTTCTCAATTTCCTTCCTCCTACCACGGATTATAATAGATCCAGTGCCAATGAGCAATAGCATCTGAGGATTATCAGCACAAGGAGCTATGCTTCCACTTCCTGTTAAAATCCTACTGCTTATCCACCAACATCTTCTTGGCTTGGCCTCATTTTTTTTAAACTTCATGTTTATAGCTTGTACTAATTTGCATGGTTGCACGGAAATAATGAGAACAATAATTAGCGTCCAAACCATCATGAATCGGGATTCATATCAACATAACTAACACATTCAGGGGTAACAAGAAAGAGAATAGACCGAAGAACACTGTCATAACACAGGCCATGTGACCATGGACGGAAAGTGGACATGCCCTTTTGTTCAGTATCAGGCAAAGCATTAGGGCATCCTTTGTATTTTGGGCTTCACAGCACA
Source organism: Miniopterus schreibersii (assembly GCF_964146895.1). Taxonomy (NCBI): domain Eukaryota; kingdom Metazoa; phylum Chordata; class Mammalia; order Chiroptera; family Miniopteridae; genus Miniopterus; species Miniopterus schreibersii. Next base: position 48,264,495 of record NC_138107.1, read on the forward strand.
GAAGTTACAACAGTTAAGAATATGGTACGTAGTATAGAATCAAGTCTAAAATTCCATGAAAAAGCAATGACTACTGTTTCATCCCTTTGTAATTGTAACCTGGGAATCCTGCCAAAATATGAAGTGTCAAAAAGTCTAAAGCAAGCCATCTTTTAAAAGATGACCAAGTTGCTTCAGCCCTTTTTCTTATTTCTGTCATTTCTTATTCTCTCCATTTATTGATTTTAAACTATGATCGTATTATCTGTATCATCTATACTTTCTTATGTGTACTTACAATGTACAACTTGTTGCATAAGACAATCTGGCACTCAGATTATTACTGAAAAATAATAGTGGTTTTATATGAGTGTACACACACAGGTGTATACTGCAACTTTGAATGCAACTTAAATTACCTAGGTTTATTTGCTGAGTCTGTGTAAGATTAAAAAATTTTAGTGCTTGAATAAACATGTTAATGCTGTAATTCATTAGTGTAAATGCATTCACTCATTCCACAACAATATGTTGAGTGCTCACCTTAGGCCAGGTCCACTTTTGGGAGTTGTGGCTAGAGTACTGAATAAAATATAGTCTTTATTTCATAAGCTGATATTCTAATGGGGAGATTTGACAATAGATCAATAAGAAAAACCTTAAAAATTTTGAAAAAATAGCAAATAGTAATTGCTAAAAAAAATTTAAAGAGTAAAGGGTTAAAAGATGCAAATGTCATTTTAAATACTGTGGCTTGGAAAAGCTTATCTTAGGATGCACTTTTTAAAAATATTAATCCATTTATCTGTTTGCTTGGCTTTTTACATTCAATATTATTTTGTATTAGTTTCAGGTGTACAGCATAGTAGTTAGACAATCATATACTTTACAAAGTGTTTCCCCTGATATTCCCAGTACCCACCTGGCACCATACACAATATTATTACAATAGTTATTACAGTATTATTGACTATATTTTCTATGCTGTACTTTACATCCCCATGATTATTTTGTAACCACCAATCTGTAGTTCTCAATCCCTTCACCTTTTTGTCCAGTCCCCCAACTTCCTTCCCCTCCCCCTTAGTCTTTTGTTGTTGTTGTTGATAGTATTACAGATGTCCTCCATTTTCCCCCTAGTTTGCCCCCTTTTACCCAACCCTCACCTTACCCCAGGCCTTCACCACACTATTGCCTGTGTCCATGGGCTATGCGTACATGCATATAAATCCTTTGGTTAATCTCTTCCCATCCCACCCACCCACCTTCCCTCTGAGATTAGGATGCACTTTTGAACAGAAAGTTACAATTGGGGTAAGGATAACAACCTAAGATTAAGGTGCCCACTGATGTTGACTAACAGCTCCTTCTTACCAAAGGAGTAGCTGTTCTTTCTCTCCTACTTCTACCTTTTCCCCTCCCAACCTTTATTTACTCAATTATATTGCTATATATTAAATGCTAACCTTTATTTTCTTGGTTTTTCATTACTAACCTAGTATCATTCAGACAATGATAGTTTCTCTTCAAAGATTAGAAATACCTTATACCTTATCATTTATGTTGCGAATTCTCTTCAGATAATCTCCCAAACCTAATTTTTTTTTTTTTTTTGCCACCAGAGAGTTACATTAAAATATTTTTTTCCTTGAATTAAGAGAAGTTTCATTCTTCTGTATAGAGATGATTTATCAGCCAGCTTTTCCTCCAAATTACTAAGCCAATTCAAGAGAGATGAAAGAATTTATTCTTTAAGGTAAATATAAAGAGGAAAATCAGAAAGAAATTGACAGCCTAGTGAGACAAAAAGGCATATTCATTAAATAAAACCTTTTTTAAGAAAAACTTGCAGCATTACTTCTTTGAAAAATGACTTCTCTGTCAGCTGTGTGGCTACACATAGCTAAAGCTACCTGCAGTGCCACGCTTTTAGGGCAGATAGCTGTCTATAGCCATGGTCCACAAAGTCACTCTTTAAATCCATAGTTCTTTTAATCCTAAAGCTGGAGCAGCAAAGAGGTGTGGGAGAGTGGCTGCAAAAGGGGGGGGGGGGGGGGGGAATGAGCTTCTGTCCTGGCTTTGCACTCTGAGTGGCTGTGCTTGGGCACAGTACTTGACACAGTGACTTGATTTCTTCAGGTGTAAATGAAGATGATGGTGCTTACCTCAGACAGAGGGTTTTATGAAGGTTACCTAAGATTGTATCCATAAAGCACATACCATGGGGCCTGGCATGTGGTCAGCACTCAGTAATTATGAGGGCTAGTTATTAGTATTATTAGTATTATTAGTATGTTTTCCTTTCCTCTTTGTTCATTCTCTGATGCACATTGAAGTATGGACAGAAGATGCATTTGAAAGAGATGAAAAATCAGAGCTAACTAACAAGCACCATGCAATCATCTGTCGTCCTCGAAACCTTGAGGTTCTAAGCTTCGGTTACCACTGAGGTCTGGGCCTTGCCACTGACAGTGGTTTTATAAATGTTAGGCAAGGAAAATGGAAGAGCGCGTCTACCTGGATGGAGGTGACCCACGCCAGACTGGTTTACCCGTCTGAACATACATTAGATCGAGCACAGAAGAAGGTGCACATAAAACAATTGGTTTCGCTCTCACCAGGGAAAGCTTCCTGAAGATAATAATCCACAAATGCTGCATTTTTTGAGAGTCAGGAGAGGGAGATGACTGGCCAGCTCCTGTCTAGCAGCCTTCACAGAGAATTGGTTCTAGGCGGGATTTACCCTGTGTATTTTGAAGGGAGTTCAAACCTACATTTCCTGATTTTTATTTTTGTTTTTTAAAATATGAAGGAAAACAGAGATAAATAAAATTATTCTGTTTATTTGTAAAATTTATTGTCAGTCTCTCCCACTTACGTATAAAATCTATGAAAGCAGTGCCGGTATCAGCATATCCCCAGAGTCCAAAATAATGCTATAAATCTAGTAGGACATTCAGCAAAAAATTGTGATTTTGGATGAAAATATATATATATATAAATGAATGGATAAATAAATAAAATAATATCCAGATGAAGAAATGTCTTTTTATCCCCCTTTTACCTCTTGGACTTTCCTGGAGCCCAGTGAACATTTAATATATGAATAAATATTTAAAATCTTGACCTCAGATATAACCTTGACTGAAGAATGGTCCCCTTTTTTCTAGGAAAATTAGCCTCTTCGGCCAAAGATATAGCCTCAAGAAGGCATAAGCAGAGCCATGGAGCCCAGGGAGATGTCGCAGTGAGATTGCCCTCACTTTCAGCGTGTGTGCTTTGAGACACCCTTTAGAAGGCATGTTGTCTAAACTCCCACTCAACTTGCAAGACTCTCCACAAGCCTGGAAGACGAGTATGCATGCAAGTACATTCTATGAAGAGAAGCTCATCACTTTTCGAGCCAGCTCATTAAACAGTTAGAAATCTATAATTATTAGAATTTTCCTCCTTCTATTGGATTGAAACCTGCCTCCTAACTAGTAACCACTGCTCTTCATTATGAGGAGCAACAAAATCAACTTTCCTATCTCTTAAATGTGGTCAGCACCCTTCTGTTTTTTTTTCTCCACCCGTAGTCCTTTTGTTATGTCTTATTCAGAGAAAATGTTTGATGAGTCATGTTCTACGTAAGTAGAATATAATATATGTGGCCATTTACAGTAGTGTAAGAAGAAAAATGCAAGGAAAATATGAAAACTGTCATATTTCACCATTATTTCAAATGAATTGTCATCATCACCCTATGAAGAGGCCAATATTAGATCATTTTAAGGATTAGGAAACTGAGGCAAAGAGAAGTTAAATACTATGAATTTGAAACCAGAAATAGCTGACTTGGAAAACATATGTTTGTGTTGTCCACATACAATGGGGTGTCTTTCTGTGGATTTGTGATCAAAAAAATTTATTTTCTCTGAATGAAGGTAACCTTATACTCCTCAGTGACAAGGAGTTTATTTCAAAATGAACCAGCCCTAGTGTATTGTGGCTTAGGCATTTAAGGTTTTAAATGAAGTAAAGTATCACTAACATGAGCAGGGGTAGTTGAGAAGTGATAGAAGCACGCAGAACAAAGCAAGAACTCTCTGGCACCTCCCTTAATTGGGTTTCAACAGTTCTATTAGAACCTGGGAAATACAGAACATTCAGACAGACAAGTCCACTCCCAAGGACACTAACTAAAGGACAAAGACATCAGGTAGTTGCCTTGGTCTTCAGCAGACTGAGACTGAAGTCTGAGAATTCAATGTTAATAAGACAGGTATTATGTATAAACTTGCATACTTTTAATAATAGCTTGAGTATTTTCACATGGCAAATATAGATATAAGAACATTATTAAAATAAAGATAAATGCATCAGAGTCAGGTAATGCAGGAAGGAACATAATTATATCAGAAACAATAGCAACAAGCTCTGTGTGCACCACATTTAGCTTTGAGCTCCCTGGCTACTGAGGTAGAATTAGTGAACAGCACGCAGCCAACGTGATGCTTGAGTGTGGCACAGGGGCTGTTGCCGTATGCCTTTTCCTTGTCTCCTGGCTCACAGGAGAAGAAGCACAACGGTGTCTTAAATGTAGGTCATTTTGGACTAAGCTGTAAAGTACAAATGTTGATACTAGACAGTATCTGTCTGTGAGTAATACTTTTGCAAATGACCTGAAATGAATTTATTATTCAGTGAATTAATCAACAAGTATTTATTGAAACTCAGCCAAGTGCCAGGCACAATTCCTTTCTCTTGAAGACACACGGTTGATATAAAGAGTGTTTGATTATCTCCCAAATGGCAGATATAAATCAGAGCTTTCCAAAATATTTTCATTAGAGAATCTCTTCTGAAAAGTGCACTGCACATTTCAGAAACCCAATGGTGGTAGAGCAGTGAGGGAGATGGAGGGCCCTGCTCTCCTGGAGCCCATGCCACAGAAGTCAATAAAAAGGGATGATTCAAAGTTGGGCTCTGAAGTCAAAGGACTTAAGCTCAAATCTTGAGTCTCTCTCTTAACAAGCTGTGTGCCTTTGACCACTAAACAGAACTGCTCCAGACCTCAGTTCCTGTTAGGTAATATAGGGAAGATAATTTATAAGGCCATCATAAGGATTAAATACGGTAATGAGCAATGCTGGCATAAAGTAAGTGCTCATTACCTGTTGGCTGGCATTGTGGTACAGATGAACAAACTAAATCCGGCAAGGAAGAAAGGTTACCTAAAGTCACACAGCTAGCAAAGTGCAGACCTTGGATTCATGTCCAAACATCAAGACACAAAATCCTGTGTTCCTCACCAGTAGGCAGTGAAACACGAGGTCATGGAAAGTCTGGGCCAGATCGTGAGGTCTCTGGAATAATAGGCTAAGCAAATTGAACTTATCAATAAGGAGACATTGAAGTCTGGAGAATCATATCAGTGAAATGACCAAAGTGGTGTTATAGAATGACTGTGTTTCTGGCAATATAAAGAAATATTGAAAGGAAAATTAACAGGGGTTTTAGGTTTATTTAGATTTATAATTCAACTTTTAATGGAAATGGAAGAAACTTGATTCCATAGTTCAGAGAAAGGCCCAGCCTTTGGAAGGTTAATTTCAGTGGGCCAGGGCCAATGAGAAGGAACAAGGCCCTAATATCAGCCATTCTCAAGATTGAGACCATCTCTGGAGACTGGAGAGCAGAGGCTGACATGGATGTTCAGGCTGGCCAGGACAGCTTAGTATATATAGAGTAGAAGGCACTTAGGCAGTTGGTGATTCTCAATCTCATAGCCATCCATTTCTTAACCTCTCTTGGGTCTCACTTCAATCATCTGTAAAATGGGGATAATAAAAGTAAGTACCTGTGAGGTTTAAATAGTTAATATATGATAAGTGCCTAGAACAGTGATGGCTACATAGTATGTGCTGAATAAATCTCAACTCTTATTACTACTAAAATTAGATTTATGACTTTGAAGAAATTACTTAAGCTCTTTGAACTTCAGTTTCCATATCTGTCAAAATGGACACTATACTGTAATTACTGAGTTCTGTGAACTTTTTTTCCACATTTTAAACTTATATAGTTGGAACAAATCTTATACTTGATGTGTATGTTTGATGTATAGCTTTTTCCTGAAAAAACACACACACCTATTATTAAAACTATTGGATGTCATAATCAGTGGTATCATAGTGTCAAGGAAATAGTGGAATGCTTATCTTGCCTGGTCCTTGAGTGGCTAAAGATAGGCCCCAAGGCCTAGCACAGGAAATGCTAGCTTCTCTTTTTGTTTCTTTAGTCATTTTTTGTTTCAGAACTTCATGCTTCCATTCCATTGATACATGGGCATTTATATACATCTCAGATCATCTTTCTTTGAAATCAAGTATTCATTTGTTGTGTCTGTCCTTTTGGAACTAGACTAAGATATACCCTCCCCTCACCTTATAATGCATTTCAGGGTATTAATTCTGAGAATCTGTACTTGGCCACTTTATGAAAGACTTTAGCAGCACAAGGGTTAATATCCTGAGTTTCTGAATAAAAAAAGAGCTTCAACATTTCCTTATACAATTTAGTAATAATGAGATCAAGCTTCAAGGCTGTTTAAAAGCTTAGTAAAGGCCCTGGCTGGAAAGCCCAGTTAGTCTGAGCATCGTCCTGATATGTCAAGGTTGCAGGTTCGATCCCCGGTCAGAGCACATACAAGATAAATACCAGGTATCCAGATATGTAAATAATTTCTACAGGTCAAAAACAAAGCAAAAACAAAACAAAAAATGGGCAAAATAATTGAATAGACACCTTACAAAGCAAGATACATGAATGATCAAAAGCACATTAAAATATGGTGATGGAAGATTATTTGACTTTGGGTGGTGGGCACACAGTGCAATATACAGATCTTGTAACATAAAAATCCACACCTATATGGTCCTATTAACTAATGTCAACACAATAAATTTAATTTTTAAAAAGAAAAAAAAAAAATCAACCAATGAATGCATAAATAAGTGGAACAGATCTGTGCTTCTCTCCCTCTCTCACACTCACTCTTTCTCTCTCAATTCAATTAATAAAATAATTTTTTTTAAAAAAAACTAAGTAATATACTAAATACTTAACATAGTACCTGGCATATAGTAATTCCTCAGTATATGATAGCACTTATTGTTTTATAACAACACTCACAAGTTCTTTACTGTCTATGAGCATAAAAGTTCCTGTGTAAAATATACAGGTCACACAAAAAACTCAAATTTTTTAATATACTATGCCTTAAATGATGTAAAAAATTATTAATTTCAATGCACAGATTTCCACAGTCTAAGGTCAGGCATATATCTGTCCCAAAATATGAAATTTAAAACTATGAAAAACTTATTTTAATAACATATAAATCAAATACTCTCAAAAAAGGAAATTTAAATTATACACCTGATCTCAATGATGAAACATACTACCAGATGTTAGGGTCCATATCTTTTGTTGACACAACTGCATGGGAAATGGGAAAACCATAAAACAATTAAGAAGAAATTTCATTCAATGCTAAGTGTATTTCTGCAATAGAGACTCATGGACCAACACAGTCATCATACAAAACAAGTAAGCCTTGCAGCATGGTAAGTTAGAGTTCCCCAGTTTCTACAGAAATTCAGGGGGAAAGACAGACCTTCAATATGCACATCAAGTGTAAGATTTATTCTGATTATATAACTGAAATGGGAAAAAAAGATCACAGAACAAATGAAGCCATGAGTCACCACTGTCCATTTAAAATTTCACAGAATTCCCCTTTGATCTATCTCTCAGGTTCTAGTTATTAAGATGATGACCAGGCCAAATAGGAAAACTAATAAAACATCTCTGGTGGGTAAAGATTTTTTTAAGAATTGATAATGAATAGTAGTGATAGTAGTCATATTATTAAATGCTTACTATGTGGAAGCCCCATGCTAATTAAACACTCCCCTGTGTAATTGGTCAGGGAGCCTGCCTTGCTCATTTTATGTTCCCAGCACATAGCACAGTGTTTAGTATGTAAGAGGCATTCTACTAAAATATTTTCAATGAAAACACAATAATTTTATCTACATAAAGTGACATTAAAGGCTGTCATATTTTCTTAGTATTTTTGAAATAACTTTATACTTATAATTACTATTTACCATCCTTCAAATATTTTTTTGGTTTAGGAAGAAAGAGTTCATTTTAGAAAATTGTTTTGCTCAAACAATTATAAGTAAATAAACAAATCAGTTCATTTTGAAATGTTACTCAATTCAGATTATTTTGTTTTCAAGTTCCTTTTGTATTTTAAACTTAAAAATGATTCTCTCTGGATGTGACTATATTCTCAAAATGTTATATTTATGTAGGCCACTAGAATATCCCCCTTTTCCTTAACTTTAATTATCGTTGAGTTTTACGGGGGCCATTGTCATTTCCATCGCTTTTGTAAATATAAGTACAGCATTGTGTTTTCTTTCCCTTTCATCTCTTGTAGCTCCCTAGATCCCCACAGTTTTTCAAAAATAACTGTAAATGATGCAGTTAGCATGCTTGCCAGTTTCTTTCATCCCACAGATAGAAGGTGTATCTTCTGGACCTGCTGATTTGTAGATATGCAGACTTTCCAAGGACTCACTTAGCTTGCTTTTGTAGATAGCTATTTTTACAAGATCTTCATTACTTCCTGATTGCCCAATATTTTTCTTCCTTTATTCTTTCCAAAGACCAATTTATAAGATAAGTTCAAGGCCTCAGACATGTTAAAGTTATCATTAATTTCAAGACGCTGCACATTTATGAGTCCATTAGTCACGGCATTGATTGTGTCCCTACTGTGTTCAGAGCCCTGTACTTACCAAAGCTAAAAACAGCCTGAGGCTTTTCTCCCCTAGAGCCTCTTCTTACATAGTCTCTTTGTTACTTTTGTCTCATGTTATCTTTCACTATACTTTCTTACACAACATGTTGGTTTGGTTTTATTATCTTCCTCTAACTTTACAGATTAAATGCTTCCCTTAACAATTCTTAAGAGTATTATCAGAAAGCACACTCGATATTTACACATTTAGGCTCTGCTTTATTTATGGAAATTTTGAAGTTATTTGTGTCACAGGCTCAGTTATTGTTGTTTAATATTTTCCCAAATCTGACTCATTGATACTTATGAACATATTCAACTAATGTGAATGTCTTGACTGGAATAAACACCAGTAATGGAGTTGACGGGTAGGTTTGGCGTCATTATTTTCCTAGAGGCACCCTGATGATAAATATCTAAGTAATAATATAGCTGACTCTCTTTCTGTTAATGAGTGATTGTGAATATGTTAAGACTATTAATAGACTAACTGTAGGAATTCTAGCTCACATTGTGGCGTTTGGAAATCACAGTTAACCATGGGCGCTTGTATTCAGACACACACTCACCATATATCGCTTTTTTACACAATAAAGCGGAAGCAACAGGCGACTATCCATTTTGAGTGGAGCACTACTGCTCCATTTACAGGCAAATGGCTGCTTTTGATTAATGCTTGAGTTTCCCTGGCACATTCCTGACTTCACTTTGGAATATTTGGAGGTATAAACAAGAGTGAGACATTTTGTTCCCTTTGTTTTTGTTAAAATATCAAGTGCTTTATTTTTTTACACCCACTGATTTAATTATCTCGTAACATAATTCCATCATTAGGCAAAACATTTTTTGACTCTTCAAATATTGGAGAAGCACTGAGTCGAATTAAATGAGGTAAGTTGTCCTTAAGACTTAAAACAATCACGGTTGTTTAATAAGACCCTGTTTGGATGTAGGCCTGAGCTTACCTGGGAGGCCAGTTCAGGTGCTCACACTGTGGGAGGAAGCGCGGGTGGGCTCCTGCTTGGCACGGCCCCTCCCCCTGGGCTGCAGAGCGCAGCCTAAGGTCATGCAAAGAGAGCAGGCTCCAGACCCACCGGCTGGGTTCAGGTCCCAAGGCTTCTGCTCCTTAGTCCTTGAGATTGGACAAGTTATATTATCTGAGTTTCACTCTCTATACAGGCAAGGTGAAAAAGGTACCCATTCATTGTTGTGTGAGATGCCTTGTGGTATCATGTGTGTACAGCCTAGCATGAGCTCAGGTGCCGATTTAATTTATCCATAAATTTCACTTAACAAAATGAAAACAGAATCAAGATTATTCCTGGAAAGGCAAGCCCATCTTAGATGAATGATGTGCCCATACCAACGTCAATATATACACAGTACATTTATAGTCAGTATTTTAATACAATGCCTTTACTTGTATCTTGCTAAATTATAAAATGTTTCTCTACTGTCCCCTTTTTCTTGACTTTCTCTCTTACAAGTGTAGGAACAAGAGAATTACATGGAAGGCGTGATAAAGGTCAAATTAATACAACATGGGAAACAAGAAAAAGAAAAAAACTACTGTTTCTCAATACTTGTCACACATATTTTTCAGTCTGAAGGCCAAGTGGTCAGTCTGTGTATTGGCATTTAAATGTGTTATTCCCACCAATTAATGAAGACAAAAAGACAAGTGCAACTAGAACTTATGTTCTGGGGTTAGATCCCTAAGCTTTTAAATTTTATTTTTGTGTTTTCTTTCTGTTCCAGCCTCTGTTGGTCTGGCTCAGTTCCCCATCTCAGAAGATATCAGAGTCATGCTTCATTTGAGAATGGTGCCCCCCCTCCAAGGAAGGCCCCTCCTAAACTATGTATCCTGGCCCCTGCTGTTCTTGTGTCAAGCCTTAATTTAAGTTTAGCTCCTTCAATAAGCCTGGCCTGAAGTCCACTTAGAAATTCCTTTTTCTCTGTTTCTATAGATCCTCTATTACAGCACCCCAGGATCCTTAGGTACAGAGAGCATTCTTTTTTCTTATGATGCCAGAGTGGTGCCTGTCACAGAGTAGTCCCTCAATTAATACCCGCTGATGAACTAATGGCTGTTACCTTATAACAATTATGATGTGATAAAGGCCATGTAACAATTGCTGCCAGTTACAGAACTCATAATAAGCTCAAACTCTTCAAGGAAATTTCTATTCACTATTCCATTTAATCTTTAGCATGACTCTATACTAAATCGACACTATTATTTTTATTTTATTGATGAAACATTGAGATTCAGAAAGGTCAAATCATTTGCCCAAAATCACATAGCCAATAAGCGATAGAACAGGGAAGCAAACCCAAGTGGACCTGGGTCCAAAGTCTTAGCTCTAAACTACAAAGTACTATAGAGGGTTCTGAGTCTTTCTGCCTCAACTAGTCTAAGCTACTGCTTAAAGAAAACTCCTGTGTCCCAACCACACAGAAGTCAGTTACATCAATTCTATGCTCTGGCTTATTTCTATTACTATTTTTAAGCTCTATTACTATAAAACCATAAGTTCTCTAGGTGGTACTACTCTCCCAAGTGTCTTACTTGCAGGGTGCACTTGCTCAACTACACCCCTCTGGAGCTTTAGCCTAAAACCAGAATTTGTTCCAGCCTGAGTGGCCCTGGTAGAGTTTCTCCCATTATTCACTGGTATTCCCCCATGTGTTTGCCCACCGGTGCCTCCAGTACAAAAGTGTCGGCCCCTAGGGTTAAGCGTAGTTCAGTCTTCTGGAAGCTTTGTTGTTTCACTGTCTCAAACTCATCGTAAGTGTATTTTAACATTACAGTTTATTACATGGATTTGTGCCTGTAGCCCTCCAGGTTGAAGTAATTTTATTAACTTGTAACTTACTGAGCTCTTACTGTGTGATGGGCACTATATGACATGTTCTACCTGCATTATCTAATTTAAACTTCATGCCCACTCTATAATGTGATGTTAGTACTGAACTCATCCTATATGGGAGAAAAATGAGGTAACTGGCCAAAGGCGACAAAGCCAACAAGTGAAAGATGGAGAATTCTATCAACATGCTATTGAGTCTGAGCTCAGTCACTGCTCTGTTGCCTCCAAATGAGTACCTCACAAAACGTAACTATTTATGCTGAAAATAAAAACTACAGCAGTAACTAACATAAGGATTAGCAAAATTTCTCATCCATTGTATCATATTTTTAGTGGCATGTTGAGGTCAAAAGCTGTGATTAGGAAGGTAAGGTCATAGACTTACTTATCTGTAAGAATCTTAGAAATAAGACAAAGTCTTGTTTACTAATCTTCTTGCTAACAATGGCCCCCATTATTTTATATTATTTATCATTAATATACTAACTGATGTAATTATAGCTAAAAGCAAATAAAACTTACAGATTTGAGCTTCTGCCATCTAAAGACAAGAACCAAATGATTCTGTTAGCTGCGGAATAACGTCGACAAGTGGTTATAGACCCCTTCATATCCCGGGAGAGGCAGTCTTAGCAAAAATGTCTGGGGGACCACAGAAAAATATGATTAATCTATTTTCTTTCCAACAGAACATTTCCTATTTTAAAAGATTTCAAAATAAATCCCCCACTGCCCAGTATCAAGTGCAATTATTTATGTATTGATTTTAATTAAATGAAGCCAAGAGCCATAATTGTGAAGGTTTTGAGCTACTGGGTGGGCCCATTATTCAGAGCCCCTCTGCTGCAAAGGTCAGGGGAAGCTTGCCTGCATGTCTTAAAGGGGTCTCAGCTTTATCTGCAAATTCTTTAGACACCTGAATATGTGAGGAGATAGCGCTGAGTGAGACTCTTCTTGCCTTTATTCCCATTCACCTTATTTACAAATGTGATCGTGTGTATTTCTGTTTACGATTGCATCACATCGACAGGAAATTTATAGGGTGTTTCTAGGGTGCTGCAATGAGCCACTTGCCATAAAGATGTACTGACAGTGAACCAAATAAAAGTGACACAACAAAGACATGTCTAAAAACATCAAATTTTGTTATTCTTTAAAAACAGAACAACGGTCAGTTGTATCTTAGTTTTGAATTAAATGCTGCATCTTAGTGTTAAATAGGCTGATAAACACATTGCTTTTCAGCACTGCTGTCTGTGAGGTACAATAAATTGCTTTCCTGGAGGAATTCCTGTGGGAATCTCACTTGTTTATAAATATGCTTTCTTTACTAATAGTAAGGGCTCATTGATCTTTTATGTCTTGAAAATTTTTGTTAAAATTAACACTTGAGGAGAGTGCTTTAAAAAGGATGTGAGGTAATGCATGGGAAGTTATCCTTTCTTTAATCATGATAGATAGAAAGATGATGATAATAGACTCATCTTTCTATTTGATGTCCTTTTTAAATAATTCTCTTCATCTGGTCAATAGATTACTAAAGACGTAGAAAAATACTACACAGGGTTTTGAATTGGTCGATTTCTACTTCTAAAAATCTTCAATACTTTTCTAAGTCTCCCCTTTTAATCCTCAAGGTTACATCTGCAATTTGCTACATTATTGAGGTCATTGGAAATAATATATAGACACCTTAGTATTTTCTATTCTCCACTGATGGCTTTACTGTCCTTTCTCCTGATTTGCTCTAACAGCGCTCCCTTTCCAGCGTTCCCTGCGTGTCTGGCTTCGCCTCCGTTTCGCAGCAGCAGCTGCTTGCCTCTTAAGCGTCCCTCCCACTTCGACTTTGTGCATCGTAGTGCTGGTTGTGAGATCACCTTACAAATAAGTGGAAACCCTCAGTGTTACTTCCGAAACAGCAAAATAAATCAGTCAAGATAAGTGAGTCGAACTATAAAGAAGTTTATACTTTTAAATTTCCAAGAGCCAGCCAATGGCTTTTTTGTCAAATCTGCTTTTCCTCTGGAGGTCTGGACTTGGTATCCTGATCTTTTTTAGGAGCTAAGAGAGTTAGAGAAATTACCTGGACCAGCTGGGATGGTTGGAAGGAGGGATGTGGGTACACAACTGCAAAATAGGATGCTCTTCTCTGTGTGTGTGTTAAAATAGCTAAATCCCTGTCTAACTATGATGATGGCAAATGTGGAGACATCAACACAATGAGGCAAGGGACCTCATGCAATAAAAGCAACATTTTAATCAAGGTCACGAGAATTTGAATTTATAGATTTTCTTTTCATACAAATCCTTCCTGGGATACTACCCTATTTTAAAAATTCATTCTGCCACAATCCACCCTCTGACCACAAAAATTACATCCCTACCATGTACAAAATACCAAATCTCTCATAAACTGCTGGAGGAGGAGAGAGTAGGTGCAACTAATTTGCACATTTATATCCTGTGGTTGAGCGTTTATGTTACCCAGCAATCCCAATCCCAGACTATTCACAGCAGTGCTATTCACAATAATAAAAACTTAATAAAATGCCCATCAAATGCTGGGACAATAAACAAATTGTGATATATTCACATGAACTATTACATTATTGTCACAACAGATGAACTACACTAACAAGCATCAGTGTGGGTGAATTATAGAATAAATTATGAAGTGGAAAAAATGTAGTTCAAAGGTGGGATGCTACCCTTAATGACGAACTAAAGTAAAAAGTATATACAGATATGGTACAACTATAAAAACAATAAAAACTATAAAACAGGTAACGTTGGAAGTAATGAATTTGAGATTCAAAATAATGGTTACCTCAAGTAGAGAAAATATGGGGATAAGATGAGAAACCATATGATTAGAAGTGTTTCAATTACTAGGGCTGTGTAATAAAACAGTCATTTATCATGCTCATGGTTTCTGTCAGTCACAAATGTGGGCACGCTAGAGTTTTCTTACAGCATGGAGACTTGGCTGCCAGGCCGAGTATCTCCATAGAGAGCCACTGGAAGCTAGAGAGTCTTCATGACTTAGTCTTAGAAGTTGGTTAAGCAGCATTGCCACATTTTAGCAATCAAGGCAAGTCACAAAGTTCCAATCAGGTTTAAGAGGAGGGAAATGGACGCATTTTATACATCTCTATGCTAACACAAGGTTTTGGAAGAGCCTGGGGTGAAAAAATATTGCTTTGATCCTATTTTAAAAATTCATTCTGCCACAGTCCACCCTCTGACCACAAAAATTACATCCCTACCATGTACAAAATACACTCACCACCTCCAATGATCCTCTCCAAGTCTCAGCCCATTACAGCATTGCGTTCAGGCTCAGGGATGAAAACATCATCCTCTAGATCAGGTGTAAATGAGGCATAAAGATGATGTTAATCAGAAAACACAGAGACTCCAAAAATCAGGAACAAAACATTATTACAACATATTAATGCCTGAAGGGCATATATGAGGCCTGTCTGTGAAAACCTGATAAGGAGTAGGGACAGAACTAAGGATCATAGACACGTTGTTAAGTGGGCCCTGGGAAGTAATAAAGAGGCCAGAGGGGAAAAGCAAAGGACAGAAGGCGGCCAGCAGGCCCCAGCACAGTGTTTAGAGGGCGAGAGGACTCCACCTGGGTCCAGCCAAGGGGATCTCAAGGAAACAGACTGGGCATGGCCACAGCAGCATGCAGAGGCAGGTCACAGCCTGGGGCTGTCTGCTTTGGGACAGAACAGTTCTTACGGAAGGTATGAGCAGGACCAAGGAGTTGGGGCCCCACTGGGTTTGTCCAGCTTCCTGATGAGCTTCAGTCAGGGACGACTGAAGCCAACCTCAAGTCTAACAAGTCTTCTCTAAACTCTTTCACCCCGTGAGGCTTCCCTCGTGAGCCCTGTTGCTGCCCATCACAGCACACATCCCGTCGTATTATTTACTGTCAGAAATTCGAACTGAGGGCAATAACATGTCCTTCATTTTCATTGTCCTAACCCAGAGCTTTACCTACTGTGAACCACTAACTAAAGCTTAATAAATATAAGTTAACTCAGTGAAAGCTGTAAATCTACGGTACAATCAACTAGGAGCTCTGGGGGCTTGAGGGGTGTGAGAAAGGAGAGCAGGAAAGCACAGGTATGGGTTTAGTGAGAGCTCATGTTGATTGAGTTAAAGCTGGAAAAATAAAGTTAAGCTTTGGCAAGGAGCATCCACAGTTGTTGGAAAAAAAGGGGTGCGAGTGTGTGTGTGTGGAAATGCATTTGTGAAATGTGAAAAGGATTGTTTTGGGGGGGCAAGAAGGATGAGCAAAGTGTATATTAACCTCAGCAATCAGGGTAACACTGATTCCAAATTTTATATGTATTTGGTCAAGATTTGCTCAGGTACAGGATGACATACATGATTTATTGAGAAACTGTCGCATGAGATCTTGAGAAACCCAGGAACATACCATTCCAAACATAGCAACCATAAAACTTAGGTCTCCTCTTTTGGCATAGAGTTAAGGAAATTGATCTTATATGTGTGGATGTTCACAAATGAGATGCTAGCAAGAAAATGTTGGAGGAGACTCTAAAAATTAATAACAAAACCTTATTGTAATTTTTAATTGCCTGAATATTGTATAAGAGCTCTAGCTATATATTCAAAATCACTAATATGTCAAGAGATAACCCAACTCTGTAAGCCTGGTAAAGGTATACAGTGCATATTATGCAATGAAACTCATTACCAGAAATATAAAGAAGAGTCCTTGTTACCAATCCAGAAAAGTGGTATTGCTCACTGTCAGCATATGAAGAGTACAAAGTAGCCAGCATGCTATGAAAGTTACTAAATTATCATGGATCTGCTTTTCCCATAATTGGCCCAGAAGTTTAGAGATATATCATGAACGACCATTGTCAGGTGTTTTATTTATTTATGAACTAAAATCAAATGCTATACAAAAAGACTGTTCAGTATTAAAATAACAGTAAAGAAAGGAGGAACTCATATACTTCCTTTGAACTATTAATATGGCATCAGAAAAATTTGATGAAAGAAACATGCACACTGCACCTTGCCCCGGAGGAGCCTGACTGGCCGCATGTCAGGGAGAGCACAGCCCTGGTTACCCTTCCCCTTAGCACGGAAATTCTCCCGGCACCATCTGTCCGTCCTCACTTACCCAGCATATCTCCCTCACCCTGAGAAAATGTCTCTCGGCAACTTTCTTCTCATAAAACAAAGTTATGAAAATAAACTAGCATTATTCATGAACATTTCACCAGTCTGAAACAACATGTGCAAAATAAAAATAAAATTTGGAAAACCACATCTCAGGGAAAGCACAAATTCAAACCACAAAGAAAAAAAAAGAGAGAGAAGTGAGAGAAAAAAGAAGTCATGCAGCCCCATAATAATTCTAAAAGTTTCTTCAGTTGAAGGAGCTAGGCAGGCTCGCTTGCCTGTCACGCCTGAGGTTGAGAGGATATACCCCTTTTTTGCATTACATGAAATAGTTTCTCTTTAAAAAAATCCACACTTGCTACATAGCCCTTGTGGTTATCCTTGAAGCACAATAGGAAGGCAGTCAAGACACTCAGAAAAATACATTTGAGTGAACTGGATGACTTTAAAGGAAATAAGAAAATGACCTCCAGAGCAGTAATCTTCATAGGGATATTTATATTTTAATACTGCAGGAAATTTTGCCACTTATCAAAGCAGGAAAGTAAAAGTAGTGGCTGAGGTTGGGCTTCCTATCTCCTGGGGAAAGTCTGTTGCCACACATACTTAGTTTTTCATGAATCCTGACTCCAAGGGAGTCTCCTTTCTGGTGATTTCTATCACTTTTCTTGCTCCTGATGGCATACGTGATGCATTTCAAAGAGTAGAAACAACCCAGTCCTGTCTTTCAGAAGCTTACACTCTAATTCAGGTAGTGTCAAGGTTTTTTTTAACTCCACCCTGAGAAATATATTTTATATAACAATTAAGCAGGCACACACACACACACCCAAGAGAATGTTCGTATTTATTTTTGAGTTGAAGAACAACAGGTAACAATAAAATTTCATTTAAAATATTAGGGTTAAGAGAAAATTCTTGCCCCAATGTTCTCTTGATTGCATATTTACCATGTGAGTAAATATGTAAGTTAGGGAGTAGAATGTAGCTATATATCACAAACAGATGTACATACAAACATAGTAAACAACTTTAGAAGCACAATTAGATAACTTATTTAGGTTGAAAATTAAGTTTCATGATTAACTCCAGGACCACCCAAGATTTTGTGAGGCTGTTTAGAACCTTAGTGCTTTCTAATTTGCTGAGTGACCCAAGTTTGAAAATATTATTTAAATGATTATAACCTAATAATCTTTGAAAATTAAAGGAGGGGAATGAAATATCCTTACTATAGATTATTTGCTATGTGGTTAACACTATGTTGAGAAATTCACATATACTCTTGTTTAGACTTCATAACAAGACTATGACCTGAGTATATTAACTGTCCGTTTTAGAGGTAGGAAAACAAAGACTCAGAGAAGGGAAGTAGAGGAAAAAGTCCAAACACAAGGCTCTCTGGCTCTGAGGCACATGTGCATCTCAGGTCTCTACATCCTGTGAGCATCATATTAGCAGATGGTCACAGGTAAATCATGAACTTACATCAGGTTGCATCTATCCATTAGGTATAAACATGTTCACCCCAATGACAGTGTCTGCCATGCATCCCTAACTAAAAACCATAGGAAGGGCGGCCTGAGAGAGAAGACATGGTGAGACCAACACGTGTTACAGCCGGCATGTTAATTTCTTAAAGTGTGTCACCAGGACACCAAACTCTTCATTTCAAGAACCTATGTCTTTTGCAACATATTTTCTTGAGATTTTATAGTTGTATCAGATACAAAAAAATATTATTTCAATTTTCCTCTGTCTCCCTCCCTCTCTCTCTCTCTCTCTCTCTCTCTCTCTCTCTCTCTCTCTCACACACACACACACACACACACACACACCACCTTCAGGCTCTTGACCTTACTCCTTTGGAGCAAGGTGAGTTGTCATATGCTCCTAATGTTCTTTCCTTGTGGGATTTTTTTTTTTTTATTGATGCATTGAATTCCTCATGTGATTGTTTTTAAGGAAAGATACAAGCTTACAAAAGCCCTCATTTAAAAAGCACATTGTAAAATATTTTTCTTAAAAAAAAAAAAAAGTTCTCTTTCTGAGGTCAATTAGACAAGTTGTACTAATTAATAGAAAAGATTTAGACTTTGGGTTTTCTGGTTTCATCAGGATTAAATTAGACTGGCCTATCGATAAGACTGCCGGTTGTGAGGTCAAGGTGAATGCCACAGATTCAATTTTAAATCTAAGCTCAAATGCAAATTGAATGTATGTCTTTAAATGGATTTACTCTTGTTCCTAATCATTCAAAGAAGAAATGTGTTCTCCGATTCAGAATCATTTATGAATTCATCCTTTCTATTTTTTTCTTCTGTTCTTTTTTTCCTCCTTTTTTCCCTCCTCTCTTTTGGGTTTATAGAAGTCATATTTGTAGACAAGGGAAGAACTCTGTTGGTATATGGAGGCGTAATTTAATTATGCAAAACAGGAAGATGCTCTTTATATTTGGTCTTCTGGGCTTGAAACAATGTCATTAATCAGACTCTCATAAGAATTATTTCAGATATTTCAAAACATCAGCTCTCCTGTTTTTGTTCCTCACATAAATTCTAAACCCTTTTCCTACCTACCTTGTATCCAGCAAGTAAATATTAGGAACTGTTGAAATCTTTACTTTATCTTAGTAATGTGCCAATTAAAGAAGGTGTTTTATCCAGATTACAAAGATTTGTCTGAGGTGGCCACCACTTTGTTAAGGCTGTTTTGTGGACATCTTCATAATTAATGGAAAAATCATTAGGAATTCAGTCTTTATTAACCCCTATAGCTGCAGGGGCCCATTTCATCTTAATTGCATTCATTTGGCACTGGCAGTATTATACAGCATAATCACTAATAAATGATCTTTTAATTTGTACCAATCAACGGAGCTTGCTTTCATGCCAATATTCCTGTTTCTTTGATGTTGACCTGTCTTGATTTTTGATCATTTGGGCTTAAGATGATTTACTGGAAAATCAATATCAATACCAGTACTGCTTGTATTCATACGTCTGTGGTTAGGTTCTATTTGAGTGTATTTTGATTGAAATAAGTAGTGCTTGATTACCCATTCAGATGAGGGGGGGAGCATAATCCAGTTGGGAAATCTGGTACTGTATTCTTATTTAATGGAAAATAATTAGAAACTGTAGGGAAACTGAAGATTCGGGAAGAGCAGTAGAGGTAACACTTCAGATGCCGCTAATTAAGCAACTTTGTCTGCCATCTCCTAAAGGCCTTCACCAATAGCGTAATGTACTATTACCCATTAGCAAGGACAATGGGGGCTTTGGTTACACTTGTTAATGGGAAACCCCGAGACAGTTCCTCTCATTATCCCCCTGTCAGCACTGTCTCTGCCGTGCAAAGTGGTCGTCATTGTTCTGCGGGTCAGCTAACCAGAAACCAAGCTACTGTAAAGAAACATTCTGCAGCTAATTGAAAATGACTGAAAAATCCCCTTATCATCCAGTCACCTCCCTTTATTTGTGGAACAATGGAACATATATGGACTATGTGGGGAAAAGTAAAGTTCAAGCTATGACATTGAATTCCTCCTGACTAACGCAACTACAAAGAAGCCTTTGAAGATAATTCCAGGGGAAAAATCCACTCACTTTTTTTTAAAGATAATGACAGTAGGACGTAAGTTAGTGTAGAATATTGCATTTGCTGCTCTGAAGAGTACTTTATGTTCATATGATTCCCTTCACTAGGGGAGCTCAAAGCTTTTCCCATGGAACTGCTGAAATTCTCATTATCCTAATGAGCCAAGGGCACAAAACTGGAAGAGCCACAAGGAACGTGAAGCTTAATCACATATCCTAAGCTGGGCTGTTTTCCTGAACTCTTAAAGACAATTCAGTATAAGGTATTGTCTCACTTTACGTAACTCAAAACCTGGAAATAAAATTTGCAGAAAAAAACAAACCAAGTTTTTTATACATGAAGGAAAGGGGAAAGAGGAAAGACTGGAATAATTCTTATGTTAGAATTTTATTTATTTTTCTTTCCTTTAAGTTGTAAGATTCCAAAGCATGTTTAAAATATGATTTAAATCAATATTCAAAAATGATAGGCAAAATGTGGTGATCACATATCTTAACTGAGGAATGCTTAATTTGGGCATCTGTGGGAGTTTTCTATGTTATCAGCCCCAGGAAGACACAGCAGTGATCTGTGTTGCAGCAGGCTAGAAGAACAACCGAGCTGCTATCATTCATTCATCATTTCCTTCAATCAACATTTATTGGAAACTGCTCGTTTCAGGCAAGGTTGACAGGCATTGGAGATACAAAATGAATTAGATATGACACTTACCTTAAGAAATTCACAAACCTAGTGGAGAAATAATAACACAAACTTATAATTATATTACAGGGTAGTAAGTGAAACAAACTATATATAGAAAACTTTACACAGAGCAAAGATAACTAATGCAACCTGGGATGGTTAGGAAAGGTTTGTATGAAGAAGTACCACATCAGCTGAGCTTTAAACATGAGCAAAACTTACCTGATCACATGATGGGAGCAGGGAGTGGTAGTCTTTGCGCACATTTCAGGGCCATCGTGAACACAGAAGAGAAGTAATAAATGATATGTTGTATGTATATTATAAGCAAGCAGTTCAATGAGCTAGAGAGACACCAGATTGCTGCCACCTCTGAATTTACCCTACAAGACATAAGAAATAAAAGAGTCAGCTTTGCATTTAGATACATCATTCTGGCCACCACGTGGAGGGCAGATGTTCTGAGGAAAGGGCCAGAGATAAGACTACTATTAGTCACCATGCTGTTCGAGTAATCCAGACAAGGGTGAAAAGGGCTTGAATTGAGTGGTAAATGTGGGAGATGTCAGTTTATAATGGGAAACCACTCAAGATAAGCATGAGTAAGATCCTTGGGTAGGATGTCCAAACCAAAAGGAGTAGTGTGCTAAGGATAGAGGTAGGATATAAAAGTGTTCTAGATAAGCAAAGAAAAGGACTCACAAAGGAGTCCGAGAAAGACAATCGGGGATATAAAAAAAAACCATGAGTGTGAGGTATGATAAATTCCTATGAGTTAAAGACTTTCAACAGAGGGCAAGTCGTCAACCATGCCAAAAATGAAGGGAAAAGCTACACTCATATAAAGCCTTTAGAAAATGGATTGCATTTGAACTTTAGGGGGTATTAATAACTTAATGAGAATAGTTTTATGAGAGTTGAGAAGGTAAAGGCCTAGGGCAGTGAAGAGATGGGAATGGTGGGTGTGGATAAGTCTTTCAAGGAATTGGGAAGAAAAACAGACAATCAAGCTCAACCCATGGCTAGTTGGGATTAGTGAATCAAGTTGACACTTTCTAGGATGGGAGAAACTTCAGTGTGTTTTCAGGTTGAGGAAAAGGCTCTGGCACTACAATACGGAATAGGCTGAAGATTAAGCTAAGAGCAGGGATAAAGAGGAACTGGAGTGCTGGGAAAGAGCAGTTCAGAGGATCAACACAGGCAATTAAGGAACAGTTACTCTAGATCATCATATTGTAAATTTTCCCCCTAGCTTCATGACATGTCAACCAGGGGGTTACCACCCCTCAAAAGAGTCTGTGGGTAAGTTGCTGTTTTATTTTAAGTGGTTCAACCCAATTAGCAGGCACTAATTTCTAACTGAAGCTCTTTCCAAAGCCTTTAATAAAGCTCATGAGCATTGTGACTCTCCAAGAGAAGGGTATAGTCTGTCGGTTCCAAGACTTATTTGATAACATTTTGACCCCACAGAATGCCTTTAACTCATTGCAGAGGTAGTAGAAATTGAATTAGATGTTTATTGAATGATAACATCTTTTGCTTTTAAATGCTGACCAATTTCACTTTAGCTTTAAATTTCACGTGAGTTAGTGAAGTAGTGCAAGTTAGTTTAGATAACTATATCAATGTTTCTTAATTTTACTAACATGGTGACTTCATTAGATATTTCTTATACATGTGCTGTGAGCTTACCACTGAGCTGCTTGCTGAGAGGCAGCAAGCAAGGAAATTTGGAGTAGGAGCCATGGGAAACAAAATAGCCTGGTCTGCACACTCAGAGTGTTTCCCGATTTTTCTTCTTAGGACACATGCTTTCATTATGTTCCAGCCCACTGCAGAAATTTTACCATAATATTCCTTCTTGTGAAATCTTTTTCTGCACATTTATTATTCCTGGCATGAGTGACACTTATGTCTGTTCTAAATTTGTTCTCTTTTCATTTCCATCTATGATCTCCTGGTCCTGTCTCCTTGTGCCACACTGAAAATAGCAGTGCACGTTGATATTATCTGTGCCATTTAAAATTTCAAATATTTCAACTAAATCTACTCTAGTGATTTTTTTCTAGACTTTACACTTTCAGGTGTTTTAGTCTGTCCTCAGACATCATCTGTTCAACCTTGCCATGTTTCCAAGAGCAAAAATATCTTCTGCAGTTTCTTCAGCTTGACATGGTCTCGAAAGAGCACCATTGACTCGAGTTCTCACTTTCTTATACATATGCTCTAATTATCTAGATACGCTTGTCGTTGAAATTACTTTATAAGGTTCTATGAAAAAGTCATCCTGCATTTTTGAGGTTGTATGTCTTTCCAAAATGTATTTAAAAGCTCTGGTTTTCTTAGTAACAAAATCAAGACTTTGCTATTTTTAAGTTATGCTTTTAAATGTTCCTTTTAAAAGCTTGATTAAAAATTATGCTGTTAATTGATACTCATTATTTCCTTCAATGTAATAAGGTCTCATCCAAGGTTGTTAAAAATATGGCACTTCCACACTGATGAAATTCTTAAAAACTCTGGTGTTTTTTTCTGTCACTGAAACATATTGTCGTCACTATTGTTGAAAGGTTTTTTGGTACACCAAAGGACCACACTTTACAAGAAAGTTTAACAAAATATAATTTCTGTACATTCTGCATTTTTTATTGTCTCTAAAAATTCTGATATTTGGAATAAAATGTGAATTAAAAATCAGGGAGACCACCCAACTACCCACTCTCCCAAACCTACAACATTAAAATGATTATAAAACTGGAGACTTCAGCCATTTGCATTTTTAGAATGCTTCCAAACAGTGTGGAATTATTTAAAACAACCAACCAACCAACCAAGAGCAATAAAACAGAAACAAAACCTAGTGCTAGAGGATACTCTGTCAAAATGAAGCATGGTTATCTGTAAGAGATTTGGGTGAGACTTTTTATATATGTTTACACTTTTAAATGTCTGATCTTTTTGACATGGCACTTAAAACAGCAGAATAGAAATGTGTTGATTTTTTTGCCTTTATTTTATTTATTTGGTCACATATCATTCAACAAGCTTTCAGGCTCATAGGCTATAATCAAAGCTATCACGTTTACCAAAAGTCTCTGGGAGCAAGGTAGGACACCCTTAACCCAAGTTTCTTCATACAGAGCAGACAGCAAGTCGTCAGCTCTGCCTCATCTTCTTGGAGAGAGCTTCTAGCTTAATTGCTTATTTGCCCCCTGCCTGACCAGTGGAAGAATAACCTTTCTAGGGCATTCCTCTGCAATTCGTGTGATTTGATCTTTCTTTGGTGACCTGGGCCATGCCATCCCAATATGAGAAGCAGTAGCAAATTGAAGTCAGATACTTATTGGAATGAAACTCTCATTTTAAGAAGAAATTCAGATCTATTTAGCTTGACCTTGGAACTTGAATTAAATCTTTAGACACTCAACTTTCTCCAGGGAAGTGTGAGGTGTATATGAATTTGAGTGTATTATAGCTAGTCTGGCTCCGATCTAAGTACCAAGTTGGTTAATTTTTCATTTAAAGGACAAAGGGTTTCGCTGGAACTAATTTAACTGACTTAATTTGTGATGTTCACATACCAGTTTATATTTTAAACCAGCAGAGGTTTTTTTTAAAACCATTAACATATCATTAAAAAAACATAATATGTTCACTGATTGATGTTTTTAAGGCAGCTACGGTTGCCTATGGCTGGGGACTTCTGACATGCTTCATTTTTTACCTTTGGTACTAACTGACTGTGTGACCCTATATGGGGCTCTCCTTTCTCTGATTCACTCTCTAACTAATAAACTGAGGTTGTAATAATTCCCTCTTCTATCTTCCTCAAAGGAGTGTACTGAGAATTAACAAGTTAATGGTCATAAAATACACCAAAAGCATCAGTTAAAAGCCAATATTTTGGGACTTTTAATGTTATGGAAACATATTTGAAATGTATTTTTTTTTACCAGAAAAGATTATTGCTCTGAGATTTATCATGTGAATAAATAAGAATAAATTGGCCTGTTTTGAACTTAATCTGTTAATGTACGTGAACTAACTATGACAGAAAAAGCAAGTGCATATTTGAACATCACGCTCACAACATTCCTAAATAGTTTTTTCAGTATCCTTCAACTGTTCAAAATTTAACCAGTGCTAGGAAGTTCTCTTGATTAACCCTATTTCACTCCATCTCTCTTGTACTTTGTTGTTTGAAATGCAGTATTTACATTAATTTCACCCTGTAGGAGCTTTGTAAGAGTTTTAAACTCATTGCCTATCATTGTCCTTTCTCCTATGAATTTATAAAGCCTCTATGTCAGAGGCTGTGTGTCTCTAATCCTTCCTCAGTGCACCCATTACCACTCAAAGATGATGTTTGCTGGAGGCTGAATGTGATCTGTGGTTCCTTTATTATCTCATTTTTTTACTTATCTTTGTAAAACACCATGGACCTCACTATGATAGAAACCAAACGCCCACTTGTCTTGTGAGCACTTTACAAGTTCACAAGTGTGATCGTGTTACACTTAAGTTAAAGGACATAAATTTTTACGCAATCTTGTTTGTAATTGTATTTTTGAAAAAAAAAAAAAAACATAAAACACAGAAATGACAATTACATTACCAGTTGAAAATTATAATAACATTTTCCAGTATAAATCTTGCTGCCTTAAAAGCAATGAAATATGTGGACATTGAAAAGAAATGAGCTTACAAGAGGAAATGAGGCACAAGGAAGAGAGTGATAGAAACACAATAATACCCTGATTTTTCAAGGGGTGAATTCAACACCATCTATTCATATATAAGGTAAATGATTAATATTTTAAGTATCTATAAAACAAACTCTCAAACATATTCTTCTTTGTTTTTGTCTTTTATTTTTAAATATTTTTTAAATATATTGCTTCATTATGAAGAGCTGCATAGAAAAAAATATATTTTTATAGCTAAATAATAACAGAAATGCCTGACACTATTTCTTTTGCTACTAAAAATCTTGGAGAATTTTCCTAGAATTAGTTATTCAAAAAAACAAAAAGAAAGCAGCTCTCAGACGGGAGCACTACTTTCACCCTTCTCTGTCCAATCGGCATTGCAAGCCTGTGGCTCTGCGCATGAGCTTCTATACGGAGTTTAAAATACATTTTGGTGCCATAACATCATGAGTAATCAAATGAAGGTAAACTGTATGTGAGTAGTATTCCAAAATTAGAGACAAGGGTCATTCTCCAATCCTGTCTAATTTATAGTTTCTGAAATTCATTCACTGCATAAGGTTTGAAACATATTTGCATGAAATTGGGCAAAGCATTCTCTTACTTTCCTCTGTATACCAAATTCTTATTTCTAATGCATGTTTTCTCTTTTCAATCACTCCTTATTGTTCCTTTGACTAGCTATTGATTTATCAATTTTATTTGTTTGCTTTTTTCTTCTTTTTTTTCCAAAGGGCAAGCTTTTTATCTATTTTGCAATTTCAGCATTTTCTGTCAATTTATATTTTGCTCTTATCTCAATTACTTTTTCTTTTTTTTCTAGTTATCTTTCTCTAATTCCTAAATATTAATGCTCCAGATTTTCTTCTGAGCATAGCTTTAGTCATGTCCTACAGGTTTTACTATACAGTATATTGATACAATTTTATTTTCTGTATAGTCTCCAATTTAGTATGTAGTTTCTTCTTTACAGTTTTTTAGAAAGACTTTATATTTAAAATTTTCAAGTTTGGGGTACTTTGGACTATGATTTTATTAATTTCTAGTATTATCGCATTGTAATAATAGAATGTAGTTGATATTAGTTGTTAATTTTTTAATCATGGTTTTTCTTTATGATCTAAGCTTTAAGTAATATTTGTGTGTAGTCAATGGGCACTTGAAAACTAAGTAATTTTTTAAGTATAGAATCATCCTTATTGCTCATCATTTTATGTAGATCCTGATAGTTATACTTTTTTTTTTTTTTTCCTACATGGCTAGGACCTGAGGTATGTTCTTGTAGTTCTTTATAACCCTGACAATTTTTTGCTTTATACATTTTGATGCTATGTCACTTGACACACTTTATTATAATTGTATTTTTATTATCACTTATTAAGTTTGGGTTATACAATGCACTTTTTAAACCATTAAGGAAGTTGACTTTCTCTCCCCTCATCTTCTTCTCCCTCCTCTCCTTCTACTGCTTTGTGTTTTTTTTTTTTATTTCTTTTACTTTCCACCCATCTGATGTCTTCTGTTATTTTGGTGCCTTAAACACTGCATAAAATTGAATTATGTTATGCTATCCAGCAAGACTCTGTCTTTTTATAGGTAAATGCATTGCATTTATATTTTACTATTACAGGTGTTTTGTCTTAAGTATATTATTTTATATAATGATTTTTGTTGTTATTGTTGTTAAACTCCCTTCCCCTGACCCCAACTTCTTAAGTATATACAAAAGGCTTTATTCTTGGGCTGATTTTAACACCAAGATGAGTACAAATAAAAAGAGCTTGCTCAATATGGTTTTGTTGTTGAATGAATAATAAAAATGGATAGAACTCTGTTCATTGATTTAACTACTTTCAAGTTTATATCCTCACTTTGAATGACCTTACCTCTTTTCCCAACAGCCTGACATCAAGAAAATGAGCAGCCTTGCATTTTCCTGTATCTCCCCTTCCTGACAGTCTTCTACTTTTGGTTAGGTACATTATTTTTAAGATGTCAAAGTTCCATTTATCCCTATACCCATAATTCCTAATAGTTATTTCACATCACAACGTTCTCATTCTCAAGGATTTTATTTCAATTCATGGCTAGATATTTTTATTAGATAGTTATTTCCAAAAAGACCTCCAGATTCCTTATTTGCAGGGGAGGAGGGGTCACATAGATTCTGAACATCATTCTGTTGCTCTCATGCATATTCCACAATCTGACATTTTTTAAAAGGGTTAACATTTTAAGTTGTTCTTTCAGTGTGCTAGGAACATTTTTCATTGTCTTTGGATATTTAATGTGCCTGTGGACATTTTTGGCCACTGTTTTTATAGATTATTTAATATTTCTGGTTATTTTTCCGCAGGGTTAAATTTTTATCTTTGCAGTTAGATATATCAGTTAAAATATACCTGCTTATTGATTGCTTTAAATATGTGATTTTTCCCATAAAATCTCATATGACAATCAGATTGCCCATTTCCTATTATTTTTTAAGAAAATTCTATTACAATATTGACTGTTATTTTTGTTTTACTTCCTTCGTTATTGTCTTTAGAAACATGGATATATACAGGGGATATCCTTTAACTTTCCCCAATATCTACAATGTTCCTTTTAGTCCGTTTAATCTCTTTGTTCTTTTACATTCTGTCCTATATAATAATTTTTTCAAGCCTGAACCACATGACATTTTGCAGCAGTGTCAATTCTGTTTCTTTAGGCTTCATTTTGCAGTTTTAATTTATAAAATAGCTTTATTGTTTGACTCAATCTCTCTTCAGAGCTCTGTCAACTTATGTTATATTATTCTAGTGTGTTATGGTTGTTTCCTTTTGTTTTTATATCTCATTTAGGCCTTTATTTCAGTAATTTTTTCTCTTTAAATTTATGAGAAATTTTTTATTGACTGGAGGTATTCTTTTTTTCTTTCGTATATTTTTTGTCTGTACTAGTTTTGTTATGTTCTTTCCCTTCTTTTGATGGTACATATCCAGGGCCCCCTACGACGTTCTTTCTGTGTCGTAGGCCTGTCTGAAAAGGACAGCTCTAGCTAAGCCGACTGTCTCCTCGAGAATAATGTGGGAGAAATGAGAGCAGTGGCATGTGTTGACCAGCAGCTGTGCACATGCGCACGTGTGTGTGTGTGTGTGTGTGTGTGTGTGTTAGTAATTTATGGCTTATTTAACAGTGTGCCTTCCAAACCTTTTCTAAAACCCAGTTTTTAGATAAAATAAAGATGTAATGTGTTTATCATTTATTTTTACAAAATGTTATACCTGTATTATTTGTTAATAAGTTTATACAATTTGTGTCAACTAAGGTGTTTTGAACAATGATACACTTTTCATGTTATTATGTACAAGATCCTGTAGAGTGTATTTCAAGTTGAAGAGTATCCAAAATTACGTGACTTAATACGTGACTTAATAGAAAATAACACTGACCCAGACCCGTGAGACCTGGGTTCCAGATATAGCTTTGCAACAAGTAATCTTTCTTTGTTAAAATGAATATTGACATTAAAATTCAGACAAATGAACCCTGTCTTGTGTGGCTCGGTTGGTTGGGCATTGTCCAATGTACCAAAAGGTTGCAGGTTTGATTCCCAGTCAAAGCACTTGCCCGGGTTGCAGGTTCCATCTCTGGTGGGGGGCCTGCAGGAGACAACTGATCGGTGTTTCTCTCTCACATCGATGTTTTTCTCTCTCTAAATATCAATTTTAAAAAATCTTTAACAAACAAAAATTCAGAGAAAAGTTGCATATTGCCAAACAGTAAGTCTTCCTGTGGAAAAAAAAATAGAACACGAATTGGAATTACTTGCCTTAAACTTTAACTCTCTCCATGTTGCATTTTGAAATGTCTTAGAGTGTCCTATGTATGATTGAAAACAAAAACAAACAAACAAAATTATATATTTATATATATATATATATATATTTAACCCCCCCAAAAGACAGCTAATAAAAAACCTACATTGTATTTAACTGAAAGCTATCAGAAAAAGAATTTATAAGAGAAAAACCCACAATTTGATGGAAACGAAAGAAAAGGAAAAGCAAAGAGATGCTGATAGGTCACTTTCTCATATGCAGGCATTAAGTCCACAGTAATCTTCCAGGACTGTCAGATATGATTGAAAGATAATGCAAGATTTTTTCTTGCCACAATTTATAGCATGTATCCATTAGGAATAATTATGGTTGCATGATTTTGCTAGCTGTTATCTCTACAAGTGTTACTAATGGTTTTATCAATTACTCCCTGTCCAATAACTGCATGGTTGTAACCTAATTTAAAGACACTCTATCACCAGGCTGATTTGTGTAGTAGTAAATGACAGCATTTGAGACACCAGCCAAATGACTCACTTCAGTGACTTAGTCTCTAATAATTAACAATTAGTAGGTACCTAGACAAAGCTCAGGAGACTGGCGCTCCCATGTTTCTCTTTCTTATCTAAATACAAGAACTTAGAGAGACTTCAGTGATTTATATTAATAAAATTGAAGGCCTCTATGGGTTTGGAGAACATGTGTATATAAGAGCTGTTAATAACTCCTATTTAAAATGAAAGAAATTGGGGTGATATGTGTTCATAAGGCTCTATGTCTTACTGCATTGGAATTAGTAATATGATGAGACCCACAAGCAGAAAAATTACTCTCTAAGTATTTTTTTCCAGGCATGTTATTGCTTCAGTTCAGAAGTAAAGTCAATGTGCTAAAAGGGGAATAGTGTTGGCAAATTTGTGCTATTTCTTGAACTTTAAAGGGAAAATGCTGGGTGTGCAAAAAGAAGCACTTCATTACAGATCATTAGTGGGAACTTTATGTACAGCTGAAGGCTGGGGAAGGTATTGCCTGCTTAGAACTAGCTGGGAAGAAATCTGAAATACCCTTCTTTTTTTAATGAATGTAAAAGATGATTTTTTTTCTTTAAAGATGTTATCTCTAAGGATTTTTAAAAAGAAATCGGCCCATTTTGAAAGTCTAAATAAGAGTCTGAGTTTCAAGCCTTAAGTGGCCTACATTTTCTGAAAGTACTTTGGTTTCTTGGGGTGAAAGATAGTGAAAGCGAAATATGAAAGCAAGGAGGAGCAGGGTTCTTGCCCCATGTTGCCCTTCTACAGAGTTCATTAGTATAGTTGGATCAGCCCCATGAGCCCAAGTTGTTCGGGGATAATTCATCAATCAGGTTATTGTGTCAGACCTTAGTACCTTAAGCCCTTCAGGTAAACCATGAATCTAAGAAAACAATTTACAAGAAGAGTAAATCAGGTAGAATGATGAAGAGCTTCATTCAACACTATGGTGACATTCCCAGTGGTAGCAGAAGACCCCCAACCTACAGAGAAACATGGAGACTGTGTCACATTCTGTACCAGATTATTCCCAGCAGTCCCTGTGCAGAGCAGGTGAGCAGAGCCAACTACAAAGACATATCACAGCCTTGAAGTTTTACAAATGTCATAGAAAGTCGTCTTTTAAAACATCTTCACACTTACAAGCAAGCCTATCCTGATCATTGCACTTCACTACACAGTCACGGCTAGTTTATGTTCCTGGATAAATTCTGACAGACTTGCAACCCTGATTCCTTCAGCTTGCTCCACAAATGTGCTAAAGGAGTCCAGTGTGTGAACAAGCTGAAAGCCGGGGTATCCAGCCACTCCCTGCTACTGAGTACCATTCCTTGCACAAACACAGGGTGGGGCAAAGTAGGTTTATGGAAAATAATGCAATAATTAGTGAATAATAATACAAGAATAAATTCTGTGTTTTGAATACTCACAACTGTAAACCTCCTTTGCCCCACTCTGCATTTATGTCACCGTTTTGTATTAATCACAAAAGAAATCAGTGAGAAGGAAAAAAATAAATCACTGAGGATCTGATCTTCTCCCAAACAAGATCACAATGGCCAATTTGCAGAAATGGGTTTTTCTGATTTTCCCTTGTGGTGATGGGGTTATGAAATAGTCATAATAGCCCAAGAACTGCCCTCTCTGGAAACTGCTAAGAAAACTCCAACCATAAAAGAAGGGCAAGGACTCGTGGTGTTTCTTACAATGAAGTCGAAGCCCCGCCCCTCCTTACTCCGCCTTATTTGCATATTCTTTTGAAAACCACACATTGAGTATCTATAGCCCCAGCTGATGTCATCGGGCACAGCATGCAGCCACTAGAAGTGGGACAATTATAATTTTTGTAGCTGATTAATCATCATGAAAAAGTAACAGTCAATTGACTCAATCATACATCCATGGTGATTAATCACACTTCACTTGTGTTTTTTTCCCCCCAAGTATTTTACTGACAGTGCAGATGTTGGTTGATTTTCTCCTTTAGCCTTTTACTTGGTCACAGATGTTAAGTAATCACCTTGTCCTGATACTTGACTTATCCATAATCTTCTGTATTACAAGCCCTTAAAAGAAAATGGGCTCTTTTCTTAGAAATCAAATGGTAACATAGTTATTACCTTAAAAACACAGGTTAATCAATATGTGAAATAGCCATAATTGTATTCTGTAATCACAGATGCTTTTTTTAATAATCATGCTACTCTCCCATTTATTCCTCGATGGCATGATTAGTGATAAAACACTGGGAAAGAGAGCTGTTTTTCTTCCCTCCTCCTCGAGTGTTAATAGCTCGATTCCATTTAGATATAATCCAAAACTAGGAGATCCAATCCAGATGTATAAAAAGCCTCACCTGGTTGCATTTCACTTCTGGGGAAGACACCATTTACTCCTGAAAAAAGAGCAGACATGGTAGCGTGCTCTCACCTGAGCACAACATGATTTGAATCGTCTGAGTTACTAGCCCATAAAAGAAGCTGAAATGATTCCACTAATGCCATATTTATAAAATTGTCACATCTGAATTGCTGATATTTAAGAAGTAATTACAAACACACAAGTCTGTTGGTGAAGGAGCAATATTCAAGGAATATTCTAAACGATTACGAGTCAATTAAATCACTTTTAGGGACAAGTGATGACCTAGTTTGTATTCAAGGCAACACAAATGCTTCACTTGAGGCTCCTTTTGTAGTAGTGGGATTAATGGGTGAGGTGTGTCGAAGCTATGCTGCAGTCAGCCCCAGCAGACAGCCTTGCCTGCCTAATTTCTCAAATGGAAATAAATGCCTGACCCTGAGGGAGAACTGAGGAGGCCTTCTTAAAGTAAACCCCACCCCATCCCCCCAGACCAGCTTCCATGATTTCTGACCCTTCAGTCTTAGGAGAAGGTGTCATCTCCCAATACTGACCTTCAGATAATCTTTGAGATCATTTCCCATGTGGGAAATTGCTTCCATGACGAGATAATACAGCAGCATTGAGTCCTGTCCTGGGCAACTATCTCAATACTGTTAATAAAGAGCCTTGGGTTGGATATAATTGTTAATAAACTAATTGTAGAAATCCACTCAAATGTCACTTATAATCAGGATTTTCTGCTGGACTAGGACCCCTGGGGAGACGTTTGAAACTGTGACTCTTGCACGCAATGGCAGAAGTGAGCCTAAGAAGATGGAGAGGGCCACCATCACTTTATAGCTCAGTTGTTTAAAATGATCACATCTGATGAAGCTCTGAAATACTTGCAGCTGTGAGACCCAGAAAAGAAAGTAAAGGATTCAGAAAAGAACCAGTAGGAAACTCTCCAACTAAAGCCAGTCCTCTTTGGATGTGCCAGAGGGAGAGGTACAAAGATGTTATTACTTGTAATTTATAGCAGGAACATCTAGGCACAGAAGATAATATAAAAGCATTTCAGTGAGAAGATACCCATGACATGAAACTATTTAAAACAATTAATCAAAAAAGCCTAATTATTTAATTAGATGGATAAATGAATCTTCTTAAAGTGGATATGCAAAGGAGAGAGTGATGATGAAATCTTTTAAAGGGAAATGAGTGTAACAAATCAGCTAAATATGACCTCTAAAAAAATTGTGAATAATAAGTCAGTGATTATGTTTTAATTGAGCTTTAGCTTTATTATAATTGAGGACACTCATTATCTTGTTTTATTGTATTTATGATTTTAATATTCATGCCATTTGGTACTTTATCTTTGTATACTTTCTGCCAGTGCTTGTTGCGCTTCTGGCTGATTAGTGCCTGGGCCAGTGTGAAGTGAATACAGATGTCTCAATAATGATCGGCAGGAGTGTTGGGCTGGTTTTCAGTGTTTGAAGGTCTCCTATAAAGTCGTCCTTTGTGCAATTGTGAGGGTTATTTTTCCCGTTCTTTTCCCTCTCTCTCTCTCAACATAAGCAGCTCTGTTGGTACGAGCCATCTAACAGGAAACTGTTTTTCACTCTGAAGGGGATCAAGGGATTTGTTTGGGGGTATGATAAGTGTTTTTTAAATGAGGACTTTATATATGCACGTTTATCCTATCTTAGGAAAAATAAAATATGTTTTATGCAAGCAGTAACATCTAACTGAAAATTCAAGCTCTTTATCTGAGGGTAAAACTGAGGGCAAAACAGGCTCGTAGGCTTGTAACTTCCAGACGATCGGATAAACCACTCTTTGTTCACGGAGAAGGGCAGTTGAGCCAAAGATTATTTCCAAGTTTTTGTCAATCACTTTGCTTTGTAAAAGGTGCACACATGGCTGATTGCTCACACACTCAGTATCAGCCAAAAGGTGCAGTCAGAATGGGCCGGCAACTGTTCAGCTGCCTTATATGTAGAGAGAGCTTTAAATGGGCCTTTGAGAAGTAAAGAGGGTAACCATTTAGTGCTTGTGCATGGGGTTTTTGTGAACCCATGTGACATATGTGAGTATTTAATCCATTTCTTAAATCTTTCAAATGAGTCAGTGGCAAGAATTGTATTTAGGATTTTCTTTAGTTCTGGAATTTTGCTGCTGCTTGTATTGAGATTGGGAAGTAAAGATATGTACTTTATATTGCCCCATTGTGTCAGATAAATACATATTTTCCAGCCAGTCTTCTTGTACAATAACTTAATGAAGGGAAGAAATAATGAATAAATGAGTAAATAATAAATTTAAAGTAAAATGCACACACATCTGACAGCCTATGGGATTCTGAGTGCTCTAGTTTGCCTTATCACTTCTCTAAATGCAGCAATAAAAATTATTTGAAAATTTGAACATAACTCTTTACCGACATATATTTTCATGATTATAGTGTGAAAAAGAATAACTGACTTTTAACTTTAGGTGATAGTGAGTGTTTTACAGACATGCTTTTTCTGAAGCAGATCTTGGGCAAGTACTCACATTTTAAGCAGGTTTTCTCAACCTCGGCGTTATTGACCTTTGGGGCCAGACAACTGTGTTGTGAGAGGCTATCCTATGAGCTGTAGGATGTTTAACAGCATCCCTGGATCCATCCAGTTGTGACAATCAAAAATGTCACATTGCCAAATGTCCCCTGGTGGGCAAATAGCCATTGGTTGAGAGCCATTGCTAAGTCTGCCAGTCAGTAAGACATTGTGAAAACAAAGATAGTCCACAATAAGGTAGTAATTGACAATTATAAAGGCAGGCCATTGATCATATGTGTTGTAATTTGGAAGGTGGGAAGTGTTGGATGATTTTCAGCTCGGGTTTCCTTATATTAACCAGTATCATCATCCAGGGTATTTGTAAGTTTTCCTGAAGGTGAAAAGAAATATTTCAAGGAGCTATGATATTTTTAACTTGAAGAGAATTAATAAATTTACTGGAGTATAATAATAATGATGATATTGATAATACAACAATAATAATAATAATAATAGCAGCATCCACTTATCAAACATAGTGCTAGGCAGCCTTACATCCATCTAATCCATTGAGGTTATTTTACCATGAACAGTTTCTCGCAGTAACAAGCCCAGATTTCCCCACTTAATCCATGTTTATTTCGTGTTCCAGTGCTGGTTTACCGACTAGAGGCTCTTGGATCAACACCAGGTGTTCAGCTGAGTACAGTGACTTAAGTGTTTCCAATTTTGAAGGTGTGAAGATCAAATTATTTAACCTGAGATTCTGAAAGCAAAGAAAGATCATTAAAGAAGAAATAAGAACTCCCTGATGCGATTTAACAGTTCGTATACACATGTATATCGCTAACTGCAGGAGGAGGTCTAGCACAGATAAGATTTCCACTTTACCGATGTTGGACCAAAGTTTTCCCTTGGGGAAATCAGCCAGTGGCATTTCCAGTGCTGGCCTCACGGGTGTTCTCTGTGGTTCCCAGGCTTATTCTCTGCAGAAGTGATAGCTCCTTTACCTTCATCTTACTTATTCTGGTTTTTAAAAAGGTTAAGAAGCAGCACATTTTCCTCCTTAACTTCTTTTTAGCTGCCTCTAAGATTCCTCTTTCATCTAGCTGAGCTTAAAATTCTTTAGCTTTCTGTATGTTGTTGTTTCTCTCCTATGCATTCTATGTTTCATAATTGCTGAATTCGGGTCGTCAGCACTCACTTCTCATTCCGTTTCTCTCCTTCGCAAGTCTTGACTCCCCTTTGAGCCTCTGCTCCTAAAGACAAGTTCCTTGTCAAGTGTTTGAGTCGGTGATGCAGACGTTAGTGAACCCCAGGCATCTCACATGTAATTCTTCACTCTGACGGTTCTCACCGTGCAAACGGTTGCCCATTCTGTCCTGAGTCACTGTTGGTCACATATAAGTTATCTCCGTGTAGCCTTCTCCATTCACCATGAGATATGAGATCTCTCTATGATCCGTGTTCCACAGGTTGGGTTGGTAGTAAAAAGTTTCTGAATGGAGTAAGTTTAGCAATGTTAACACCCAAAAAGTAAAGAAAATGAGTTCTCAGGGATGCTGTACCTATTTTTCCCCCTCTTTTGAAAACTTACCCTTTTTCCTTTAATTGCAGGACAAAAAACAAAAAAGAGAATTTTTAAGCATAATATGCAGAAACCACAAATTGTCTTTAAACATTTAGTTCTTTTTATGTGTTTAAAACTTTTCAACTATTAGTAGAAAAAGTTTTCCCCATTCAAACACATACTGGAAGTCAGTATTAATTACTTAAATCTAAGGCTAACATGTACTTTCCATATACAAGAGAGGTGGAAAATCTATTCCCAAGTTTCCATGAAGATGTTCTTGACATCCATTCATGGATGTTTCATAATTATATGCCAATCATTCTCACAAAGAATTTCATTATTTCTCCTTATGAGATAATGTATATCAACATGTAAAGTCAGATAATACACTTCAAAAATGCAAAATAAAA
This sequence comes from Miniopterus schreibersii, assembly GCF_964146895.1. NCBI lineage: Eukaryota > Metazoa > Chordata > Mammalia > Chiroptera > Miniopteridae > Miniopterus > Miniopterus schreibersii. Next base: position 48,301,601 of record NC_138107.1, read on the forward strand.
GTGAACTAGTACTTTATTTTTGTGTGTGTGGAAGAATCTGTTTATTTTTAATTAAATTTTTTAACATCATTTTCAAATAATTACAAAAAAGTTACAAAATCAGTAAGTACAGAGATTTCTCTTCTTGAAATAAAGTGGTTTGTTATTGTTTTCTGCAGTTAAATACAGATTAAACACTAAGTGACATAAAATTATACACACATTAGCAGAATTATAAAAGGAATTAAAAAGAAGAAATGTTCACAATGTCAACCATCACATTAAAATTCCTTTTTGCTGGGTTAGCTGAAAGACCATGAAAAAAAATCCACCTGCCATTCAGTTTAATTTCTTGTGTTTAGAGCTCTACAGCGTTCTGTGTAAAACTAATCAATAAAAAGGATTTATGAGACCTTGAAATAGAACAGTCGAAAGGAGGAAATTATAGTCAGTTTTAGTTATTAAAGATTTTCGCCACTAAATTTAGTATAAGGGAAACGTTATACATCTTTTTTAGCTGAAACAGGACATTTATCAAATGCATGCATTGGAGAGACGATTGTGCTTAGACCCACTGTAATGTGTCTTTATTTGTTGCTCACCATTTATTGTTGGCTGTGGTGAAGTAGGCCCAAACAGAAGGAAAACAGGGTGGGAAAACACTACGTTAAGAAAAGAAAAAAAAAGTAAGACACAGTGAGCCATAACCTAAACATGAGAGGGAAAAAGTATTTGTGAATTCAGATCTGATCCGTATTAAATCCCTTCACTTAACTATCTTATTAAAAAAAACGAGAGCAAAGAAAGAAGGAAATAGGGAGAGAAGTGAGGAAGTAAAGGAGCCCAAGCTTCCCATCACCTCAAATGGCTTCTCACTATTATGGAATCAAACTTTAGCTCTGATCACACTCAAAGACCAAGTCATTACTGATTTTCATTTATTTTTGGTGTCATAATATTTGTTGAACCATGAGCATTTCTGAATAGTTATACACAGACTATGTAACTGTGTTGCTTAGTGACAATGAGTTTAACTGCCTCAAAGGGCTTGGGTACTGTGTATGCCGTCTTGAGACTTTTACTTAGGTATGTTTCTTAGCAAAGTCATTGGAGAAAATTCAAGAATTTAGCTTTTGTTTGATGAAATGCAAATGACAGATGGAAAACTGCAATATTTTGAAAAGAAAAAATGCAATGATGTGCAGAACATAAGATTGCCATAATAATAATGGTACACTGAGTTCTTCATTGGCAAAGTACTTTATAAACAACTAATTAAGCCTCATAACACTTGGGTAAGAACGACAGGTAAGTATCATTACTGCCATTCTACAGATGGAGAAAATGAGGCATGGAGGTTCAGTATCTTTGCCTAAGGCTATTGGAAATAAATTGCAACACCTGGATTAAGGTTTCTGGGCTCAGTCCTTCCTGGATAAAAGACCAGGACACTAACATTTTTTCAACCAAAACAATGAAGCTTTTAGTGCTAAATATTTTTTCCATTTTTTCATTTTGAAAAGAAGAACATGTCATTCAGTTAACACTGATTTTCTCATAAACTGAAGTGGTACTCGCCTTCAGAAAACAACAATGATCTGTTTCCTGTTCCTTTATTTACCTCATTCATTCTTCCTACTGCCTCCACTGTTATCCCCAGAGAAAACCTTTTCTGAGTGACGAGGGGATGAGGCCCTCTACAGTCAGTGTCACCTGGTAGCAAAGCACTGGGACTCTGTTTCACTTCACAGTAATGTCACAAATCCATACATGGGCTTCATTTCAACACTTCAGAATTATGAAGAAGTCTCATTTCTGATGGGAAATAACTGTTAGCAGTTTTAAAAACATATACTATGTGAGTAAAAAGTAGATATTGTTCTTTGTTCTTTTCTACTAGTTAACTTTCTCCATAATTCTCCTGAATCCCAAATTTATTGTTCAAACTGTAGAATGTCACCAAAGAAACAGTTCTCAGCAGTTATCACCTTGTAGATTGCTGCTTTTTTTAAAATTTATCTTTATTGTTGAAAGTATTACAGATGTCCTCTTTTTCCCTCCCTGTTGATCTCTTCCACCCCACCCCAGGCCTTCACCACACCGTTGTCTGTGTCCATGGGTTATGCATATAAACATGTAAGTAGATTGCTTATTTTTGAAGATTTGGCTGCTGCTTACCTTTAGAAGTCATCCAGTTCTTTCATGAGTCTTCTGCAGAGTTGAAAGCACAATGGAAAATAGAAATTTTAGGACAAGATTCCTTTTCTTTCTTTTTGAAAGATCACTAAGGTCAATGACCATGTTCTCATATATACATATTTGTTAACCCCTAGCACCTAGATTTCACAAGCCGAGAGAAGAAAATTTGAAATAAGAGTGAACAGTACACTACAACACTGTGGGATGTAAATATATAATTAAGTCATATTCTAATAGCTAATAAATATGTTGAAGAAATATAAAAAGGGACAGAGATTAATTTTGTCTGCTTATGTACTGAAAACAGTACTTATTAAACTGCTTCTGATTAGTACATGTGGCCAATATTTGAAGAATTTGATTCTGAAAATTATTCCTATGAACGTTTTTTTTAAGTTTCCAACAGTGAAAATGTCCTAAACTTAGACTGTGGTGATGGTTACACAACTCCGTGAATACACTAAAACAATGCAATTGGACACTTTAAATTGTAAATTTTATGCTATGTGAATATAGCTTGATAAAGATGTTTAAAAAAAAGTCAGAAATGCCAAGCCACTCCACCACCTCCTCCCCTTCAGCGCTAATCTGTTTTAGCTTCCAAGAATTAAGCTCTATCAATTTAGATTATACTCTTAAGATTATTTTTTCTTCTCACTTCGTTTCTGTTGACTCTGCAGAAGCCATTTGGGTGCCCAGCTGCCGTCCATGCTCTGCATTTATCCCACCCAATGGGAACACTGTTGGGAAAAACACTGCTGCATGCAATACCGCCTAAACTTACATGGGTGCCATACCCACTAAGCGTGAGACTATCTCCAATTCAAAGGAGACTACGGTTTATGAGAAATATAGATTAATCTCTGCCCTCACTATCACCCAAAAGACTGGACGCTGGCATTGTCAGAACTTGATTTTCCCTTGGTGTTCAGGGTTCCATCTCGGTGCCTTCTAGTTAGGGCCTATGCTGGTTTTTCTATCTGTAGAGGACTACAATGGGCAGGGACCATGTCTTCAATGGTCTGAAAATCCCAATGGAAATAATACAGTGGATATATTGAATATTTGCTAAGTAAATCTATGAAAGATTAACTGGTAATTAGATGGAGTCACTATTTTCATCATTTCTACTTTTCTTTTGCTCCCCCACTCCTTGGTGCCAATAATCTATGAAAACATAATTGTAATGAGTACAGAATATTCTGGAAAGTGAATATATCATTATTTGTCCAATCATTTCTTTATTAGCATAATGTGATTTCAACTTTTCAAGTAACACATACAATATCTTCTAAAATAACTTTATTTATAAGCTTTGTTCTATTATTTAATATTTAATCTAATGTTAAAGTTTTACTGTATTTAAAGTATATAAATTATTCTAATCCTTCTTCTATCGGTTGCCAAAGCTTTCCATAAGTTTGACCAATTACAGTATCATGTCTAAATCTATGAGAGCTTTTCTCTTCCTTAACCTTTGGTATTTTTGCATTCTGATTTTTTTCAAGTGAGTTAAATAATTTATTTAAAGTGCTCTTCATGGTGTGTCATAAATGGGAAGTTTTTACGCATAATAGTATTGTTGTAAATTTGTTACATATGTATGTATATTTGTCTAGGTACTAGGAAAAGTAATGGTATCTGTCATATAGATGTTTACCTTGGTCTTTTTACCTTTATCAATGTGTTGGGAAATGTCCTATATTTATTGATCATTTATATTTCTTCCATAATTTTCTAATTGTGTATTAATGTATTTTTTGGATAGTTCCCTTTTTAATCTAGATTTTTAAGCATTTTAAAATGTAGTAAGAATATTAACCTATTGTCATTTTTGTTTTAAATATTTTCAACAATTGCCTTTTAATGATTTATGATTGTTTTGATATAGACAGTTTAAAATCATTAATGAAACATTAGGCTTTGGAACGTTTAGTTAAATAAATAAAATTATATGGTCTAATAAGCTTGGAGAAGATAAAGATGTATAAATTTAAGTGGTTTCTTTCATGTTTTCCTGTGCTTTTAGGATGTTAATATGCATTGAATTTCCAATGAGGGAATAAAGTATCGAATATATTCGACCATAAGCCCTTTTGTTCATAGAGCATGCCATAGGGCCAAGATGTCTCAGAACATACTTTACATAACTTTAAAAAGTTAAACAATACTTTCTTTTAGTTTTTAAAAGCCTTATTATTTATTTATCTATTTTTTCCATATGGTGTTTATTTAATATATATTGTAGAGTAAGGCTTTAACTTTTTCCATCTAATAATCAGAGATCCCAATACTTTTTGTTTAAAAACCTGCTTTTTTAATCATTTGGTTTATGATGCACTCTCCTTCTCCATGGTGCAATTCATATATATATATATATATGTATATATGTGTGTGACTGTGTGTGTGTTGAAGTACCATCTGTTCTATTAATCTAACTGTAATTTCATGAACCAGAACCACAGATTATTTTAGCATTACAATACATTTACATCTCTTAATATATTTAAATATATGATTTATATTTCCCCATAATGTTCCAGGATGTTTTACCTATTTATTCTTTTTAAAAAAATCTGTTTTTCCAAATAAACTTCAGAATTATTTCATCATGATCCCAAATAACATTTTATTAATCCCATAATTAATTTGGAATCAATTTGCATATTTTATAAAATCCAGTGCTCCATCATGGAAATACAGTTTCTGTTCCTATTTATTGAAATTTTTATTTATAGTGCTTAAGAAAGTATTTTAATACTCCTCATATAGATTATGTGCATCTCTTAATAAGATGTTTTTATTATATTAATAGTACCTTTTTCATTATATTCTCTAATTGGTCATTGCTGCTATGCAGAAAAACTATCAGCATTTGCCATTTAATTTGTATCCAATCACTGTAATAAACTTTAGTATTAATTCTCAGAGTTTCGTAGATGATTCCCTTGAGTTTTCTATTTAAATAGTCATACTGTCTGCAAATAATAACAGAAACTTGCCTTTTCTTATTTCAATATTATGTTTTACTGCCTTGGCAAAGAAATCTGTCTGTGTTAATCAGTAAAGGTAATAGCAAGCATTTTCATTTTTAGTTAAATATAATATTGACTCTTTTAAGGTAATTTAAAATATATATTAATAATCCTTTTGCACCTAATTCTGTGGGAATTACTTTTTAAAAAATAAAAATGAGTGTTGAGTGCTACTGAAGTCATTTTTACCAACAAATAAGAGCAAAAGAAATTCTATGGGCTTTCTTTTTGTATCTACCTATCCATTCTCTCTCTCTCAAAAGACTGGCTTTCCTGTGCTAAATTTTCTCTGGTTGTAAACTAAAGCAGCTTCCAGAGGTCATGTCTTAGTGCTTAATGCTGAGACTGCCATACAATGCTTTTATGTGATTTCAGATTTCTGTAATTATCTTCAGATTCTCTTGGGCCTCAGGATAATGTTTTCTTTATGTCTTTTTAAAATTATACCTTGTGTTGTTTTTGTGTTTGTTTTTAAGTCAGAGTCATCCAGAGTCAGTGTTTGCCTTCAGACAAGGTATCAATTTCCTTTGAAGCTGCCCATTGTCTACCAGGCACTTATCTGAATCATTTCTTCTTATCTGTGTAGGTGAAAGGGTACTTAGCGCCTATGATTATCAGCCATAAGTCCTCGGGCCAAAGCTCTAACCACCAAGCAAACCAGCTAGGGCAGACAGTATATCTGCATAGCAAATATCAACTAAACGGAGAAGGTTACTTCTTTTCAAAACCAGGTATTCATTGGACTACAGAAATCGCTGCTGTCTATGTGGAATTTGGGTTTCCCCTCTAAGCACTAATCCAATAACACTCAACTTAGAATTTTTTATTTTTTTATTTTTTGCTTCTAGTCTATGGCAAGGAAACAAGAATCAACTTAGAATTTTTTTTAAAAGATCACTGCAAGCTCAACTTTGTAACTGAAGACAGGAAAGTATTACTTAATTTCTTTGGATGAGTAACTCTACCTGCACATATTTTTAAAATCAATGCAGTGACTGTTGTTAGAACAATATCTCACACATGGTTGGTTCTGAAGGATTTATAATTTGAGTCTATTGGATAAGAATTGACAACTTATAATGAAACAAACCTCAGCGGGACTGCTTTTCACCTCCCTCAGTGCTCATCTTGGTTCAGCTGAGCTCTGATGAGAAATGAACCCAGTGCTCTTGCTAAAGTAAAATAACTAATTTTTAAAAGTTGACAGTATTCCTTGAGAAACATGCTATTAAATCAGCAACTTGGTACTGTACCTGTAATTATAAAGTAATAGCATGTTCTGGGGAGCTGATTGCTTATAACACAACAAAATCAGGTAAAAAAGAAAAAAAAACTTCACTGAAAGTGTATGTTCTGAAGGTGTATTTTCTGGGATTCGGAGAAAATTGCATGGATTGATTATAAATGCCACCTTTCATTAAAAACATAAACCTCTGAACAACATCCTGTCATCTCTCCAAAAGGCAGGCACAAGCTAGCTCATTTGAGACTTATCCTTTCAATCCTTTACTGAGTGTCCACTCTGTACATAAAGAAATTTCAAACAACTCTGGCTTAGCACTATCTTTTTATTACAGCCATCCCCAATAAACATTTTGAAACTCTGTCTTCATGCACAGTGAAGGAAAGTTTAATGTTTTCATTTTGAGCTGTTTGTTGCTGAGTATTGCTATATATTTTAAAATGAAATAGTAATTGGAGTGATTTTTGTCTATTCCTTTTAAGTGTACATTTCTGCAAGATAGAGTTCTCAGTTTAAATTTCAAACAACTTAATTTTAACTGCATTTGTGACAAATTATTCATGCTAATTCCAGTTCTCCTAAATGCCTTGAGGTTCCATGGACTTGATAATTTTTTGGTACCTCTAAGGAATCAGACAGTTTGGAAAGGAATTATCCTACATGAAATGATGACACTACCCTCTTAGAGAGGCACTTTAATACATATGTAAGAGTGTGGGTTCTAGAGCAAGCCTTCCTGAAATCAAATCCTGCAAACTGTGTGAAGTTGGGCAAGTTATTTAGGTCTCTTCACCTCAGCTTCTTTGTCTTTAAAGTAGGGTTAATATTACTGCCTAACTCATTGAGTTGTTTTAGCATCAAATAAGTCAATACATATAAAGCATTCAGAATAATGACTGGCATAAAAAGTACTCAATAGATGTGAATTTGTAGTATTAGTCCCACTTTCCCATGGCAATATCCGCAACTCTGAATGGGAACAAGGTTGATTTGTGCAAGGCCAAAACCACTTGCACGGTACTAGACCCATTCTCCTGAGCTGCCTCAGACTGACCTAGGTTAGAGATTCTAAGGGTACCCACAGCTGAAACCTGCCAGGCTGTGTTTGCTTTCATTTTCCTTTTTAGTTTGCTGCTTTCCTTTAATCAAAATCCTGAGATGGCAATCCATCATTCTGTGCATTCTCCTACTCAATGTGCCTCATGCTAATCATTTACTCCAAAATGCTCTGAAACCCTTAAAAATTAACTCCTTTATAGATTCCTCTCTGAGTGTCTCATGAAACAAATCATTCAGGAAAGAAATTGGTTGTTCATGGAAATTTAAGGCCAGCAATTAATTTACTTAATTTCAAGCTATTTAGTTAAGCTTTATTGTGCATATGAGTTGTGCTTGATCTTAAACTCTTCAGAAATAAAACAGAAAAATGGCGGATCAGTCTGGTTAATTCAAAATATTCATTAGGAAGATTCTATAAGAAAATGCAATGTACTATAACTTAAGATACAGATCAAATATTGTATGAAGTTTAAATAGATAAACTCTTTAATACTATATCTGATGCCAAGATTAACCTCATCTCTCTATTCAAATTCTTTGACATGGGATTTGTGACTTGAGGTTTCAGAGAGTGAAAAAATGATGTCTTCAAAGTTGCTGAACATTACACAATCAAATGGTTGGAATGAAACTTGAGAAGTTATTTTAGGCCACACTGAAAATGTCCCAGGCAAATGAAAATGTATGTGAATCTTAGCTATTAAAAAAGCTACATATCTCCACAGCCAGAATAAGAGAATGATAGTTCCACCAAACAATGATTCTTTACTTTTTATAAGATTTCCTAGCTGCCCATGAAATACACAGGCTAAAATTTGCCTTTTAAGAAACTTTCTATTCAGCCATTTCGTTTTTCATTGTTTTCATACCAATTAGCTTCTGGGATATAGACACTGGATTTGGGATTGATTTCATTCTATGGGGTTTCTACACAATGCATTCTATTATTCCTCTCCACTTGGTAGCAGAGGTACCGAAGTTTCTCCACTTGGACAAGTAGAATAGAAAAAGATTGAGTATTCTAGGGAGTAATGTGTTAGCCATGAAGAAGAGAGTTGTCCAAGATAAAATATTTTTATTCTATAAAAGATACTAAATATAGTTCATGCTTGAAGATTTGCAACTAGGTTGTAGCAGGTTCTTTTTCCCCCCTCCAGTTTAATTAGTTTAGAGTGATAAGAAGACATCCAAAAAAGACGGCTTGAAGATTTGTTATTTTAATTAGCCAAGTGTATAAGGAGGAAAACCATCATCTAACATAAAGAAAACTGAAGGCAACTTAAGCAATATCAAGAGGAGATAAGACCATCTTACCAACAACATGAGGCTAAATTAAAAGAGTTTTATGGGCTAATGCAGATTCATAAAACAACTGAAATGTTCTCTGCCTTTATACGTGAGAAAAACACTGACATCCTGTCATCCTTGCAAAGCAAAGTACCACATGGACTTTATACTGAAGCTACTTGAAAAACTTCAGATGGTAAGGAGAAATACCATAGCAAATGCTCAAAATGTGTGCATCGTATATGTCAGTTTATAAATGATAAAGAACATAGATGGTGATGGATGGAGACTTGACTTGGGATGTTGAACACACAATATAGTGTACAGGTTGTGTGTTGTAGAATTGTGCACCTGAAACCTGTATAATTTTGTTAATCAGTGTCCCCCAATAAATTTAATAAGAATGAAAATAAATGATATAGAACATAAATACTATTTAAAGTATGGAATGAAATAGAAGTAAACTATATTTTTATATTATCAAACTCAAGCATTTAGAAAGAACTTTGAGTTTCTTCTGACTAGAACGTCAAATAGTTCACATGCTTTAGACTGAGATTTTATGTGCATAATTTTAGGTTGATTATCATAGATATGTTTTTCATATTTGGCCCTAGTTTCCTTTGGCTCAGATGTTTTAAGTGCTTTGTGTGCATGGCTTCTGCATTAACATTGTGCTGTATCTATTTTGTGATCTGTTATTAGTATTATCAATTGGAACTCAGGCAAACTTTTATATAAAATGAAGGCAAGAAATGAATATCGTCAATATCTTTTAACTGTTAACCCAGGCCTGAGGGAGTCTGCATAAGCATCTGCTCTGCACTGCTAGAGCTTGCTGGTTTTCTACCTTCGCTCTCTAATTACACCTTCTGGGAGACAGGAATTTGTACCATTTTGCCCTTCATTTGCATCATCACAGCAACTCTAGCCTTCATGTCCCTTTGCCTGATAAGTTGCAGGGTTTGGTTTCTGCACACTGATTATTCAGCCAGGCTTGCGTCTCCTTGGAACGCTCCAAGGACGTTGCTATTCTTTTTTTCATGCTTACAGCACACACTTGAAAAGACCCATCTTGCCTTCCTTCCTGCTCAAACAGTGGTGCGTGACATCCTCTCAGCCCAGTCTCACCTTTTGGAAGACTGGAGTGTGCCTCCATAAGAACTAAATACAGATTCCTTGTTGGAGGCTGAATACATCCTTGCATTCACTCCAGAATTAACTCTCAAGAAGCATGCCTTGCAGCTTACCCGTGGGTCTGGCTTTCCGAGAAGATTAGTTATTTTCCATATTTGGCAGAAGTAGTCAGATAGTCAGTGTCTATCCTAGGGCTATATGAATATGCTTTCTCAGTATATGTATATCTAGGGCATCCAATCAACAATGTGTTTGAAGTATCCAGTATCATAAAACGATGCTGAATCTACAGTATTCTTATAAATTTCTACATGGAAGTTAGATGGGACTGCTCTAAAATCTGCAAAAGAACTAACTAAAATTCCAAAGAAATTAGGCTGATGTAATGCAAAATCTTGAGGGACTGTCAATTAGTTATCTGAGAATTTACATAATGTAAGTGGTTAAACTAGATTATTTAATGGAAGTGTTTTGATCGTGGTGGATATATATGAGTGATTCATTGAACTCAAAGCAAAGTGTCCATAAAAGTTACATAAAATCCAACTATTTATGGGAGTAATGATTTGGCCAGATATGATTCTCATACAATTTGGTTTTTAGGTACTTCTGAAATTGAAGAAAAAATTTCCAACCAAACCCTGTTTGACCAAAATAATTTTTCTCTCTTGTATTATTGATGGTAAATTAGGAAACTGATCAAACTTGTTCTAATTCTCACCAATCATGAAACTTTTGCCTGGAAATTGCCTCATAGTTAATCAGAATTAAAAAGGAGAGAATGAAGAGAAGTCATTCTGCCTAAGAATCGAACCATGCAGAGAGCCAAATAGAAATAGTGCAATAATTTCATCAGATGTCACATCAAATTCATTTCTAGTATACATTAACTTAGCACCTTTGCAAGGTAAATATATAAATTAAGTATACTAGAATCTAATACATTGTAATGGTTTGTAATCACAATTTGACAAACTCACAAATCATCACTCAGTGGCATACTTCTTAGTGGTTTTACTAAGATTAAGCAAACAGATAATAACAGCCAGAAAAAAAAAGGATTGCCTGCAGCAAACAAATTCAGAGAACACTTCAGGTATTAAAGACAATTGCTGAGGCTTAAATAAGCTTTTTCCTTTTTGTACTAAATACCATATTCCTTTGCATTGTTATAGATCTTTCCTGAATATTTGAACTTAAAGTATACTCTTTTTTCATTAAGTCTTTCAGTTTTTTGTCACATCTTTAATTATCTGTAGGATGAGTTATCATTTCAAGTACATAGTTTACAGCATCCCATATAGATTATATGCCCCTTAGATACAAGAACAGAGAGATAGGAAGAGATAAAGGCATTCTCTTTCCCTTCCATGTTGAATTTCTCTGTGTAATTGCATCAGTCTATCCTGCACAAGTCAACCCCATACCTGGAACTGATAGGGCAATGGGAAACCACTAGGTCTGGATTAAGTAAGGCTAATTCCAGATTCAAGGGAATCTTTAGGAAATTAAAGATGGTTAAAATCCAGCCATGAGACAATGTGTTGGACTCAAGACTTCATATGCCCTTTGGGAAGTCAAAAATGTTAGCAAAGGCAAATAAGTATATATTGAAGTTGACATATATAAGGATTGGAAATTTTTGGTAAATTTGTTTTTCTACTGTTTAAAAACTCTTCTTTCAATAAGTATTAATTACTGAATGTCAACCAATAAGGGAATGGTTAAATAAATTTTGGTAAATAATTGGAAAAATGTGGTTATTGTGTATCCACTGACATGAAAGCGTGTCCATGACATATTTGTGAATGAAAGAAATATAGCTGTTTTGTAATATTTATTATATGACCCTATTTTGTTAACACATGCAATTATTATAATATGGGAACTATAAGGCGTATGAAAATGCTAATAATCCAGGTTTTTTGGAGGGAGTGGGGATAGGGTAGTCAAGTAAATCTTCCCAGAACAAGGCACACTTCAGCCAGATGTAAAGAATGGATAGTAGTTAAAGTGATGAAGGTAAGGCAATAAAGGGATAATATTCTAGGAAGAGATAAAAACAATATATTTGAATATTTGGGTAATCAAAAGAAGTCAGAATGGAGATTACAGAGTCTGAGTGGGCATTGTACGAGATGAGCCTGAAGGTAAGCAGAGCCAGATTGTAGAAGATATCATAGTCTTATTAATGAGTTCAGATTTATTCTAAGAGCTTTTGAAGGGTTTTTAACAGGGGAGTGATACAGTAAGACTTAAGTCAGAAATATTGCATAGACAATAGATTAGAGAAAAAACAAGATTGGAAAAATGGAGAGCACTTTTGAAGAATTTGTGGTAATCTAGGCAAGAGACAGTTGTGGACTAAATAAAAACTGTCGGTGGTATTAGGGAAAATTGTTTGAATCCATGAGCTATTTAGAAGACAGAACTCCAAGCCATTCATTGAGAAGCCTCCCAGAAAGAGGAGAGGTTTTTCGGAGTAGCTGAGGAATTCAGCTGGGTCCACTGAGAGTGAGGTGCCTGTAGAGATGGGCAGTGGACAAATGGTGAGATGAATGCAAAATTTACAAGAGAAAATTACACTGGGCACAGTCATTTGAGATCAGCAGTATGTCTACTGTAGTGAGAACCCAAGCTCACTCAGAGGGATGAGAGTGTGACATGAAAGGAGCCTTGCTAGATCACTGAAGAATACCAACCTTTAGGGACCAGAGAAAGAAAATCATTTACAAAAGGAGAATTGAGATGGGAGTGTCTAAGAAAAATCAGGAGGTCACATAATCAAAATGAATTAACACTTTAATAATCTCTATTAGTCCTGGACAACCATAGAACAGGATGCTTCCTAAGGCAGTTAGTTCTCTAATCACTGGAAAGTTTCGAATGAGACTATTCCTAATCTTCTGTAATATCACAGAAGAGATTTCTGTATTGAGCAACAGTTTAGGCTTAATGACCTCAAAGAGATTTTTTTCCTTTCATGGTTTTTATTGAAACCCTGTAATACTAAATCACTAGGACAGACTCCTATTGCTCCGTTTCTAATCAACTCTCTTGAAAAATTCACAAAGATAAGATACCAGGTAAAAGGTATATGCTAGTCTGGCCCCTTTTCACAAACTCAGGTTATCCACACACTCTGGTGACAGGGCAGGTGGACATAAACACCCATCACCCACATGGCTCCCATCTCTGGCATTTGCCCAAATCTATTTGTTTACCTGTTCTGGCCCATGTGTGTTGCTCTCACCTTACATGATTCTGCAACTGGGTCTTCCCTTTAGAAATTTGGATCCTCATATTTGTTCTTACTGCTTGACGACAGTGCACATGCTCTCTGGCTCATTGTTGTCACTCCTTCTTGAATAAAGTCTCTTTTGTTTGCCACTATATTAGTTAATGGAAGTAAATATTAGTGATAAATTCCTAAAATTGCAGAGGTTTACCCCAAAATAAGTTTACTAATTGCTCACGTAAGAATGACATAGTTTCTGGTGGGCAGGTGGCTTGCCTCCACATGGTGAAATCTGGACTTGGGCTTCTTCCAGCCTGGTGCTCTGTCACCCCCTAAGGACCCAGAGTTCTCTGCAGCCCATTATCAGGAGGGGAAAGAGAGCAAGAATTCTACCTATGGGATGAGGAACATGAAATTTGGTGCGTAGTAAAATGACTTTTGTAGGGGCAATTTCCACCAATAAACATATGTATTTATAGATGAATTCCCACCAGCCATTAGTTGAGGTCTCCTGGGCATTAATGCTTTTGGGCTTCCTACCAGCCATTTGTGTGAGCACAAAGGGCTTTATCTTCATGCATAGAGATGCAGATTCTGGTAGCTGGAAATCAAGGCCAGCATGCTTTAAACTGATCTGTTCCAAACAGTATGGAGGATCCCCAACAAAATAAAAATAGAACTACGATATGATCCAATAATTCCACTTCTGGGCATTTTTCCAAAGGAAACAAAAACACTAATTTGATGAGATAGCTGTACCCCCATGTTCACAGCAGCATTATTCACAATAGCCAAGACATCGAAACAACCTAAGTGTCCATGGATGAATTAATAGATTACAAATTTGTGGTATATATACACAATGGAATATTATTCAGCCATATAAAAAAGAAAATCTCCCCATTTGCAACACTATAGATGAGCCTTAAGGATATTATGTATGTGAAATAAGTCAGAGAAATACAAATACTGTATGATCACACGTGCAAATCTAAACAAACAAAACAAAACAAATCCAAACAAACTCATAAGAGTTTGAGATCAGACTTCTTGTTACCAGAGCCAGGAGGTAGGGGGATGGGGAATTGGAGGAAGGTGGTCGAAAGGTACAAACTTCCAGTTATAAGATAAATAAGTACTAGGCATGTAATGTACAGCATGGTGACTATAGCTAGCACTGCTGTATGGCATGCAGACAAGCGGTTAAGAGAGTAAATGTTAAGTTTTCATCACAGGGGAAAAATTGTCTTTTTCTTTTTATTGTATCTATATGAGATGATGAATGCTAACTAAACTTATGGCACTGTTCATTTCACAATGTATCTAAGTCAAACTACCATGCCGTATACCTTAAACTTATACTGGTGATGCATGTTAGTTGTATCTCAATAAAACTGGGGGGGCGGGGAGAGTTTGTTCTAAGGCAATACAAGTAGGATACTGCCAGTATCTGCCATAGCAACTCATTCCTTAGTAATAATTTTGTAGGGTAATGCCAGCGGTCAGCACATAAACTGCAGAAATTCAGGCGCTCAACACCTTGAAGTTTATTCGCACTCACATAGAAGACCAATATCATACTTCTAATTAGTGAGCAGCCTTCTTCTATTTGTTATTTTTAGGGAATAATGTCCTTTCCATGTTGATACAACTATCATGCAGTGGTTCAAGTCCTCTGTACCCAGGAGTGGGAAAGAAAAGGAAGGGTGGAGAGAGAACATCCACTTCGTTCAGAAGGGACCCACAGCGTGTTGGCTCACATCTCATTGTCAGACATGAGTCACATGGCACAACCTGGACACAATAGGGCTGAGCAATGCAGTCGGAGGCTGGGCAGTTGCTTTCCAGCAACAATTCAGAGCTATAGGACTCCAAGACTTGAAATCACATGTAAGAGGTACTTCCACTTTGAGCCCACATAGATTAAATTGGGTCCAAATATGTCTCTGGTCCCTTTGAGCACAGCAGCCTTGAACACAGCACACAGTAGTGCTTGACGCAACTGGAACTGTTCCATAGAACAAACGGAGATAGTTAAGCAAACACATTTTTCAAAGTTGTGTGAATGAACATTGCTCTGCATACTTGTTCTAAACCTTGAAGCAGAATATTACCCACAGAACTGAATTTCCATATATGGAAACTGTAAAATTGCTATTTGCAAGTCATGTTCATTTGTATACCAGAAACCTGCCAACGATGCACCCAAAATTCATTTGTAGCTGCTATTTATAGCAGTATCAGCATTCAAGTTTTTACGTAAAAATAGCAAAGTGGAGTTACTGGTATAATAGTAGCTAACATATTTGTTCATTCATACATGAATGTTTATTTTCTCCTTGTAGATAAATATATTAGGACCTATATTTAACATTAGATAGAAGAAAACTGTGAGCAGTTTTTTGAAGACACCTGTATTTAGTAGCTGCAGCAAATGGATAATAAAATTAATGACAGAAATGTCACAAGGGATGAGAGAGAGGAACTGGGAATAGTTGGTATTCGGTGTGTACTTGTTCTACACATGAAGTAAAATAGTGTTACATGAAGGTGACCTTAGATTATTTAAAAACATATATTGTAAACTGTAGTGCAAGTACTGAATTGTTTTAAGGGAAGTATAAATGATACTCAGAGAAGAGGTCAAATAAATCATATAAACTTTCCAATTAAAACCACTGCACTCAAGCCTATAGGATAGTTTCTCATTTCCCTCAGATTAAATGTTAGAGTAAACCCATACCACAGCTACAAGGTCTTACAAGGTCCCACTCCTCGTTCCTTATCTCTTATAATTCGGCCCCACCCTCCAGCTGATTCCACCCAGCCCACACTCTTATTCCTTGACTATCACAGGCTCTCTCCCACGTCAGAGCTTCGCTACTCGCTGATTCCTCCACCCAAAACCCTTTCCCCAGATATCTGCAGGCCTTACTCTTTCTGCTGTTCCATTCAAATGTCACCTTATCAATGAGGACTTCCATGATGATTCTTGATAAAACAATAACCCTTCTACCTCGCCCCCAGCTCTCTTGTCCTCCTCACCTGCTTCATTTCTTTCCACAGCACAAGTCACTATCTGGATATGCCCTTTAATGAGTTCTGTTTGTTTTTCCCTCCCTCCACCCTCTGCCTCCATTAACACTATACAAGCTTAATGAGGGCAGGTATTTTGACTTAGTTTCAAATACCTAGAACAGCAATCTTCAACCTTTTTCATCTCATGGCACATATAAACTAATTTCTAAAATTCTGTGGCACACACAAAAATATATTTTTTGCCAATCTGACAAAAAAAAAAAAAGTTATAATTCTGATTCATTCACACCAGACAGCTATTGTTGTGTTGGCTGTTGTCATTTTTTTATTTGACAATCTAAGGGAGAAGAGGTCAGTTCCTTTGACTAAATGGGTGCATGTTTTAAAAATTCTTACAGCACACCGATTGAAAATCACTGACCTAGAACATGGCTAAGTACACACATAGTAGGAATGCCTGAATGAGTGAATTAATGAATGAATGAAAGTTTCTTATAATTGCTCACCCTCTACTTTTCTGTCTTCTCTCTTTCTAAAATTCCCATTCATAGATGATAGACATTCTGGGTGACTTCTGTTTCTTCTCATATCTTCATTTCTGTCTTTTAACTTTTTCAGTTTTATCTTCCAAACCTTGTATTAAATTATTTGTTTTGTCAATCATATTTTAAATTTCCCACAGGTTTTGTCCTCTTATTGTAGCTTATTTACAACATTCATTATTATTTTATGGTTGTAATATCTTTTCAAATCTCTCTAAGAATTCTCTTTGGAAATTTTCTTTCCTTTTTTTGTTAGTTTCTTTTTATTTCTTAAATTATCTGTCAACTCCACTGTCATTTGTTTCCATACACACACACACAAAAAAAAAAGCCAACACAGTTCTACAATAAAATCTTAACTACATTGTTAATAATAGGTAGGTGGTGGATTTACAGATGGGTTGCTAATTTTTGTGACCATGGTTTTTACTTCTGCTTATCTCGATTTGCTAAATGAGCTGATACTACTACTCTACTGTAAAATAGGACAAACAACAACAGAAAAGACGAAACTGATGGAGAAAGTCAGTGCAAAAGGGAAAAACAGATCTGTAGGGTACACCAAGGCCTCTGGGAAGAAAAAGACAGGCTGAAAGAGACAGGAACATCACACATAAATATAAAAAGAGAAACCTGACCAGTTCTAGAGTCCAGAGGAAACAAAAGCTCACATTCCTAATCACCATCTCCTTGTACCTCTGAGAGACATTGCACTGTGTTACCCACACTGTCCCCAATAGACCATTTTTTTTTTTTATTGTAAATACTTCTCTTCCCAGAGATTCTACTCAAACTCCCTCTCTCTGGAAGAAACCCTTGGCAGGACAATCAAGTTATATTTGCGATTTTAAAAATCACGTAGTTAACCTCCCTTCTCTATGGCAGCATTACGCACATCGGGAAGCAGCTCTGCATGCCCTGGGCTTGCTGAGCTGGCTCCTCCTCTTGCCCGAGACCCTGCGGTTGATCACATCAAGAGTGGAATTCTGTCAGCAGCACAATTCTATGGCTCAGGTATTGGAAACTTATTGGAATCTGGCCCAAAAAATTAAACATATATCCACTCAAATTACCAAGGTGAACTTGAAAGGGAAGGGCCTAAAAGTTCATTTAGGCACACTGAGTCAGATTTGAACTTCCTGATAAGTTCAGAGGTTCTCTACCTGTTCTCTAGGTAATAGAATACAAACTAACATTTTGGGATTGAGGCAATTTTCTCTGAAAATGAAAAGTCCAAAATCCTAAAACTTTATTATTTTAATGTGGAGGGACATGTAAGAGCACTAGTTGAAAGAGATGAGGTATGTGAGGCCACCTAGCACAGTGCCTGGTTCAGAGCAGATGGTAAATAACCTTTGATTAAATCTGAATATTGCCCAGCCTCTAATTCCTCAAAGAAGGCAATTAAGGCCTAGAGAAGTTAACTGATTTGCCAAAGGGATATAAATTATAGGGCCAGAGGTAGAGCCATTTTTAGAAGCAAACTTCTAAATCAAACATAAAAACTTCTAACAATGATTTTAGCAGTGAAAATTACAAATTATGATCCCCCCAAAAAAACATGCTGCCATTTGTGATTATACATGCAATTGGTGTTTCATAATGAATAGTATTATAGTAGAAAACAGTCCAATGTGCATGCACTTAGATATTAGCTACTTTTAAAAAAAATCACCTTTGTTGAAGTATAATCTGCATGCAATAAAGGCACCCATTTCAAATATAAAGTTCAACATGTTTGCAAAGTCATACACTCCTGTTCTGTCTTCCCCCACCCAAAATTTTCTCCTGCTTCATTACAGTTAATTTCCCCCCAGCCCCAGGCAACCAGTGATCTGCTTTCCATCACTATAGATGAAGTTCCTGTTCTAGAATTTTATATAAATGGAATCATATAATATCTACTCTATTTTGTTTGGCATCTTTTGCTAAGCATAATGTTGATAAAATTCATCCACATGTGTTTCTTTTTCTTCTGAATGGTATTCCATTATATAGATATACCAAATTTGTTATTTCATTGATATGTTAATAGACATTTAAAATTATTTCCAGAATTGGGTTATTTTGGATAAAGCTTTTATCAAAATTTATGAATGGCCATTGTTTCCATTTCTCTTAGCAAATTACTGGTAATAAAATTGCTGGCTGATATGCTAAGTGCACATTAAACTTCATAAGAAATTGACAAATAATTCTTCAAAATGGTGGTGCCATCTTACATTTCCACCAACAGGGTATCAGAAGTCTGTTTACCCTGTAACTTTGCCAATGCTTAGTATTTTAGTCTTTTTAGTTTTTGTCAGTCTAGTAGGTGTGTAGTGGTTTCTCACTGTGGTTTTAACCTGCATTTTCCTCGTGACTATTGATGATGAGCAACTTTTCATGTGTTTACTGGTCATTTGCATATCTTGCTTTGTGAAAATCCATTAAATCTTTTGCCCATTTTCTATTTTGGCTGTTTATCTTATTATTGAGTTGTAAAAATTTTTTATAAATCTTGGTAAAGTCCTTTACCAGATATATTTACTGCCAATATATGTATTGCAAAGCCTAGTTCATGCCTTGCCTTTTTATTTTCTGAATTATGTATTCTAAAAAGTGGAACGTACTAATTTTAATGAAGAACAATATATCATTTTTTGTTTTGTTTATAGTTTGTGCTTTGGTGTGTCATCTCTAGGAAATCCTTTCCTCAAGGACAGAAGATTTTCTCTTATATTTTCTTCTAGAAATTTTATGGTTTTAACTTTTACATTTATTTCTAAGATCTGTCTTGAGTTAAATTTCTGTATAGTGTGAAATCAACATTTATTTTTCCTCCATAACAATATCCAGCCATTATAGCACTACACATAGAAAAGGCTGTTCTTTCCCCTATTGAATTGCTTTAACAACTTTGTTGAAACTCAGTTTACCATATATCTGTGGTTCTGTTTCTGGACTCTGTTTCATTGTTCTATATATTCATCTTCTTGCTAGCCACGCTCTCTTGATTACTGTACTTTTACAGCACAGTAAAAGGAGAAAGGCTGCCTACAAGAAAGAAAGAAAAGAGGAAGGGAATCTCCCTGGCAGGAAATGGTACTAGTTTCCACACCCCAAAAGTGAGCACATCAGCAATAATTCAGAATAATAAAGTTCATCCCAACTGTTATTATTTTTAATTAATTATTTAATATTTGCTGAGCATTTCTGTGGTCTCTGCGTATAACATATATGCTAGGCACTGTATAAAGGAGTTTAGTTTCTCCTATTGTCATAACTAGTAACTTTTATCTTGTTGATCATTTCTCTTGTGGTCTTTTATTGATAAATTTCAATATTAATTAAATCAATCCGTTAGCATTATCATAATGAGATAAAAATATTTTTCTCAATATGAGTCTCTTTAGAATGTGAAATGTTCTTAGAGCAATTTGTATTAGTTATCAATTTAAAGAGTCTACTGAAATATCGTTCAAATATTTTGGTTAAATTGAGAAAGATGAATGACTAGAACTGACATTACTGATCATGTACTATTTGCCAGGTACTATATATGTGCTTCACATGACAATCAAGTATATAATTGCTACAATTTATTATCCCTCTCAATTTCTATAACAACCCTGCAAGCTAAGTACTACTATTTCCACTGTACATGTCAGTCTACTAAAGTTAAGTAACTTGCCCTATTAGAAAGAAGTGGAGATGCCTTAAAATCTATCCTAATTTGGCCTTTAAGCCCAAACTCTTCCCATTCCCTATATCACATTCACATAATCCATGACAATATTCTTTACATTGCATGAATGTCAGGACAAAATCTAAAGTTCGAGTGGCAGTTTGAGCACTTCCAGCAAGTTCATTAGCTTTCTCCCAGCCACACTAGATCAACATCGTTTTTTTCTTCCACCGAATAAGAATGAACTGGGGACTAATAGAATTTAATTTGAGAAAGTATGCCTTTACCTTTACTTGGCTAATGGTCTTCATCTAACTCATTAACAGCAAGATGCACAAGAGAGATCGTCTAAGGGGTGACAGGAGAGGAAAAGCAAGGAAATAATAGCGACATATGTAGTATGCAATAGGGGACCCAAAGGAGGTAATCTTATAATTTAAGAAAATCCATTCAGGGCAACTATCATTACTTTAGACATAGAGAAAACAAAGATCTGAGGAGCTAATGCGTTTAGCCAAAGTCTTACAGGTCGTAAGGAAAGGAGCTAGAAGACTAAACAGAGCACTTTACATTGGCACTAGAAAGAATGGGACACTGAGGTAAAGCTAGAGAACTAGAGTGATTTGTGAGGTGAGGGAGCAAGGAAGAGAGTGGGTAGGTGTAAGATCACTTAACTGTTCTTTCTGAAGCTGAACTCAGCTCACTGATCTTATATCCCTGCTCCTGCTGCTCTGGCACGTACGTATAACTAATTCATTTTCTTTTATCTAAGATTTTAAAGTACCTCTGAGAAAGACTGGGGTATACAAATCAAATTAGAATCACAATAGGTAGGGAACTGATCCAAGGACTTAATATAAGACCTAAATAATAGAAAGCAAAAATAGGAGAAAACTGAGGTAGTTTGCATTCTTATGTCTTATGAATAAAACTACAATAATGACATCATCTCTTGTTCTTTGAGAGAATAGTGACTTGAAGAAGTAGAGAATGGTTTTTCAAAATAGCATGCCAATGTAATGCACAGACTGTGGGTCTTCTCTTAGGATGGCATCCATTTTCCTCACCTCCACCTGTCCCAGATTTTAAAGAGGGATGAAATGAAATTTTACACACACACACACACACACACACACACACACACACACGGTTTTCAGAGTTGGATTTTGTTTATATGGAGAAATCCCACTGTCTTGATTCTACTTTTATACCCTTATCTCAGGTACTTTGTAAATTAAGCTATTTTAATATAAGTGACTAATTAGTGAGCCTTGATCTGGGGGTCTCAAATGTTAAGTGCTTTCAGGGGTTAGACATGCTCTAATTATAAGAAGCATAGTAGGGAACTGCCCTGAGACAGCAGTTTTGCCATATATGAAAGGATTCTAATTTCATCTCTTTTAAAGACTTTCCTTGCTAGACAAAACACACCTATAGGCCTAACTTGAGACCCTTGTACAGGATTCAGTGTTTTGATCAATTGTCTGCTATATTTAAAAGAAAATATCTAATTTGAAGTATTTAACATTAAGGAGACCTTTAATAGATCATCTGATTGCATAATGTGTGTATGTTTTCTCTTAGAAACTAGGAATCTGCACAGCTGGTAAGGAGAAGAAATATGTTAATCATATTTATTTATCTATTCAATACCAAACAATGAGACTAAATGATCTTTAGACAAAATTGACAAGTTGTTGAACCAAATCAATAGGTTACTTATGTCTAAGTGATCCAATAATTACATAGATAAATCCATGCTTAAAGTCACATCGCCCTCAACTTTTCATGCAGGTATTTGGTCAGTGTTGGATGAAGCTCATCTGAGTTTATAAAAAAATGAACTGCATCTTAACAATTAGATAAAACTTTCCCCAATGTAATGTATAAATGTTTGACAAACTCTTCTTTCCTAAGAATAAGATCATGTTTGTGATGGACTAGGCAATGGAGAAAAGAGGTTTTGATCTCAAAAGACCAAGATTTGTGAACTCAAATATTCTATCTGACCTAACATTTTAAAAGGCAGTAAGCAAAAAGTTATCCTAGACTCTAAATTTCAAATCTGAAAAGTCAGTAAACTTGTGATTCAGATGAAAGTTTTAGTGGCTTATAACCTCTGCTGATTTTTCAGGTGTTAAAAGCAGTGGGAATATATATCATCTTGATCCTGACTCAAGCTGCTGAATTTAAATGGTCGTTGACCAGATACCCGATGTAAGAGATTTCATATTTACAGACGTACGTGTCCTTCTCTTCTGCAGGGAAACAGACTTTAAAAGCCAAGAGATACCAAGTGAGTAACACTCCATAAGCCAATATTCTTAATAGACTAATCTGATTGTCAATCAGCTTTTGCATCTATCTGAAGAAACATTTGACATTTTGCCTATATTCATTTATCAGGGGTGTAAAAATAGATTTAATTTAATAACATTAGTGCTCAACTTGTCCAATGTTCAGATCTTATTCCAGAGGGAACAATGCTTGTAGCAATGGTAAAATTAGGAAAGTTGTTTTATGTCGCATTAGTTAACATATGCAAGCTTACTTAACATGTGGACAGCAAATAAGTATAATTGCATTAAAACAAGGAGCTGTAGCGCAGAAGCAATAAAAATAGACTAGGTTGTATTATTAATTCTTGTGTTAAGGGTTTTGAGCCATGTTGATTGGCCTGAATTTTTTGATTTTGTTATGGTACAAAGGGATTGTTTGAAGTAATTTGTCCCTGAGAGAGGCTCACAATCCCAAGCGGGTTTCAATTCAGCAAAGCAAATCTAATTTTGTTTGCTTTATGCAAACCAGAAGGGGCTGTGGTTCATTCTGTTTTCACTGGAGGGGAAAGGCGCACTAATGGGACCTGCTGAAATGCATGCATTGCAAACATCATACCCCTGCATATATTAAATTTAGCTATGTGATGCACTGTGTTCATCATCTCATTGTGTACACAGATACGCTTCAAAACAAAGCTTTTTAATAGTGAGGGAACCTTACTACATCATGTCAATACTCTATTGTATTTATATTTAATGCCGCCATTGGAATACCTGCCCTTAGCTAGAGTATGTTCATATTTGTGATCATTTTGCATGTCAGCTGCTCCTTATGTGATGTGGACTATACACGGAGGCCATTGTGCAAAAGCTTAAAGCCAACATCTGAAGATTAATTATATGTAGATCGATAAAGGTTTCTAATTTTCCCAGTCTCCACCCCCACACATATACCCCTTGTATACCTGAGTTAAATTAGAGAGATGCTTAATACGTTGTTCAAAGAATAGGACACATCCCAATCTGAATATTCAGCCTGGAAGATAAATGGAGGATAATAATATCTGCACAACAGGTAATGCTAAAGACGGCCTCCTTCCCTATGACAAATCACCCTCCTCCTAACTGCTCTGTCCCCCACCCCCAACTCACTGTGGTCTTTCCTTGACTTGCCAGATACAGCTGATCAAATTCATCAAAATTAGAGGGTGCACGAGATGGGAAGGCAAACCAGTACATGATAGATGGTAATGCAGTTATTGGCTAGGTGAATTTATTCACATAAAAATGGAATTATTTGTCAATTAAAATTGCATAATGACTGCATCTCCTGTCATGCCAGCACCGTTTGCAGTGTGTTTTTGTTTTGAAAACAGTTCCGATACTGCAAATAGACAGACACATCTCCAAACCCTTCAATTTGTCATTAGACATTTGGCGGCATGCCTACTTTGCTGTTAATTTTCCAAAACTACATTAATTTGCTGAATGACTTCTGTGAATCAGTTCACATAAAATTCAAGATGATACTTGTCATGTATCAAAGAGTGACTATTAAAAGCATAGGTTATATGTAAAAACACACTGTGAGAATCAGTTTGAATTTTGTATTTTAAGTTCAAACATGGGTTAGCATTAATGATTTTTTCTTTCCTAATGGAAGTTGCTTAATGAAACATTACAAGGATAATCTTCCCATTGGTTTTTCTTTGCTTCTGCTTATCTGTTTCTTCAATTTCCTAGTGTATGCATTCTTAATTTGACTTGATTTGGAACACAAGAGACACCTCAGGCAGTGGAAATTCAATGGTGTAGCCAAAAATAATTGTTTAATATTGTCACATAAGGGATTTGATCCTCAAGGTATACTGTATCTGACAGTTGTGCGATTTATACACTGAGAGAGATTACCCTGTGCACAGAACCAAATAGCAAGATCACATGACATTCTTAAAGGGATTTACTTGCTGAAAAGAGGGCACTTGGTTGAGAAATATTATAATAGTTATTGGCCTCTTGTAGCATAAAAGTCATGAAATAGTAACATGATCGCTATTAGAAATGCTAATTTGCTTATATATGTATTTGCTTGGTTTATGATATATGTATACTCTAAAAACGCTGTCTTGGTGCTGACATACATATATTACCCAAGGCGTTCTGAGCAGATATTTCAGGTCAAAGCACATTTTCAATTTTCACATATTCAAAGATACATAAATATATTTTTGTTTGAATACATATTCTATATGTGTGTACAGTATACTATACATGTATATATAGTATATGTATGTATAATATATATGTATATATGTAGTATATATACACATGTATGTGTGTATGCGTGTGTATTATACTATACTTTGTATTTGTATAACCTTAGACATAAAATAAAATATTTTTACTATAATTATTTAAATAAAATTTAAATTATTATACTTTAATTGACTTAATGCAGCCACAGAAGCTGAATTAAGAAGGAAATAATTATAGAACCCCTAGTGAGTTTAAATTTGCTACAAATACCATAAGAAGTCATGTTGCTTTTAGCTTTAAGCCTGGAAAGTATATGTGGCAGAAATGCCCCAATATGGAAGGACACCTAATTCATTACCACTTATCAACTCTGCCTGCATAGCTTCCCATCTTGCTCACATTTTCCAAGTCCACATCCTCAATTTGACAAGAGCAGGAAGCTTGGAAAGAGCGAGACAAGTGAGGAAAGTAGTGACTGCAGTCCCACTCTTGGGCTACACAGATGTTCAATTACTGTCAATTCAGGCTAAACTTATCACATTTAGTAAGATTAACAAAATATTGCACTTGTTGAGAATGAATAAAAAGTTTTCTTAACAAACAATAAATATCTTCCTAGATTGAGTTCTAGTCTTGAAAAAGCAATTGGAGAAAGTTACTTTAATCCCTTCATATGCTCTTATGGGAGGCAAACACACCATGCAAATCAACCCTCGTGCACCGTAAGTCTACTCAGACATGTCTTCTAAACTTGAAGTACTGAAGGCAATCCCTGCTCAAGTCCCTGTTCAGCTCAGCAGCCTAAGTTTGCACAGGAAGTTAGGTCTGTTCCCACAGATCCTGCTGATAAATGTTTAAAAATCAGCTCTCCAGAAAGCAAAAACAAAAAAGCAATAACTGATTTGTAGTGTGAGTCAGTTCCAAGCTACCAATGTGTCAATGCGCATGAGGAGCAGGGAGCAAATGCGAAGCAGCACACTATTCCCTTCTATTTCCACCACAGAGACATAAATAACCTCAAGAACACAGGTCGTAGTAAAATGTGGTAACATAAGAAGTAATGAGTTTGGGCATTATCTTTCTTCTTTATATAACTTATTGAATTTTAAGCTTATATACTTTTATATTAATTTTTAATAATGACCGTATATTACAAAAAGCTTACAAAATACTGAAAACTTAACAATCAGCTCTTATGAGTTAGTGCATGGCAGGCTCACACCCCACCATGTCCACCCCATGTCAGCACACACAGCACACAATTAGCTTCTGGTTCATTAACATCAATTCAGAGTTATGCCTCATCAAATGAGAAAATATTTGTCCTGGCAATAAGCAAAAGAACTTCCTGTTGATCAATTGCTCCTAATATAGTGGTGTAGTATTGTCTCCACCTGTATTTTCAGTGGTGCATTCTTTTTTCTTGCCATCCAAGTCTCTAGTTGGACTTTTATTTTATTCAGCTGCTTGGGGATACGGCCTGTGTCTGCATTCCTTTGTCTAGGAATAGTGATTCTGCACTCACACATAAAGAAAAGGAGAGAGCTACTATACAATGGGGTGGAGTGCTATGAAATTTTACTGACACGAGTCTGTGAACTGCCTGATCTGTATTTGGAACAATAGTGTTTTGTTTAATTTGATATATGTGTGGGCTTTTTATTCAAATAAAGTTGAACAGTTTGTTCCAGCAGGGAAAAAGGGGCTGTTTGTTACAGAAAGGTTATTTATCGTTCACTATACCACTTGGCATTCTGAAGAAAATTGTGAGGATTCTGCTTTTGGGACGTGTAGCTGCTGTCCTAATTTCTGTACAGAGAGATCAAGCGAATGTTGGAGGAAAGATTCTTGGAGGCTGATTTAGGACAGTGTTTTAGATGCCCTCAAATAAAGGTGCTTCTGGCCTTTAAAAATATTCAGTGACCCATTCTATCACTCATTTTTGCTGCTAATTGGACATTTTAAAGTATGAATTCCCACCACTTCAAAAGATTCAATGCCAACATCAATTAATACCTTCTGGGGAAATAGTATGTGGAAGAGCCTTTAAAGAAATCTTAGCAGTGTAAGCACAATTGAACTTTGCTATGCCAAGCAATATTTTTATTCAACATTGCTCCAAATGCTCATTTTTACACTATAATTGCAGCTGTTTCTCTTGTTTATTTCCTTGATCTCAACACAGCCATTGTCAATTTGAACTCAATTCAACTTTAGCTCATTTATGATCAATTTAAGTTAACGTCTACAGATTACCATACAGGTGACCCTCACCTTAGGAGATAAACATAGATGTCAGATGCTTCCAACTCTTCCAAGATCAATAAAAGTAAAAACAATCCAATTATGTGGAAAGAATGTAATAGCATGTCATTTACTTTCCTATTCATTCAACAAAGATTCATTGACTATATATTATTTGGGGGCATTATGCTACATGCCTAAACACTGAAAAATAATCTTGCCTATTCAAAGTTTTAAACAGACGTTAATGCAAGTAGAGTCAAATCAAAAATGTTTTTCAACTCGCTACTGGTGGTCTATTAAGACTGGACTGCTGATTAGCACTTTTGAAATATCTTGTTTGCTGTGCCCTTTCTGTCCTTGTTTGCTACAGCTGCCCCCAGTCACTCCGAAATGTAAGTGCGTGTAAGCTAGAGGCTGGAACAGCTCCACATTTTACTGCTTGCACCACCAGGCTCAGTGGCCTTCTCCTGGGCCCTCAGTAAACATTTGTCACATTGAACTGTGTTCTTCCTTTCCTCCATAAGCTCACCTGCACTTTATTAAGGCAGATACGATAACCACAATTTCTGATAATATATGATTCCTGCCAAATATAAAATTCAGCCTTAAAAAAACAGAATCACTTTATCTAGGGCCAAAGATCATCAGAGTAACTCACCTAGGAACTGGAAAGAGTATTTAAATTGGACATTGAACGATGCTTAGAACTTAAATATCATACATAGTTAAAGCACAAATTATTGTAATATACCAGAAGTTGTTATTGACCAAATTTTGGTGTGTTTTTTTTTTTTCCACTTAAACAATAATCCTAAATTATATTAGCTATACAAAATAACGCTAAACCTAACCCACACAGCCAGTCTGGTGTCTGTTAATTTTTTCTTCCTGGCATTCAGACTCTGAAAGCACTTAGAGGAAGGGAGTTTGAGCCAGGTAATATGGATGAAGGAGAATGGGAGAAAGCACCTGAGTGTAGTGAAAGCATAAGCAAAATAGGGGGAGGGTGTGAAGTCATTTTCGAGGAAGAAGGTGCAGACTAGCTGGGCAGAGTAGGGGAGCCATTTGTCATAATAAGTAATGAGGTACCATTTATTGAGCAGCTATCCTGTGCTGGGCATGTGATCTGTACTGTACATGCCCATTTCTATCTTCATAAAAACCTGACAAGGCAGATGTTTAGGAGGAAACTGAAGTTCCAATCATTATTCCACATACTCAGTGTCAGGCTGGTGGGTTTAGAAGGGTCAGAGAACGGAGGGCTTTAAATAGAATCACAAGGAATTTGAATTTAATTTCATAGGAAAGACACAAAGTAAACAGCTTCCAAGAAGCCTTGAAACAGAGAGAAAGGCTTCAATGTCCTGGTTAGGAGGTCCTTAAGGTGGCCTGGGTTTGAGTGAAAACTGCCTGGTTGTTGGTGTTGGCTGTAGAATTAGAAAGGAGGGATGAATCTAAGGAGAACTTGAGAGAAGGCATTGAAACTACTTGACAACAGGATTTCACGACTAACAAAATAAAAAGCAAATACAGAAGGATAGGAATACAAGGTTTATCATGTGTGTGTGACATAAAATGTGTTCATTCTAATTACCAAACATGTTGGATGTTTTGTACATAGAGTGATTATAATAAATTTGACCACTGTCAAGTTAAATGTTATTTCTCTTCTGACATTAATATTTTCAGTTGTCTGGAAAGTACTAACCCTCCTACCCTATTACTTGATTCAATGAATTGTAAATAGGACCACTCTTATGATCTGCAAAAAGGGAAACAAACTGAATAGACTTATTTGGCAGGAACTCATGCTATATGACTTTAAAAGCCTGCGAAATCTTCGGAGAACTTTGGCAGAGAGGAAGGGCATGGGCCAGACAAATGGGACTCTGTTCCAAGCACAGCTCACACAAGAGGTCTGAAAAGTGTAGGCAAAGGAGGCTGGGGAGGAAAATGGAGGAAACAGCAGGGACCATGGAGATAGGGAAGGTCACAGCATATAGAACCTGGGAGTAGGGGGATGTAGTTGATGCGATGGAGAGACTCCTGGAATACTTGGAGCAACACAGAGGATATGAGTTTTACAAATGCTTCAGTTCTATGCTCCAGGGGAGAATGTAACAAAGGAATGAATGATCACAGTGAAATAATAGTAAGGAAACAGTGTCAGCAATGGGGACAGCTAGGTGCCTTTCACTTACCTTTCATTCACCTATGAAAGTGTCTTTCAGACAGCAGCTGTTATCTGAAAGTCTTACACAAGATTTACACACATTCTGACCATTAAAAACCCTCACCACATTCTTAAGTGAATATCAGATAATTACTGTTGATGGTAGGTAGGTGCTCTACTTCTATCGTAGGTGTCCTAGTATCTTCAGGTATCACCAGGAGGAGACCAGATTCTGTTGCTTCTATTCTAGAGCTCCTTTCACCAAAGGTGAGGTCACTCTTACAGAGCACAGTAGGCTCTTTAGAGTCCCAAAGATCAGTTAGGTGGTGCTAATGTCATTATTCAGATCCTTTATTCTTCATTCAGGCACAAGAGTACATGTTCTCTGAAACTTCAAGGAATATATAAAGAAGATGTACAAAGTTGAGAAAGTTGCACAAAGTAAATTAGGAGAGAAAGCAACCCTGAAATTACAAGGTCTAAAAATTATACATCATCTTCATCGTGATGGCATTGAACTATGAGAAACAGACTTAAAATACATTTCTGTGAAGTTAAATACATGGTAGATTCTATTGTTAGTCCTGCAGTGCAGGGTCAATGAAAAGAACTGATTAAAATGTTAACCCATCTGATTGATTCAAAAGTTGACGATCCTGTGTCTACACAAATGAGTTTATCTGGCTAGCCCAATCTATACATTGGACAAGAGAACCTGTTTCATAAGTACAGAGAAGAAAAATTGCGTACCATTTTACATGAATTATCAACATATTTATGGAATTATCACATAAACTCTTCCTCATGGAGACAATTCCCTAAGATCTTTTCCTTCTTTCCCTCCCTCACTCTCTCTCTCTTTTTAGGATGACAGTTGAAGTCGCATGCACTTTATAACAAAAATTACTCCCTACCTTTGCAGTTTGGGTATGAGGCCTATTTCATTAGAGAAAGCAGGGCTCACCGCTTTCAGTGTGCTTAAATTTTGCAGCAACAACAACCATGCCCACATGCCACTGTGGCACCGTCTGCAGAAGGAAGTCCAGTGTAATTGCCAGTCAGGTCCCCCATAAATAAATCTTCTAAAACAATGAGTCATGCATGTAAATATTGCCCTTGCTGAGCATATTTATTGCACGGTGATGTTGATTGTTTAAAAAGGGGTTATGGTTCAATAAATTGAACACCTGAGCTGAGCGCTTGTAGGATGAAATTGAGAGACGGGCAGATCAATTCAGACTCACTTCTACTTTTCGATCTGTTTAATAGATTTTTAAAACGACACTTAGAGCCCCACAGAGGCAGTTCCCACCCTCCTGGCGCATCTTCCCTCAGACACACCTCAGGCTGGTCCTCCCAGGCTCCCTGCACTTGGAAAAGCTGATGATCCTAGGAGCAGAAATTCGCAGAGCATGCTCTTGGCCTCCTGCTCTCCGCTGAACCGGGCTCATTTATTCAGCTGGTATTGTGAGTCTGGGGGCACGACAGTACATCTGACCCCTTTGGGGTAAAATTTGATCTGGCATTTCATTTCAAGGGCTCCGCCACTGGTCTGTCAAATCTTCATTTTGCGAGTGCCCACTAGAACTGCTGACGTTTGCCTCCAACTCCCTCGGCTTTCATCTTTCACTGGCAATAAACATGTCACCCTGCTGAGGTGAAACACAATCTGGAATTAAATTTACTGCATATAAAATATAGTGCCCTCTTTATTGGTTCAAATACTTGTCACTCATAATTTATTTGCCAGTGTATGGCCTTCATGCAGAGAGAACACTGCTCGAAACAGGGAGGGGGCTTTGGGGTTCATTTTTTGCTGGGATCTTTTCCACTTTTCATTCTTTCCCATTCTTGGTCCTCAAATCCCACTCACCCACTTGGGCTAATCTGTTTTCCGTGAAGCGCCTCAAATAAAACCGGAGCCCTTCACCCAAGTGTGGCAAGCATGTCAGGGAAGACATTGGCACCTAGCTTCTTGGCTGAGTTGCTGCATGTTTGCTAGGAAGTGGCGAGGGCATGGCACCTGGTGAGGCTCTCCAGCTAGCAGAGCCGAAGCACAAATGGGGTGGGGGAGGTGGAGGGGGGTGGATTTAGCCTTGTCGGTTTCAGTCTCCCACTTGC
This sequence comes from Miniopterus schreibersii, assembly GCF_964146895.1. Taxonomy (NCBI): domain Eukaryota; kingdom Metazoa; phylum Chordata; class Mammalia; order Chiroptera; family Miniopteridae; genus Miniopterus; species Miniopterus schreibersii. Next base: position 48,333,102 of record NC_138107.1, read on the forward strand.
CATGCCTTCCCTTCTGGCACTCAACTTTTTCATGATTTATTCCAAATACTGTTGATCAGCTTTAACTAATACAGTTCTTGTATGAAGCACCTCTCTAATCTCTTCAAACACAGATGTGGAGGCACGGCTTAGAGCATGGAGGCCAACAAAAGCCCTGTGCCTGTACCAGTGATTAGCTTTGATTGACACAGAACCCTTCTGCTCTCCTAAGCATCCTCTAACACCCATAAAGGATTGTTTTAAAATGAGACGCACAGGGTAAGGTGGGCACCAGCTTTAGTAAATTTGCGATGCATCTACATTAGCAGATAACTCAACCTACAAAACACTAGCTAATAAATGTTAAGTCTCCCCACCCCCATGTCCCCGTTGTCATTTCTTCCTGTCTCTTTTAGGTCTATTTCTTTATCAAAAAGGTTTTAGTAAACATTAGTTTTTCATTTAGAATTATTTAAACATACATAGATGCCTATTTCATCTTAACATCTATTCTCAACATCGCGTGGTCCCAGATTTCAAAAATTTACAACAGAAGTGTTGGGAATTCTATTATTTTCAAATTATTTTCAATACGAGTTCAAAATTCAAATATCAACCTCAAGTAGCATTAGGGATCAGCAGGGAGGACTAGATGTCAGTGACATACCCCAGACTGCCACAGACTACACAAATTGCTGCGAAGGGTACTACATTTTTACTGTTATTATTTCTACCACCTTGTCTCATTCTGGGTAGTGGAAACTTTTCAACTTGCCCTGGTTATTTGGGGCTGTCTCCCAAGGTGACGATGGGCGATGCACCCTCCTTGGTAGGAAGAGTGTCCTTTGCAGGTAGAAGCACTCTGGGTTATCTTGGTAACCCTAGGCTGCCACAAAGGTGGCTCTGAGGGTTTGTGTCAAATCTCTGCAGATTGCCCCAGATTGTCCCAGATTCTGAATGCCTGGATGTAAAGTGTTCCAGAGTTTTAAAGATGTAATTTCTGTCTCCCTCTTCCCCCAATAAATGTAGTCTCTTTGTGACTAGCCATGGATGCGAAATGCTTCTCTCTGCCTGCTTTTTCTGAGCAGCAGCATAAGCAAAAAGAGAGACTTAGAATAGGAATTCTTGCTCCAACCAGCTATGAAATGCCTAATTTTATTTGCATCTGCACACATATGCAGTTAGATGTTTTATTCATTACTTACACACTTACTTCCAAAAGAAACTTGTGAAAAGAAAAAGAAAAATCATACTATCTTTTAGTTCTTATTTTAAGATTTCAAAATAGTCTGCTAAATTTAATACTGACTTCCAAATGTTTTCCAAAACATTTTTAAAATGAGGTATATATGAAGAAGCAGAATAAATAAAAGGGTCATGTTAATGTTTTAGAAAGTAGCTCACCTCTTAAATGCTTTTACGATTATAGAATCAGAATGGAAAAATAATTCATCACATCTATACTTTTCATTTTAAGGCTCAGGAAACTTAGACCCAGATAGTTTAAGTGGCTTACCCAAGATCAGCCAGTTAGTGCATAGAGGAATAAATAATAAAATCCAGTTTTTGTCTTTTTTTCCTTTAAATGAAGAACTTTTAAAAGTCTGAAGACTCAATTACTATTTCAAGAAATTCAATGGATGTTGAGTCCGTTGTGTTTGACAGAGTGCAACTGTTCCCACCTGCACTATTCCACAACTACCGACTCCTGTTGCAACCTCCTTCACAGATGGACAAAATAAGGCTCAGAGTTTCTGAGGTGAGCAGGATTCACACAAAGTCTGGGTGGCAGGGCCCAGTTTTAAGCCAGTTCTGCTTACTTAAAATCTAGGACTCTGTGAATGGCACAGGCTGCTGGAAATGCCACACCCACCTCACAGAACAACTAGCAACATCAAGACTAATTACACCAAGTGGGAATCTAATTTCTTTGTTCGTTCTTCAGTTGTCCTATTGATATGTCAGGGCTTCCTTATAGTTCTTTGCTTTATTTCTAAGACCATTTTCCAACTGAGTTTCTGCACATTATTTAAATTTACTTAAATTATTATTTGTATTTAATGATCTTTAACGTCCTTGAGAGAAAATAATTAAAGATATTTTTTCTATTATTATTTATAAAATTTCAGTAGATAATTTCAAATGGTTGATAATCACTCACTGTAGTATTATTAGGTGACCAATAAAATAACCAAGTCTTTGTCATAATAACTCTATTTGCAGATGATACTGCACACTTTTGCTTTTATTTTGGAGCATTTTTGTTGTATTGTGCTTGCTTGCTTTTCTGTTACTTACAATTATATTTTATAGTTTTATTGAAATCTAAAATCCACCACATAAGCACTAATAAACTCAAATGTGAAAATACACATCTTCTTTTAGATTTTGTGATTGTATCTGAGTATATTATTCCCAGTTGGCTATAATGAAAACTATCTTATATGTACAAGTCCAACTTCTATTTGAAGCATAAAATATACTATATTATAAAATCTATTAAATGTGTTCTTTAAAAGGGCTATTATTTTTCTTACCACTGTACATGAAATACATTTATGTCCCCTAAACTTGAAAACACTTTAAAGCAGAGCAAGAAATAGGGGATTTAGAATGGCCAGCACATATGTGTTGGATAAATGAATTTGTGTGGATGGTATAGTCCAAGGAGGGAAAAAAGAAAAAGAAAATCAGGAGACCAGTGGCTGAGCCCTAGGAAATACCAACATTTAAGGAGTGAGAGGAGAAAGGATGGCGTCATGGAGAGAGAACCAAAGGTATGAGAAGAAATTAAGGAAGGAGAGTGTTTTAGGTGAAGGGGGGTGGCAACAGAGGCAAATGCAACCCTGAGGTTTCAGCATGACAAAATTGAAAGCCTTTGGACTTGGGAATATTGAGGATCATCTTGAAAATACCAGAGCCTCTCAGTGAATGTAGGAAAGTGGAATTTAGATGGTATAAATGTAGACATTTGCTTGGTTGGATTAAATATTACATAAATAAAATAAAGATAGAATGGTACACAGGATCAAAGTATGGTTATATGTCTTTGAAATTATATTTTTAGAAAAAAATTTTTCCTAAAAATAAAAAAGTAATTTATACTAACTGTAGAAAGTTTGGAGGCTATGAAAAATGATGAACAAAAAAGTCAAACTAATCCAAAATCCCATGACTAAGAGATTATTACTACAGTAAACTTTTGCTTTATTTCCTTCCAGACTTTTTTCTACATAACTCGTTTATGAAGTTGAGTTCATTCTAATGTACAGCTGTGTGTGCTTTTACATTTCTCCCTACATTGTACATGTGTCAATGACTGTTTTAGAAAAATGTATGAATTTAGTGTACATCTTTAACTTTGGGGGAAAGAAATGTCTGATGACTAATCATTAAAGGTACAAGAAAAAGAGACAAAGCACTAGGTTAATGTCCTAGAGGTGATGGAAGGAACAGAATCAGGAACACGGAAGAAGAAAATAAGAAATGTGCTAACACAAATACATTTGTGGAGGGCAGGAATCGAAGCTGAGTGAGTTTGCACACTTTTTAATGGCTGAGAGTGGAAAGAGCGTTTAACTATGAACAAGTAAACACACTGTCAGGTAGAACACAGGGCTCAGTGAAGGCATTTCCATCAGTTACTCTTAGGAAACTCGACTGGAGGAGAAACTGAAGTATTGAAGACTTTGCTTGACAGATAAGTAAAATGATGAGGGTGTAAAATATTAAAAGTTCTAAAAACAATAATAAATGATAAACAAGGATTCCAAGATACATCGAAAAGCAATAGAAAGAAAATGGAAGACTCAAAGGCTGGGACATTTCTGTGAGGTTGAAGAAATCATGCAGCAGTTGTGAGAGATGAAAAAAAAATAGAAATTATGGTCAGAATAGGATATTAGAGTAAAAGCTCTAAGATGAAGAATAGAATTAGATGGTAACAAGGTCCATGCGTGGCCATGGGGATAGAAGCCCAAGAACAGAGAAGATTAAAGGATGCTGGAATACAACAACAGGAGTGAGTGAGCCTAAATGTAAACTATGGATTTGGGGTGATAATAATGAGTCAGTGTAGATTCATCAATTGTAACAATGTACCACTCTGGTGGGGGATGTCTATAATGAGGGAAGCCATGCGTGTGGGGGGGTGGGGTATATGGGTAATCTTTGTAACTTCCTTTCAGTTTTACTGAGAACCTAAAACTACTCTAAAATAAAGTCCATTAAAAAAAAGAGAGATACTGGACAAAGGAATATGAAAAGTCATGGTATCGGGAGTCAAGGGCCTAGACCCTGAAATTACCTAGGTGGTTGGCAAGTAACGAGAAATAAGGGAAGATGGTGGGTAAATGGGGTGTCCACTGAATGTGAAGTAGGGACTAGTAGTAGTTATATAATATTTAAAAAGAAGGTGGTAGGTGATATAACAGCTAAGTGAAGATTACACACCAAAGGCCATTAGAAATAGAAAATGAGAGGTCAAAAGAATAATAGTCTAGGAGGACAGTTAAAGCTTGCTCTTTTAATAAATATTTAAAGGATTGAGTGACTGTTTTGTCCTATAATTTTAATCTTTGTCACTTTACTTTGAGTTACGTTCAAATGTGTTAAATTGTCCTTAAATATTTTCATTATACTGCTTCTACTCAATTCAATTATCTTTCCCCCTACATAATATATTGAATGACTTTTCTTTACCCCTTCTTTTGTAATGCTGCTGAAACTAATCTGAAATTGACCACAGAGAGCAGGAATTATTTTGTTCCTAACCAGCCTAACAATACAGGTGAGATAAACCATACTTTGAACTCCCCCCAAGAGATTGTATTTGTTTCATTTTGTAACATCTTTGTAGCAGGTGTTGTGTCTCAGAAAGGGGCTTCTTTTCTTCATACACTTTGTGCAGCAATGGGAAAAAATGCTATTTATGCAACTTTTAAATTTAAAAAGCTCTATTCATTTATAATTACAGTCTAATATAAAGAAGGGTTGAGGGTTGAAAGAAATGCTTTTCCCAATGCTTTTCTGTTTAATTTGAGCAGCACTCCAGCGTAATTTCTTGTTCTTTCCCACTATCTTGTTCCCTCTTATGCATGTGTTGAAACTCTCCATCAATCTTTATAAGGAACAATTTTCTTTCTTTCTTTCTTATTTTTTTCAAGCAGCACTCTATCAGGGTGTTAAATTCTCACATTCAAGCTGTTTTACCCGGATAGAGTATGTCTGATTCTAAAAGCAAGGGCCAGCCCCAGAGATATGTCTTTCTCAGTGGCTAGTCATACCTTTTTCTTTTAAAAAAGGTGATGCATTACACCAGGAATTGATATGGTGAGGATACCAAAATTGTACCAGAATTATGGGCTTTCCATCATTTAAGTTTACCAACATTCCACACTAGAGTTGAGGCGATTAAAAGCGTCTTCACTGTATTTGCAGCCAATATACAGTAGATGGTACTGGCTAGACAGCTTATACTTACGGGCATTTTCATTTTCATCTATAATAAAGAAAACTAAATGTGTAGTCCATGTGTAGACTCTTCAAATGACAGACTATAATCGTCCTTTTGCAGCCTTTATAATATCTGTTGTCAGGCTCTTCTGAGAGACTTCTAATAGGGTCTTGGCAAGATGCCACAGGCAAGCACTTCCACTGCAGCTGATTCATTAATGCCTTTGGGGTTGCATTACAAATCCAGTCACCCCTGAGGTCTGGTGGGAAGGTCTGCCAAGGTTCAGCTGGGATTGCCTATTAGCCCATTGAACTCCCCTGAGTCCTAGAGACTCAAGAGTGGGTTTCATCCAAGCAACACAGGGAAGAGAGACATGATATCATGGTCTCTGCTGGGCAGGTAGGTTATATACACTTCATCCCAAGAAGGGTAATTTGAGGAGAGAACCATCACAACCACTTCTTACTTCCTATTGCTGTTGCTGTAGTGTAGAAAGCTACAGTTTTTAATTTAAGTGATAAATTTAATGATTGAAAGAAGCAATGTCTTTATGATGTGACTTTATTTCCTTCCATGTACATAGCAAGGATGCACATGATCTACATTAAATAAGCACTGCTTTCCCTTTTCCCATTGTTCTACTTCGGTGTGTGCGTGCGTGTGTGTGTGTGTGTGTGTGTGTCACATGTGAAGGACCAATGCTTATTTTGTTCACTACTGTGTCCCTAGAGTCTAGAACAAGGACAGCTACATATACAATAATAATTGTGAAATAAATGTTTGTGTTGGTGACTAACCTGAATGCACAAATAGATTTAAGGGGTGAGCCTCTGGGAAGGTGCTCAGGTTGCTAATCTATGGGTTGCTAAAACATCACTGAGGTGAGATGAGTCAAATTCAATGATCAGAAGCTTACTCAGGGGGACAGGAATCAATGTGATGAAGTACAGGATGACCCCTTCTACAGGGACAGTCTCAAAGAACAGTAGACCATCAAGGATGTGAATTTGGTTACCTGCAGGGCAACTTTGTAGAGTGGGAAATGAAATATGGGACAAGAGCAGAATGCACAGTGGTTGAGTGGCTGGCTGGCCCTTCCTTCCACCAGCTGTCCTGCTTCATCACTCCTTCTGTACAGAGTTCACTCTCTCTCTAAATAAGTGAGGAGGAGTTCATATGGGGAGGTAAGAACTTCAGCCCTTGTATGCTTAAGGAGAAAAAGAGGAGAAACTCTTAGCTCTAGTTTCCTCATGTAGCATTTTATTCTACCCTAACAGTTATGTTTTCAAGCACAGTCAATACACATATCTATTTATTTTCTACTTGTAAGATTTCCTTTCAGTGACATTGTATTTGTCCCAACTTCATATAGGACACTTTTAAATTCTCTCATAGTCTTCCTCCCACCTTCCACTTCTCTGATTAATCGTTGCCTTTGTGTACTTTCTTTTAACTTTTCTCCAGTCTACTTGCCACCATTTCCTAAAGACCTGGGGAAAACTACTTAACTTGTTTTAGCCTCAGTTTCCTTAAATGTAACATTAGATTAATACTAATGACTTTGTAAGGTTGTATTGATGTAGAAAAATAACAGAGTGACTGTCTCCTATTAGATGCTCTGTAAATGGTAGTTAGGGTTAGTGAGGAGGAGGAAAGGGAGGAGTAGGATGAAGGAGGTAAGGTGTAACTAAGATGTAACAAGTTTCCATTCACAAGTGACACAGGCAACACAACAGTTTAGACATTTTGGGGACCAGCCTGGATATGTGCTTGGTGTGATGAGTATGTCGTATCCCATTGGCTTATGGGATCGGCTTATGGCAAAACTATGTAAAGCCACCCTTTAGGAAAAAAGACATAAAGCTCACCTGGTAGCCCTGCCCTGGGCCATGCCTCCATCCATGAGCCCTCTAGAATGCCAGGTCATCTAGGGGAACTGTCTTTAAAACATTGTTGTTTTTTTACTCCCTTAAAATCTTTTTTATTTATTGTATTTTTTATTTTTTGCTTTTGGGGAAAAATGGATATATAAAAAAATAAAACAAGGATTGATTCAAAAAAAATCATTGCTCTGCACACAATGCTGTATTCTTTTTTGTGAGATTGGAGGACATTGATCAGATTTTACAATTTCATTAAAAACATGCCATCAGTTTTTACAAAAAAAGAAATAAATCTTTAAAAGAGATGATTGCTTAATTAATCATGGGATAAAGAGAGATTGATGCTAAGAGCTGTTTTACAGATTAAGAAAAGTAGAGCAGGGACTGGCTGGCTCTGAGAACTAGAGTTATTTACTTTCAAATGGAGCATTTACTGAGATAAGCTAATTCTCCCTTTGGTGATATTCCATTGCATCTAAGTGAACTGGGTTCAATTTACCATGGTTATGTAGTAAGGTGAGTTACTACTATGTAACACTTCACACAGTTATGGGCTCTTAGATGAAATTATACTTTTAATTTGCATAGTGCCCAAAGGACTTAACCCACCCGCTGTGTGCTAAAGTGGCACTAGGAGCTTTTCCTCCTTTTGCAAATGATGAAAATTGAAGCTCAAATATGGTATGTGCTTTACCCCAAATCATGCAACTATTTAGAATAGTAAGGGTTTAAAAATACAATTTTGGTCCATGAGCTCTGTAATCCTTAACCTGGGAACTATGGATTCCTAGAAAATCCATGGATAGGCTTTTGATAACTTGAGCTCCAGAATTATAGAAATATTAAGTGACTATGTGTACAGACATATGGGGAGGAAAAGGGTCACAGCTTTCTATGACACCCAAAAGGTTAAGAGCCAAAAGTAAACTCTCCGAGGGCTAGTCTAATTCTGAGTGGAGTACCCATCTAATCTCAAGGAGATATGTAATTTAGATGGCTACAAATCAGAAATATTTTCAGGGGTTCTGACACCAATATTGACAGAAGAGACAGATTTAACACTTGGTTCCTTGAGGTCAGCTTTGTGGCTATTGTTAATAAGATACACATCAAGCTGTTTCTTCCTTCATAGGTTAACAAGGTCTAGGACTCCTGGACCACCAAAATCAACACTTCTGTCCTTGAAGTATATATATTTAGAATCCTGTGGCTTAGTACCTCTTATTTTTTAATGTTAATATAGTTAATAATGTGAACAAACATTTGTGGATTATATACTATGGACCAAGCTGTAAGGGATAAAACAAAATGTAAGATAGACTCCTTTATTCTCAGTTTGTAAAATTTGACTGCAGAGAAGCACATTAAAGTTTAAATAATATCTGTTTTATGTAACAGTGTTAAAAGAAAAATATTACACAATGAATTGATCAGTGAGTTAGTCCTGAAATATTTAGAATGCAGAAAGTAACAAAGAATTCTAACAAATGCAGGAACCAGTGTATATAAACCTCTCAATGGCAATTAGGAAAATGAACATCCCATAGGACAAAGAAAAGGCAATTGAAGATAGCCCTGGCTTTCACAGAGTGAGATGGGAAACCATTGGAGGCTTCTGACCAGAAGAGTGAAATGTTCTGACATACATTTTTATAGAATCACAATGATTGACTTGATGAGAAGAGACTGAAAGGGGATAAGGACATGTTAGGAAGACCAGTAAGGGAGCTATATAGCAAATCAGCAAAAGATAATAGTGACTTGGACTACTTTGTAACTCAGATTTTTGTACCTTCATATTTTGAAGGTAGTGTTGGCAGAATTTACTTAGGACTTTGATATGGGGTATAAGAGAAAGAGAGGCATTGAGGATGACTCCAAAGGTTTTGGCTTGACCCACCAGAAATAGGGAGTTGCTGTATCTTGATAGGAGGAAGAGAAATGGGTTTTAGGAGATGAAGAATTTGGTTTAGAATATATTAAGTTTAATATACTAAGTTTATTTGACATCTAATAGATGATTATATGAGTCTATAATTCAGGAACAAGGTCCAGATAGGAGATGTGATTTTGAGAACTATCAGTGTAGAGACAGTATATAAAGGGTTAAGGCTGGATAAAACCACCTAGGGAGAGAAAAGGAAAGAAGGCAAGGGAATCAACTGCAATTATTTCACTATGATTGAAGTCTGAAAAGTGAACAAAAGCATGATAGAAGGTAAAAAAGTCAGAGACCTAAGTAGTGGCTAGACCATGGAGGATCTCATATGCTATATAATTAATATAAGAATTTTTCCTATAGGCAATGGGATGCCACTGCAGAATTCTAAAGGAGAAAGTAACATGAGCAGATTTGCATTTTAAAAAATTAGACAAGGCAGAGACTGATTAGAAGAGGGTAGTCCTGGCAGAAGGGAGCCCAGAAGAGAAACCATGATGACAGTCTACAAAGAGACAGTGAGGATGCGGATGTGTCACCAGCAAGGGGGACAGACAGATTTGAGCAAAGTTTGTAAGGTGTATTGACATAACTCAACCATTTTGATAGGAAGAGTCCCACATTTCCTTCCTAGATAACCAACTGGATGACAGAACAATTTACTGGAATGAGAATCAAGTGCAATGAGGACAGGGCTATGGAAGAGGAGGGGAGATGTGAACAAGTTGAATTGGCTATCTCATTGCTGACGCCCAGTGGCCTGTTGAGCATATGGACCTGGAATTCTGAGCAAAGGTCTCAACTAACCAAAGTTGGTCATCAGAAAACAAGTCTCGATAGGAAGGGAAGAGAACTAAATTAGGAACACTGGCATTGCGGTTTCTAAAGCAACAGAAGCCAACAAGGGGACCTGAAGGGTGATTAGATGGGGTGTGGCCTGATGAGATTTAGGGACGCACAAATAGCCTGAGACATTGGCTATATTGGGGGACGGAGTGGTAGGAGTAAAAGCAAAAGTGTAAGGTCTTGAAAAAAATAAAAATACAGAAAGAGGTCTATGTAGAAAGTGTACACAGCTATATTGAGGCATTAAAATGTGAAAGAAAGGGAACGTACATGGATGTAAGGGGGCCAAAAGAAAAGGAGGAGCATTGTGCTCTCCTCCTGCCATTTATACGAGATCACCTTTGTCTAAATATAGACGGTGTTCAAATTAAGACAAGGCTTAACTTTCATGCGAGTCAGTGAAGAGCTATGCCAGGGTCTGTGAGGTTCCCCTGAACACTGACAGTCAAATGACTTTCAATTACGGGCTGCTACAATCTGGGGGAGAAAAGAGAGAGAAATGTATAGCAATATTTTCCAAATATATATGAGAACATTCATTTTGACTAAAACTCAACCCATCAGTGAATTTTTACCAAGCACCTCTATATGTTATGTTTTGTGTTAGCCACTGGGTGTTTTTGCTTACTAAAGGACTGACTCCTGAATGTATCATGATTGCATTTCTGTTTCTTACACCCATTGTTGTGTTCTCTTCTATAATTTCAGTAAGTACCCAGGAGGGCTAAAAGACGTACTAGAGAAAATAGTGTTATATGGATCTGCAGGAGTGTACATGCACCCTGGCCTCAACCCAGCTCTGTCCTGGGGGCATGTGTTGGGATTGCTTTACGAATCAGGCTATGATGTTTCTGGTTGTTCAATAATTAAACCTTCTGCTACAAGAACCAAAATGAATCTGTTCATGATTATTCCCACACTCATAGCCAGGTCCAGGGTTTCTGCCCTGTGATGTAAAAGACTTAGATGTCCTTTTTGTGTGTGTGGACAAGGTGGAAAGAAACAGCTGTCTTCTGTACTAGGTTTCATTACATGCAAATGTGTTATGGAACCATGGAAGAAATCACCCAACTTTCTGTGACCTCTCTTCCTATATATGATAATGACTTTACCTAATATTTTACTTCTCTTTAGCTGTATTATCAATTCCTGATTATAGTTTAACTTCAAAATTATAAATTAGTAGGTGTGCACTCTCATCAGTCTATGATCTGTTCCCAGAAAGCTTTTATTCAGGGTACGTATTTCCTTTCAGAAATTACATTAAAGCAGAAGCAGTTCTTGAGGAGAAAAAAAAAATCCAGGGTCATGATGGAATATTTAGAGTCAACTGTAATAACGTTTTAACTCTAGAACTTTCAAAAATTTAAAAGATGCTTTATAGAGGAAATAATGAAGGCAATGATGCATTGATTCTGTACATTGAAGCAAGTACGGGTGGCATTGTTTTGGCACAGAGAGCTGCACAGCTTCCTCTATCATCCAGAGTGAAAAATGAAGAGAAGGTTCACAAAAGGGAGCGCTGCTGCTCAGGGCCACGCTGATGGTTCACTATTGCGATTCCTTGGAAACTTCCAGTCGTTTTCATTACAGATAGTTTTGAACTCTTATTTTTAGCCATAGTTGCCAAATTCTGCGAGCCCTATAATATTCTGCACCCTAATTAGTTTGGAAGGCTATAATTGCTTAAGTTTAAACCAGCCTAGAAAGGCTGCCAACTCATCTGACCAGGAGTGAGAAGGAAAGTTGAAGAAATGGCTACATATTACCACTTGCTCATTTATTTAATTTAGTCTTTTGACCCAATCACGACTTTAATACCAAAATAAAAAAATTCACAACACAGAAGGGGCTTCTTTTAGAACAGCTAGGAGCTGGCTTTACTTCTTCAGACACAGCGATTTCATGTTTGAGCGGTCCTGTTGATGTTTAGAAATTAAGCAGAGGCTTCCTGGCACGACCCTAGGAGGTCAGGCCTACTTCAGATAAGATCTGCAAGGTCAGTGATGAAAAACTGCTTTATAAGAGAACCATTCTAATACACTATTAATGGGATTTGGCATGTGAGAAGCCCTACTTATTGTTCAGGGGCATTTTTGTGTAAGTTTAACAAAAATCTAGAAAATAAAGAAATATGTGTGCACAAGAACAGTTAGCACTGTGTTCAGAATTTTTCAGTAAGCTCAAAATTTTATTAGGTAATAAGATCTTACGCACATTTCCGCTTGCAATATGAAAAATGTGAGACCCATCATGTTTCATTAATTGTCTCTGTGCATTCTCTGTATAATGTGGCTGTTTGGTGTTTCCCCTACTCTAATCAGTTGTTTTACTATAAGCACAAAGAGGAAGGATGTATTCAAGACCACTGCAGAATCATATAGGAAGTGGCTTATATTGGTTATAGCTACCCCTTCCTGAAATTTTTTTCACCAGCCTTGCCTGAATGCATGTATCAAGAAACTTTATATGATTTTAGAACTAAACTGCTCAACTTTTTATAGCATCACCACACTTTCTACTTTTCTCTGTAGCAGTTATCCTTCATCCTGGGGGCTTCTAGGAAAATACAAAACCAGGTTGCTAAGGTTTGACTCTATGCTGGACAGAAAATGATTACAGCTTTTGTGAAGTTGTTCTCACTCTTCTGATGAAATGCATGAACGTAAGTCTAGGAACACAAGGATCATGTAGAGTTTAATCTTTCCTAGTTATTGTTGGATGCTTTATTGTAAGGATCAACACAAACTTTCAAGGTGTTTATTGATTGCATCGTCATCATAGATTGCAAGATAAATTTCACCAGTCAGAAAGCAAGGATGGAACTTATTATACATGTTATTTTGAATAAAAGATATGATGTGTACTTTTATTGTCATGCCATCCAAAAGATTTCTTTTGTTGGGAAAGGTTTTTCATTTCAGCCCATTACTCCCGGTAATTCCTCCTCTTACCTGTAGACTTAATGTGTCCTCACCATCACCAGCTCCTTTAGCCTCAAGTCAATGCCCAACCCTGTTCTGACTCCAATTTGTCTCCATCTTCCTGATAATGAGGAACACAAATTACACAGCCACTTTCCGAGATGGACTACCAGAGCCAAGTGGAGGCACTGCTTCCTCTGTCCCATGGCCCCTATTCCATGACTCCCTTTGAGTGCCACCTCAATGATAAAGGGCATCATTGTGCAGACACCCAATGAGAAAGCCCAGGATTGACTCTTGTAGGAAACTAACTCCCCCTCACCAATATTCGGTGTGACATTGAAGGACATTCCATTTTTGTGCTCCTCAATTTCATCCAGATAATACATATTCCTAAACTTTTCAACTCCCTTCACTCTTCATCCCCTATCAAAATCAGAAGCAAAGAACTAAGCTGAGAATGGTCACAGTCCAGTTTCTGAAATTTCTGAGTACAAAACTGCTGGGCCTCTTAGCTCCCTGACGTGCCCTTTGCCCCAGACACTTCGCCTCAATGTCATTAAACACATGATAAAGTCTCCAGTCTCGTCTCCAGCCGGCGTGCTGGCTGTATCCCCCATGGCCACCATTTGGGCTACTCCAGACAAAAGGGGGCAGTGCTGAATGAGATAAAACACACCCAACGCGCTTTGAAATCCCCAAAGACAGATGCTTTATGAATCCCAGGCATTATTATTATCTGTTCTGCGGCTGCCTGTCGTGACGAAGCCAGTCCAGGTTGAACATCTGCAGCTTCAGTGTCCCCTCACGAATGTATTTTTTACTTTTTCAAGCTGTTGCCCATTAACTTTTTGCTAATATTTCTGATTACTCTGTGCCTCTTTATTTAAACACTTGGTTAGTATTGGCGCTTGTCACCCTTCTGTCTTGGCAGATGTCACTTAGCACTCTTTATAAATCAGCAACACAGTCGAGCAACACTGAATACCTTCTGTGTGCCACCTCACTTTTGGATATGTTAGAATTTAGTCCCACCACTTAAAAATCAACTTAATAAAGCATTATACCGCTTTCAACTCTATTGAAGTCAATTTGGGTTAGACTGAAGGCTGAATTTTAAGAATTTCCAAATGTTTTGCTAAAATTAAGCTGTAGTATATTCACTGGGCTTGTCATCAGTTATTCTTGCATCTGCTCCTCAGCTACAAACTTTGCACACTGTTTTATGCTGAGAATGGAAATCAACCTATGCTATTTTTCTTGCAGACTACTTTTATAGTAGAATTCTGCATTAATTTTGTCCCCTTCTGTTACTGAGGGTTGAAGAGCCTGACCTCCAAAGCAACAGAAAAACAAATAGCTTTTTAAAAATAAAAACCCTTGAATGATTGTCAAATGATTTGATACATTTTTTAACTAATTGCCTACATACCAGCAGGCTTTTCAAGGGCCCTTGTTTGGGCGCAATTAAAAACAGGCTCTGGTTATTGTGTTTAATCTTTGTTTCACAATGAGTCAAAGACATAGTATAAAAATAAGAACAGGAGGCAGCACTTTAGTCTCACTGTCACTTCTGATCCATTCTGTTCACCAATAGCAGTCTTCTGACTTCTCAGCTCATGTGGGCTCATTCCCCCCATTCCTCCTTCCTCAGGAGCAATCCTCCCTCTCCCACACTGATACTCTAAGGATCAGTGAGTTAATATTTCTAAACAATTGGGAGCCCTGCAATGAGATGCACTGTACCAAAATCAATAATCACTTTGTTTGCAACATCTAAACCTTTTCTTCTATCCTTCCCCTCATCAGAGTGACAATTCTAAGAGTTATTTATTCCATTATTCAAATTCTTCTTGATAGTGAAATGCCTTAAGATTCAATAGACTAATATTTTGGTCATCTACAATAGAAATCTGTGTTTCCCATATGTTGCAGAACCAGATGGTTCAGGTTGGTCTTTTATTTGTCAGGCTCAATATAAAACACTGTGCTCTGTCTCAGGGTTTTAACAAAGGCCATCCACTCTCCCTTCTCTCCCCCCAACCCCCCACTCCAGGGTCTGACAACAGGCTGAACCAAGAGATGAGCAACTTCTCAGCTGCTGGCCACCGAAGGCACTCTCAGCATGGCCAGCCCCCACTTCTGTCCCTGCTGGCTTTTTATGCAAGCCCTTGATTGAGAATGGTCCAGCTGGGCAGCCTGCTAGCTCCTTTAACCCATTCCTGTCCTGCACCTCTTTTAGGCTTGGCTCTCTTTTTGATCAGAGCTGCCATTTTAGTGAGCCTACATTGAGCATTTACCCTTGCCCTGCTCTTTTATACCTTAAGTGCCCAATCCCAATGTAAACAGAACTGAAAGGAGTTAGTAATGGTGCATCTACTATGTGGTAAATGCTGCGCTAAATCCTTTAAATTGTCATGATATCATTTAAGACACAACCACCAAAGAGGAGGTGTGATCAAACCCATTACATAGAAAAGGAAACTGAGGCTCAGAGATATTGGGTAACTTGTCACACATCCAGTAAGTAGTAAAACAGGATTCCCACATATATGTCAGACTCCAATACCATGCACACAGCTCCCCTTAAACAGTTAGAGGCTGAAATACCAACACACACAACAAATTCCAAGCATTCTTGAACCTTGGATTATTTGTCTATCATCTTCAATATCCCTAAATTTTGCCAGAGAGGTTGTACATTTCTGAGAGAGACTTTTGGCTCTCAACAGTAAAGGGAGGAAGAGCAGTAAGTAACCAATCAGAAGTAGCTTTCAGAAGTCACTGAATGAGCATTGGAAAGGTGGTTGTTTTGCTCTTAAAGAGATGGAGGCTTAGGTGGATTTGAACAGAGAAGTGTCCTGGTGTGATATAGACTTTGATCAACTCTGCCACTGAGTTGAGCACAGCCTGCAGTGAGGCAAGGACAGTGGCAGGTGGGTTAGTGAGGAGGATATTGCCATGAATGTAAGTGGGAAGCCAAGAGATAATGGCAGCTTGAGCCAGACTGGAGGTGATGATTGGTGGTTAGATTCCAAATACATTTTGAAGATAGAAAAAACAAAATTTTCTGGCACACTGACTTTCATAGATTCTGTCGTATACTGTTCATGGCTACCTCCCCAGCTAGACTATAAGTCTTTAAAGTAGGAATGACATGCCTTACTCTTCCTCCAGGCTACTTCATAAATTCTGTGTTGGACATGGTCTGAGGTACCCAGTGAAGGATGGATTGAGTAATTCTTTCATGATTTTTTCCTCCCAAATTCTCTCCTCTTCCATCTACATGATGCTCTTTGATTTTAAAGAAGACACTGTTAATGCTTTAGTATAAAGGCCAAAACCATTACTTTTGGCAGGAACATGTAGAAAACATTACCCAAGTAGATCCATTAAGAAGCCTGAAAATTCACTTAATGCTGCATAGAATTCCCTGTCTAGCTAATACTCTTCACTAAATTCTATTTTCCCATTTAGCACCTATCATGCATCAGATGCTTCCAGATGCTAGGAATTCAAGAATGGAAATACCAGGATCTCAGACTTCAAGAACTAACAGGGAAAACAAACGGTAATTAAATAGATTTCTCAAACGCAAAATGATAAGTTGTGTAATAATATGAGAATGTATAAATTGTCCGAGCAAATACAGAAGAGGGAACATTCAGACTTTTCCTAGGCTAGGGATAAAATAGTGTTTTCCAGTTTGTTTCACTCACCATCCATTTCCTGATAACACACCTTTCCCTGAAAGCTGTTGCAGATACTAGCTACAGCTCAGCATATCACAGCAGAACATGTGAGAAACCCAAAACTGCACGGCGGCATAAGAAATCATCTAAAAGAGACTGTCACTTCAAAGCTGGGAAAGATATTGGAGAATATCTTGTTTAACACCACATTGCATATAAGAGGCATCTAAGACACAGAGATGTTAAGTGACTTCCTCAAGGACACACAGCTGAAGGGTATGGTCTTAGAGTAAGGACTTGGATTTCAGATGCTAAGTGTTATATTCTTATGTTATCTCATGGGATGCGTCAAGTACATTCCATTTTTTGTTCGTTACCTTTTTCCTTTAAATTTATTCTTTAATTTGGCTTATCCTGACTTTTTATTCATTTATTCCAAATATATATTCTATAACTTCTATGTATCAGGCACTGCTCTAGGTATGACAGCTATTATGCTGTTGACTCTCAGCTCCAAATTCACACTTCTACACTCTGTTGTGTGCCGTGATGTTCTTTTATGTTAATTTATCTGTTGTGAAACAGAAACTGATATGGTGTCTGTGTTCTTGACTGGCAGCCCTAGTGCATCTTTTCTGGGTGCTAAAATACAGAAGTAAGCAAAGCAGGCTCATTTCCTACCATCTCAAAGCTTATGGTCTAGTCTAAGACACAGACACTAATTAACTGATTACAGACGGTGATAGTGACACTGAGGAAAAATGCATCTGGAAGTAAATGTTCAGAGCATGAGTTGTGTGGTCAGAGAGATTCCCAGAAGAGGCTGCACCCAGAATAGACTTGCCCCTGGAGCTGCTCAGGTCAATACTCAGTGGAAGAAAGAAAGGAGGAACCATGACACATTGGAACAGCTGAAATACAGCTGGTGGGGCTAAAGTCAGAGAGCTGTTTGATTTCCTTTTATTTACCTTAAGAGAGAGAAATTTAGACTTAGGCTTCACAAGAACATGCTGTAGTAAACGTTTTAATTTGGTGAAATAATCTTTTGTCTCTGGGCTGCCTGAGCTTGGTGTGTAAAAGCTACGTACCAGAAATGCATGTTTTCATTAATTTTTTTTCAGGATTTTGTCCTTATATAAAGCCCCTTAAAGATCTTTAATTATGCAGGTATACGTTCTGTAATCTTTTCCAAAAGGGGCTTTAATATATGAATATATATGTTGATTTCATTAAGATTTAGATATATTAGCTTTTTTTTAAATTTATTCATTAGAATATTTTCAAAATACATTCTTAGAGATTATTTTTAGAGAAGAAATAGTCACTTTATATGAATAATGAAAATATCCCATTTGCATTGAAAAAATATATATGTATATGTATGTGTGTGTGTGTGTATATCTCAATTTGTTTAATGGAGCTTAGAGGGCAACTGGAAGTTTAGAGGAGGGAGAAGGGACATGTTGTCCTATTGTAACAGCCTGTTAACTGGTGTTCTGCCTTGAGTTCATATCTACATACATGCCCACATACACACCCCATCCGCTCTCCACCCAGTCATCAGCTTACTCTTAATTAAGCCCTAGTTTTATATTATACTCTCTTTGGCTACATAGTCAAGGCCTTCCATGATAGCATAAAAGGTTTTTTTTCTTCTTTCTAAACTTGCTTCTAAGGTATCTTCCACATGTGTGTTTTAATATGGCTATACATTAGATTTACCTTTAAAAAAAATTCTGATACCCAAACCTCACTCCAAACCAATTAAATCAGAATTTCTGAGGGTAGAACCCTAACATCTATATATTTTTTAAAGCTCTCAGATGGTTCTAATGTGCAGCCAGAGTTGGGACCTACCAAATTCAAGTCTGATGTGACAGCAAGACTGGACTACTTATCACTGTCCTTTCCCACATCTCATAGGCACTGTTTTTATTTTAATATTCCAACTTACTGATACCGATTGGCTTGAGTTTTGGTGGAGGTAATATCTGAATAAATCTCTCCTCTAAATATTACTTCAGCCATAAGTTTCATTATAATTTTTAGATAGCTAAGACCATTAAAGAGTAGTTTTATCTTAATTAAAGTAGTGTAGGTACTTCTAAATATTTTCAGTATATTCTTCTACATTGGATATTATTCAAAGTTGGTCCTACATCCAGAGTAGCATTAGATACTCATACTGTGGTAATAAACACAAAAACAGGAGTGATGTGAAACTGAAAATCATGCTTATAAGTCTGGATTTTCACATGTCTATACCTGAAGCAGCAATTGAACAAGCCAATATTAATGAGGGTGGAAGAATGCATTTGGTGCCAGAAATATTAAAGAGCACAGTACAGCACTGAATGCAGTGTCTGGCATAAAACTGGTGATCAATTCATGTTTGCAGGCAGTATGAATGAATGGACAAATAAAGGACCCACATTGCCTGTATCTTATATCCCTTATAGACTCATGGTGCTTATAAAATAAATTAGCTGTATGACTTTGAGCAAGGCCTTTAACCTTCCAGCTTTCAATTTGCTCATCCATAAAATTGGCAGTGGTGTGAGGAAGGAGGATGAGTTTGAAAATCCCTTCCAGCTCTAAGAGTTTTTTTTAGTTTAGAACGATTCTTGCTCAAATCTTACTCTTCACATTGACAAATATTTCATAGGAAATAAAAGCACATACATTGCTTAACAAATTTAAAAATAGCTTGTACCCTCTGAATTTAGTTAATTTGGAATGCTTCATATCCTTGGTTTTCCTTCATCTCTGTGTCATTTCCCCAATGGGCCTGAGCTCTATCAGGAAACAGTACCACAAAAGTTGGCTGCCTCAAGCTCTGCTCTTGCAGGAAGCCAAGCTAAGGCACAAACCACGTGCTTCATATACCTGCATATTTAGCCCTGGAACAGAATCATTCTTTGTCAGTCTTGTCTAGTACATTTCTTACAACTGAGATTTATTTTTTTAACTAAATATAATTATCAATTCTACCAAAGTTTAGTTCAGTTCTACAAAGATGTAAAAATTGTATACTGTATCCAAGACTTTGTATTAAAAACTGAGAATACAAAACAAATAAGGACACTATTGAATACTATGCAGTAGTAAGAATCACATTTTGGATTTAAGAATCATGGTTTAGAATCATGAGAAAATATTCATGACATATTTTAAGTGAACAAAGCATTCCACAAAAAGGATTGCACTGGAATTTTGCTCCTGCTTAAGAGGGATAAAGTCACAAGAAAAAGATGTTCTCATTGTAAATATGACACAAAGCTAGATAATACTCAAAATTCATTGTTTTAACCCATCAAAGAGCTGAGGTCACAAGCCAATAGGTGACCTGAATTCCAAAGGTTGACAAGCTCATCCAAGAAGAGACGGGACACAAAATTTGGCAGAGCATGGGAGGAAGAGAAAGCCTCAATAAAAGTTAGTAGGGAGAGAAGGCATGAAACCTGAAAGGCCAAGTGTATACTAATGTGACTGTTTAAAGAGCTGGGAGCTCCAGGCAGAAGGGAAGTTCACATTTGTTTGCCAATAATGTTCTATTAGGTTCCATAAGATACTGAGGAGAAAGACAAGAGGCCTCCTCAGTGTTCAGTTATGAAGGGCCTGTCTAGGTTTATGAATGGAGCAGAAATACCTGATGAAACCATCCATACCCTGGGCCCTGCATGAGTATAAGGCAGTAATTAGCTGCCACTGGGCACAAATTCACCTGAGCTATGGACCTTCCTCTTATACAAGACCAAAAGCAATCTACCACTGTAGGTGTGACACTTCTCTGACACAAATAGAAAGTCATATGATTCTGGGGAAATACATAATCTGACAGGTCCATTATCTATTAAGAAAATCAATGAAAAATAAAAATATTTCCCATAAAGATAATCCCAGGCCTGGAAAACTACACTAGAAGACTTCCTCTTTTAGTCTTTACCATATCAGCAGACCAAAGGAGGAAGACCATATAACTATCTCAAAAAAGTGTAGAAAAAGAATTCCACACAATGCAAATCCATTTATAATAATAAAAAAATCTAAACAGACTAAGAAAAGAGGAAAATTTCTTTAAATTATTAAAAGGCATCTAAAAAATGTATCGGCTAACATTATACTTAATTGTGAAAGAAAATATTCCCCCAGGATTGAAAGCAGAATAAAGATACTCTGACTTGTATCCAAATATATAAAGAACTCTTATCACTCACTAATTACACCTAATAAAAACATAGTCAAAATATTTGAACACATACTTCATATCTATCTATCCATATATATATTTAAAACCACAATGGTACCACTTCACTCAAATAGATAAAATATTTTAAATATTTAAATATCAAGTATTGGTAAAGATTTAGAGCAACTGGAACCCATACATTTCTAGTAGGAACTCAGAGTGGTACAACTACTTTGGAAAATTCTTTGGCAGGTTTTCATAAAAAGAAATATATTTTAATAGCCCTCTCTCAGTAACTGACAGGGCAAGTAAAAATAAAATCACAAAGAATATAAAAGATTTTAGCAATTAACAACTAACCTGAATATAGACTCAAAAATATGATTTAATAAAATCCAACAATATATGTAAAAAATAGTATCTCCCCACAAATTGCAGTTTAGCCCAAGAATTCAAGGTTGGTTTAACATTAGAAAATCAAAGTAATTCCCAATAGTCACAGAATAAAAGAGAAAAAAGATAGCGTATAGTACTACTTAAAAATAAAATTAAAATAGAAAAAAATATCAGAAGCACTTTACTACAATGTTATCAGTAATAATCAATGGATAATGGGTTCGGTATGATTATGAGAAATGATTTTTATCTGTAGTTTCTGAATTTTTCAAGTTTATTACAGAAGTATGTGTTATATTTCAAAATTACATAAGAGAAGGAGAGAGAGAGAGAGAATGTGATAAATAAGGTATTTGAATATGCCTTCATAGATGTTAAAGCTAATGCAGACAGAACAGGCAACATAGACTGGTGATTTTAGAACTGATGAAGGACCTTGATATTTTATGACTAGAGAAAGGTTGTGTTAATCTGAATTACCTATTGAAGTTTTATAATTCTAGCAAAGTGACATTGTTTAGGTGCAAATTGAGTTCCTTTCTAAAATTTACTCTGCTTTTCTACTAGAAAATCACCCAGGGCCTTTCAAGTTTTGATAGTGAATTTTCTACTCCTCTCAATGGAAGAATTTTATACATATACCTGGTATCACCTTGGTAGCATTTAATAATAATAATTATCACTTGGTTCTTCCTTATTTTGACATTGCAGCACATTGGTTAAGTGGGCAAACCTACAAGCAGAATAAAAACCGAGGATGTACTTCTTATAAGCCTTTTTTGTTGTTGAAAATTGGAGGACATTCAAAAACAACAGTGAAGTCAATTAATAGCATACCCTGCAGTCAAGTCACCAGTATTTTTACTCATGCCAGGCCTAGACCTTAAATCAGAAAATGAATATCAGATTGGAATACTGTAGTGTTTCAGGAACAAAACAAATTTTAAAAACCAACTGCATTGCATTGAAAGGCATTTTCTGTAGCGCTCTGATAGGTAACTTTGACTGAAGCTCAGCATGTACGACACTAATCTCGACTTTCATGTAATGTACCACTGATGCTCCAGGAAAATAAAATTATAAGACTCTCATGTTATTCCAAACACATTGAGCAAGGTGCCAAGAGGAATTATACCTTAAAATCTTCTACTTTGTTTTTTATAATAGGGGCAAGAAGAGAGAAATATTGTTTACTTGGCTATAAAATCATGATGAATATTTATTTAGCACATTTTTCTTTTAGAAATTGTACATGAATTGGAATAGAAAATGTTTCATTTTCCCACATCATATTGTTTGGTACTCAGAGTGCGTGTGTATGTGTGTGTGTGTGTATTTGTGTATGTCTTTGCATGTGCTGTCATAACCTATCTGGCCAAGCGTGGACTGTCTCTAAAGATTAAGTGCACCTATTTTGAACTGGAGGCTGCATGCCATAATTTTTAGCTAACCCGTTTCCTTCTTAGTGAAAACAGAAATAAAAATATATTGTGCACACTTCATTGCCGGAGCCTTTGACCTCAGCTGCCTGTCTAGCTGAGACTGTGATGAATGCTTTGTGTCCCTT
This sequence comes from Miniopterus schreibersii, assembly GCF_964146895.1. Classification (NCBI taxonomy): domain Eukaryota; kingdom Metazoa; phylum Chordata; class Mammalia; order Chiroptera; family Miniopteridae; genus Miniopterus; species Miniopterus schreibersii. The sequence goes on from NC_138107.1 coordinate 48,355,972, forward strand.
CATTTTTAATTGCTCATAAATTGTTATCCCACGAAACACAAAACTAGCCTTGTCCTCATTTTAGTTGGGGTTGGAGGTCAGCCTAACAGTAATACAATTAAGGAGTGTCTTTGTGTGGGGGTGTGGGAGTGAGGAGGGCACTCGGGTTGCAGAAGAGGGGTAAAGAAATGTCGTCACCCTTTCTAAGGAAAACACAAAGAAAATTCCAACTTTTGAGAAAAAAACATCACACATAGAGCAAATCGTGCTTGTTTGACAATTGTGTCCAAAGTGCTTTGAAGGGAATTTCTGGACAGCAACAAAGAAAGTGAATTATATTTCATGCCTGTGTCCAAGGAAAAATGTGTTTTGTGATTCATGGTGTTGAGGATAAATTAATTCTGTGGAGAAAAAAAAGTCTGGTTTCAGAAGTGCCGTCAAAGTCCAGGTTGTTTTCAAACAGACTGAGCACGGGACTCTAAGGGCAGAAGCCAGCCTTTAGCTTCGAGCCACCCTCTGTCATCACCTTGATAGCAGCTCACGGCAACCTCTCCGGCTGCCACCTGACCCCAAGGCCCCTGGATCTTTCCTGTGGGTTTTGCCGAGTCAGTCATTGCTTTCGATTGTACTCCCTCTATTGTTCAGCAACTAAGGTATGACCCTAAACAGTCAGGTTGCAAATATCAATGGAACTAAAGCTTTGAATTTATTTTCTCATTTGTGAAGACTGTCAAAACACAGATGATTATGTGCTTTCTTTATTCTCCCTAAAATAGTTTTGAAAGCCCAGCTGGTGGCCTATTGACTGATTTTGCTATTTTGATTAAACCAAACCAGAAGCAGCATGGTCTAAATGTAAACAGAGTTGGACTTATAGTGAGACCACGCCTTTCCTTTTTTTCTCAGTCCTTCTTCTGATTTCCTTTAATTTCATACAAGTGGTTTGACTTCCCTGGATTAGACTGTTTCTAGAACAAAAAGATATATTTTTTCAATACATATAAAAACATTACACAGGTGAGGGAAGATTCTATATATGTTACAGCCTTCTTTCTCAGGATAAACATATAAAGTACATTTTGGCTATTGTTATGATTCTCAGTCTCACTTTAAGCACTGTTTGTTTGTTTTTATTATATCTGACAGTATCTTTTCATCACTTTGCCAAGGTTGGTCAAATTTCGACTAGCCAAATGGTATTCCCAACATTAACTACTCCATTCATGATTTCTTAACTTTATTTGTAGCAAGTTACCATCTTTTCCCAAGTAGAATTCCCATTCCTCTTTGGCTTAGCTTTAGCAAAATAGACAATAGCTTAATTGTGGCATCATTCACTAAGGCATAAAGTTAGCCATCACTAAGCTCTTCTGCATATATTTTTGGAGCACTTATTATATGCCAACACTGTTTTAGTTACTGAGAATAGAATCATAAACAAAATAGTAAACATTTCTGTCCTTCATGAAGGTGATATTCTATTTATTTGACCATTCCAGTCAAACCATGATACCTAAACATATAAGCAAAAAGATAATATAGTACAGACAGAAACAGCTGGAGGTGCATTAATAAAATCACTGGACTACAAGTTAGGAACTTGGAACTAGAAACCAGTTCTACCTTTCCCCAGCTTTGGGATCTTGACCAAATCATTGGATCGCTTTAATAGCAACATGAGTTGGTGTTCTCCAATTCTAAAATTATAGGATTCTTTATACAAGGGAGACATAATCCCTTGTTCCCCAATGAAAGTGGATGAGTGAGAGAGGGAGTAAGGAAGGCAGGAGCACTGGGAGGGGGGGGGGATGGAGAATTATTTAGTATATCAAGATCCAGGATAACCTCCCTCTGGATTGGAAATTTTTGTCAGAAAATTTCAGAGCTTTTAAAGCCTAAGGACAATTAAAAATTATCATTTATTAAGGGAAATTTTATTTTCCTTTGTTTTATACTCTAGAAGCAATCTCTTTGAAGTAGCAAATGATTCTGGTGCTTGCTTTCCTGGGTGTTGACAGTATTGGCACTTTGTCATAAGAAGGAGGGCTGAACTAACTGGTTCATAAGGTTCCCAGTGGTCCGAATAGCAGAAAAATCTGTTTGAGTCATGATGAGCGAGTTGCTGGCTGAATTCAGCAGCACACAGTCTAAAGCTGTTCATCTGTGCCTTCCCCGGCAACTGCTACTTGACTGCAGTGACAATCACTACATTTTCACCCGTTACCAAAAGTGATAATAATAATAATAATTACTAGCCATAACAGAGAATGAAGTTTTATTTTTAAATCATTTTATAAAATGTTCCAAACTGGAAAAAAAAAATCCAAACGAAAGCATTAAATACCAGGTATAAGAATTAAAGGTAATATAAAAGTTTTGCCTAATACATAAGGCATAGAATGGAAGTTGTAAATTGTATGTAAACATCCCAAATACATTAGACATGAATTAGTATATTTTGTATGTTAGTTCAGCCTCAAACAAATGGCTTAGGTAATATTTAAATAAGATTGAAATGTTTTTCTAGTTGTTATTGGAATTTAATTTTCTCCCCTTCCCTATTCAGGAAGTTACTGGTAGCTTTCTGGTTTTACCTTTCCTGAAGACCAAAATAACTGGGTTCACGCACCAACATAGCTAGAATTTTCAAATGAGTGGTAAAACTAAGATAGGGGGACACACATACCATCTGATAAAATAATGCTGTTTGTTTTGTTGTTGACTATCTCCTCACGATAATGTACACTCGATGAGAGAAAGGGATTTTGTCTGCTCCCCCTACCACACACACACACCCTGCTATATTCCCAGGGCCTAGAACAGTGACTGGCTCATAATAGGTGCTCAATAAACAGTTATTAAATGTATTAACATGGTTATGACTTCCTGAAGCATAAATCGGAACACTAAGCTTCTATAAATCCGTCCTAGAGCCAACAGGTTCTAATCCTACGTTCTCAAGATGTCACTAGCTGCTTCTTTCTTGGACCATCACATTTCTGCCAAGTTGAAATGATCAAATTAGCTTTGTTGATGTTCTGTCTCAGAGCATTTTTTTTTAGTACCTGTTTTGGCATGACAACAAATATAGTTGTTTTAAAGTTTTGATTCCTAGGACAATCAATACTCTTTCCTCAAGCAGTGGATAGTTTTTAACCTGTTCTATAGAGGATCCAAAATAATGAATTCCTCCTTAACTTGAATGAACACATTCTCTTTGAGTTTGGGTATTATAATAATGCTTCTATGTGGTTATTTGTAAACAGTGTGTGATTTTTGTCAGTGTATTTTTTGTTATTTACCAGGATGTATTTATGTAACTATTTAAACCAACCCTGAAAATAGTTTTCAAAAATCACTTGGCTCACAGATTTTGTTGTTATTGTTGTTCTGCAGAATTTACATTTGAACAAAACATTATACCATTAGAAAACCCCGCGGTTATATAACTACTCACAGCAGAAACCTTAAGGTTGTGCATTAAAGTGGGTTTTCATACATGCTGAACTAATAAAAGCTGTTTGAGAACATGTGAACATGGCACTTTTAAAGTTATATTTCCAACAATTATTGCATTTCCATATGAAAATTCAAATATGAGTTCCTAATATTAGTGCTAACCAGACTACAAATTACAATTTAAAATTAAGGAATATTTTATTTGTCACTTCAGAGCATCTTCCTCAAACTGCCCATCTCATCAAAAAGTATTGGAAGTTTATGGCATTTGCATGATTAGAACCCCATGGTAATTTAATATATCACTTTCATATTTCCTGGGTTAGCTAACAAAAAAATATATAATGCTAAATACTGTTCCACATATATTGACAGTGATGTCACAGTATCATAAACTTCTCACCCAAATAAAGGTGGTCACATTAATTTAAGTTCTGTCACTAACTTAGGTTCTATTAATTTAGGTTATATTTTCAGAAAACTGAAAATATCATTTTGTATCAGTTGGTGAACAACTTCATTGCTGAAAATGTTACTTATCCTAAATACATTAATAACTGTGTGTCTTACTCATACCTCTGCCTCTCAGGCTTGGTTTTGACCATCAAGCTGGCTCAGAGTGACCTCGTGTTTCAGTGTTTATCTACTTAGAACTTTCTGACAGATGGAAGGCTCCCAGTGTGTATCCCCTTGCTCCTCACAGTTACCAAGGGTTAGAGTTGTGTATAAAAACCATAATGTGGGTTTTGTTGAGGGAATATCCAGACCAATAGCTAAATTCCACATTGCAGCAATGTTTAAACATGAAGTTTTAGCTAATAATTGCAGTCAGAGGATTCAATGACTCTCAAAATTTCCCCCAAACTTTCTTAGTGGCTGAAGAAACTAAATGTCTCCTTCCAGGATCTAGGAACTAGTCAAAGCAGTGTACGATCATAACAATTCTTTAGAATACTTCATTTTGTCTGAGGTGTAGATGTGAATGTTTGCATCCTACACTCATAACATATATACTTATTTTAATGTTAAATATGTTCTACCAGTACTTCACATAAAATTTATGCTCCTGGGAGAAAGTCCCTTTCTCCCTTAACTTTTCCTGTTTCCAGCATAGACATACTCCAGTTTGCGATGACTGTTTAGTGGTAAACACGATGCTAATAACAACTAAGGTTTACTGGCTTTGCTCAGGGTCTCATGGTGCAGCCTCTCAGAGCCCAACTGACATTGCGTATCCCCATCAGCTCAGCAATAATAAAAGATCAGCCATATTCTATTATCAGACTTCTTTGGGAGTTAGCCAAAGCCCAGCTCAATGAATGATTAGATGTGTCTCCTTTCTTTCAATTTTTTCTCTCTCACTCATTTTCTTTCTTCCTTTCTTTTTTCTTTCTTTCTTTTTTGTTTTTGTTTTTTGGAGAAAATAAAACAGCTAAAAAGTTAGCTGGAAGCCATCAGAGGGAAATCTGGGCCCAGTAAGGAAAACTCAGAGGGAAATGTTTATTTGCCTGACCATCAATTCTCTCCAATCTTTTTCCCATGGAAAGGAAGAATCCAGACCACGTTCTGAGCACCACTATTTTCTGTATATCCAGTTCATGCCACGTCTCAGTCACTTCCCATGCACAAAGCTGTAAAGTATCTACACAAAAATAACAAATGCCCTAGGGTAGTTCGCCCTATACTACAGAAATGCGGAGCTTCAGATTTTTTATACTCTTCATTTTTCAGCCCCTATACAATGGATGTCACTAATGTCACCTTTCAGTAAGATAGCCATGGCCAGCAGAAGGCCTGGAAATGCCAATTGTAATTAACTTTCTTTTCAAATATGTTTGACAGTTTCATGCTGAGAAGTGCTTCTTACCTTTTGAACTTTCAGATTGCTTGGCTGAGCAAAATGTGTATCATTTTCTTTTAAAATTACCTTACAAAGAGCTATGTACTATGATATTCTTGCACACGTCAGCCATTTATAAGAGATTTAGATTTTTAAACAGATTATCCTTGTTCCAAATGAGAGACCTTGCTTCTGTCTGAAGCATGGGCTATGTTCAGGTGCACAACAGAGCCCCAAGACAAGGACACTCATATATTCATAAATGTCAAAGACGATGACCCTTTCTCATGGGCCTATCATTCCAGCTGCTCTAGAAGGTAATATTCCTGAGACCTGTGAAAGACAGAACCATGCTCTTTGGCAGTAACTAAAGATAGGAAAGAAATGCTCCTTGGGTCCAGTTTCCTACAATATGGTTATTCATCATTTTTAAAATGACATCAAAAATCAATAAAAATGGAAGAACTCTATAAATGCATCTTTTCCTAATTGAGAGGCTTAACCTGACTTTTGCAGTAAGAATAATATACCTTACTCTGACCTACTTAAAAAATGTAAAAAAGTCACTTTATGTCTGCTTGTTTCAGTCATTCATTTGGCCTTTCTACTCTTTCTTTCGTAGCGGGAATACTTGTGTAAAAAAAGGGGTGGGGGGAGTATAGATCCTCACCAGCATTTTGATCAAGGAGAAAGGTTTCATACTCCAATAGTGCACGTAATAGAATTGGTCAGATTTGAAGCATGGAAGCACATTTTATCTTGGATCTTTAATTTTTTACAGTTCAGCTGACAGAAATTTAACTAAAAAATGTTGGTTATGTGGCCAGTAAGCAGACTCCCCAAAATAACATTTGCCTTAATTTTGCTGTAGATTGTCAGAAAGGGAGTAAATTAAGCACATTTTTATTAGTTTTTTAGTTAATCAGAAATAATTCAAAAACAAATTTGATGAGGCTGCCCCCACCCCCAGGATACAAATGTGTCCATTACTCATAATTCTTACACAGATTGAAAACCCAGAGAATTCGTGGATTAAAAAAATACACAAAAGATACATTTTAACTGACCGTCCCTCTCCACCAAGACAATAGGAGAGACAGATCTTTGTGGTTCACTCCTACAAGATGGCAATATGACCTTTTTCCCCCCAAAAAAAGTATAAAAATGGAAATAAAAACCACATTCTCTATTACCTCAAAGTAAAAAAAGCTCTAACTAACCTATAGTGTTCACTGTTTCAATGGGATTTTGAAATTATAAAGGCAGTTTTGTTCAAACTCCAGGTAAAAATAACATTCCACTTCCTATAACTATACTGTTTGGTATTCTGTTGAGCTTACTCCTAACAAGAACTCTGAAGATCAGGAATGGATGGCTTTCAGTCATCTTTTCTATTAAACTTGGAGGAAATTTAACACCATTTATTGCTCCAATGTAAGAAACCAAAACAAGACAGTCAGTTGAATTGAAGAAGCTACCTGGGATATGTATCATGCGTTTAAGAAAACGACTCTTCGAGAGCTTCAAGTGGAAGCCCCTTCCCATGATGTAACGGTGTTTATGGTCTTCCATAAACAAGTCTGCTTGAGTCCCAGTATTAGGATTGACTGCCTGTTTCAAAGAATATGTCTGCAAGTCAACTGGTAAAAACCGTGTCCATATCAGCCCTGTCACTTTACCACAACTTTCTGGGGGCAAATGTCAAAAGAATGAGATAGAAGAAACTTCCCCCTGATGTTTTGGGTTTTGTTTGGTTTTGGGTTTTTTTTAGGGAGAGGAAAGGAGGGAGGGAGGGGGAGAGAGAGAGAGAGACATCAATGGGTTACCTCTGGTATGCGCCCCAACTAGGGACTGAACCTGGAATCAAACCCAGGACCTTTTGGTGTACAGGGTATATGGAATGATGCTCCAACCAACTGAGCCACACTGGCCAGGGCCCCCTGATGTTTTAATTTAAGAGAGAAAGTGATGTGAATGAAAGAATGCTTAAGAAAGTCAGTATAATATTGACTAAACTTTTCTGGAAACCCAAGAAAAGTTTGATTTGGATTGTGAGGTTATGTGCTAATTATTTTGCTCTAAACATCATATTTTTAAGGCAATAAAATGAACTGTTCAAAAGCAGTTTCAGGGTTGAATATGACTTAAAAGAATCAAGTTGGAAAAGACAAGGAGGCCAGGAGATTTGAAGGGGCATGAAAATATTTTGGCAGTCATGATACATGTGCTTTTCCTTCCCCTACCACAAAGTAAAGAAAAAGACAACACTTGGGGGATGAAGTATGAAAGAACTTGATTTGTAAATACAATTGACACATGGCTTATTTTTAACATTAGCTTTCAAGAGATTCCTAATGCTGGGTTTTAGTAATAAATCTGTGACCTACCTACAAAACTCTGAACAGTTTCTAATTAATTCTGATGCTGTAAAAATCAGGCACATATATCTCTACCACATATCAGAAACTCGGTTATCTAAAGCGTTCACCTATTTTCTGAAATCATCACAGTGCAAAATAGCCAACATATATAGTCTGTGTCCATATCTTTCCTAGTTCACTTCCTTTTTCAATTTACATTCCACTTAGTAAGCTCACTCAGTGCCTTTTGACTTGGCACATGGAAGCCCAAGTGTGATAGGTGATAGATCCTAGAAAAACATCTGTGTGTGTATGTTTGTGCCTGTATGTGCGCACACAAGAAAATGACTTGGGAAGTACATGGAAGGGGACATTTTGCATCTGTTACATCTAATTTTAGAGACAAGCAGAAGAATGAAAACATAGAATCACAAGGTCCACATTGTACCAAACCCTTGAAAATTACATAAGAGGCTGGTCAAAAATACAATGGGATAAAAAAAAATCAAATAGTTAAAGATTATTTTACAGGCAGAATAAATGAACTGATTAAAAGTAAATGTACACACCTAAATTAGCCACTCCTAAAAAATTTCATGTGTGGTTATTTATCATTTTTGAGAATGAGATTTATAGAATTGTTAAATAGAAGGACAGGTTTTGACAACTCTTAGCTGGGCTTAAAACCATATACAGTTGAAGCAGATCATTATACTTTGAATTTTAACAATAAGGTATTTTTTCATATCTTGATAAACAAGAAATGCCTTACCCATCTTTCTTGCACTTCTCTACTGAATTGCTACCCCTGTCACACAATTGTTACCTTAAATATCACACGCAAATCAATAGGGATTGGCATCAAAACAAATAAAAATGTATACTTTTCAATATTTTTAATGTAAGTACATGATGCTAAATGGTAGCTAGTGGAAGAAGTAAGGGAATCTACCCATATCTTGTAACCATTTTTTATTGACCAAATATATCAGCCAAGATGGAAATATTTGTTGATTTGAGTAGGTGTGTCAATTATATTTTCTTACAAGAAGGAGAAATCAGAGCAATTGATAAGCAGATATTGTTACTTGTAGCTACAGAGCTAAAAATATCAGGTGCAAGGCCAGATAGCCAAATGCCAAGTGGCACTCTGTTCTAAATTCAGCGAAAATGTATTGTGCACTTATATGTGAAAGACGTGATGTACAGTACACATCTATGATCAAGTCCTCTTAGCATCTGAGCTATAATTTATTTTTAAGTAAAGAGTCATCCTTATCATTTTTAAGGAAATGATGTTTTATATTTCATTCCTTTTACTCTTTATGCCTCAGCCTTCAGGAAGCTAATTGTTTGGAGCTTATAGATAAACTCATTAGCTAGAGTTTTGGACTGTGCATAACCCTGATTACATGATTCCTGGATTTTTATTCTTATTTTTAAGGTACTCTTATGTTGTGAATTTTGTTTTGGAATTTTCATTACACTCTTTAATTAGAGGAAATTTTGAATGCAGAGTATCTTCTTTGCTTCTTGCTAATTTTTACTCAACAATTACTTAATAGCTAGAATCAAACCCTTATAACCCAGTTGGGGTACCCCAAAGCCGCCTTTGCTCACACATACTCTTCACACACATTAACTCTTTAGACTATTCCTTAAAAGTCTGCCCAGCTTTCTCTCACCAAAAAGAGTGAAAAGAAGAGAGAACCGGACATGGAGGCAGAGAGCAGAATCTGTATAATGTCCTTAAAGAAGACACTTAAATACAACATTCATGACTGTGACATGAAGAGGAAAATTACATTCCTGAAAAGAGCCCAACTAGAGGCCCTAGAAGCTGTATGAGGAAAATTCAAATAGGTTATTTAGATGCTTGCACTGGAGATGCCATCTAGAGTTTTGTCCCAGCTCCCCATTTGTGCGGTTCCAGAGCCTCCTGAAGCTCATCCCCGTTTGCTCAGGCTTCGGATCTTTGGCCCAGGTAAAATGTCTTTAGTTACAATAAAATATCAAGAGTAAGGAGGAAATATTTCCAGTACACCTATCAATTCTTTATGCTCATCCTAACTCCAGCCCACAGTATCTCCTGCTGTTCTCAACACAGCTATGGCCTTTTGCGACAAGGTAACCCAACAATATATATGAATAGAATATTGTTAAGTGGTGTACATAAAATTGTGACTCTTGGGGAGATCACAGAGCTATTGACCAAAGTGATAAAACAGAATTTTTTACAAAACCATGTTCATGGCTGTCACCCAAGGCAACTAGGCCTATTGCAAGGTGCTATTTATGACCAATGTACTATAGCTAGCCTATCAATTTTCTTTGTTTGTATATATGCAAATTAATTTTCTTGTCTGTATATATGTAAATTAGTTGTCCCCCCACCGAATGTATGATGCATAAAGCTGCCATTTAACCTTTCTAAATCAGAGCTATGAATCCACTGACTCCAGTAATTGTTCATGGCTCTCTTCTGCCTACTTAATACTTCATATTCCTTGTTTGGCTTTTGAGGTCAGGCCTAACCCATCTCCCAACCTCCCTGCCATCCTTACCCCATATAATCCTCTTATGCAAATGACAGCTTATCTGAATTAGTGCTCACTATCATCCTTAAAAATTCACTAAATTTTCCCAGTTTCAAACTTTCTCCACATAGTAGTCACTTCCTGAAATGAATTACACCATCTTTGTCATCTACTCAAGTTTTCATGATGAGTTTCAGAATCAATCAGCAAAAAAATTTATTTCTAAATTTATTCAACACAACACAGTGAGCCTGTTTTGAACCTCTAGAAACCAGTGAGTTGAAGATAAATGAACCATGGTTCCTGACTCAAGAACCTCAAAATTTATTAGTAGAAATAAATGCATAATCATCATCAACCATTTGTTACTTCAACAAATATTTATTGAGCACCAATTATAGCTGGACTCTGAGCTAAGCTCTGAGGATATAGCAATAAACAAGACAGATAAGGTGCCTAACTCTTAAAGAGCTCACATTCTAGTTGGGGGACAATAAACACTCAAAATGAATCAACAAGCACATAAGAGATAACGATGTTTTATGCCGGTAATTATAATAGGGTGATGTGACAGAGTGACGCATGACTAATTTGAATTGGAAGGATAGTTACCTGATACATGGATGACAAGGCAGCCACATTAAGCTTAGAGGGAAAGCATTCAAGACAGAGGGAACAGTTATTTTAAAAACCACAAAGCCAAAATTTGCTCTGCCCATTTGAAGAAACAAAAACATTGCAGTTGGAGATGCAAGGGATTGCTATGGGAAGCATGGATTGTGGGAAACAAGAATGGAATCATAGATCTTAATTAGGAGGTTGTAGCAGTAATCCAGACACACAGCTGATAGGGACTTAAAAACGATGGTGGACATAGAGATGCCGAGAAGTGGATACATTTAAGCTAAGTTTGAAGGTGGTCTATGAGACTTTCTGATGAGTTGGATATGTGGTGACAGAGAGAATATAATGCACTTTGATGAAAGTATCATGTAATAGAAACAAATCCGAGGGTGCATGCAAATACTTAGCAGGGAGGGATTAACCCATGGGGGGCTAGGGGAAGAGTTGTAGAAAAGCTCCTCTGCAAACAACATACTCAAAATACTTTGAATCATCAGTATCTAAGCTTGTGCCACCTCTCTTAATAAAATACAGTCTTACAGGCAGAAAATCTAACAAATATTTTTGTATTCCACCCCCCCACACACACACACCCCCACACATACATGCGCGCACACATACACACACACAGACCTACACAATACCCAGAATAGTGTTTAATTCATAATGGCAAGCCATATAACTTTTGGACAAATAAATAAATGAGCCAAAACATAATTTTAACCTTAAAAGTGTGAAGGTGGTATTGCTGAAAGAAACAAAGGAGTGAAGAGAGCAAACTGGTTTGGGAAAAGGGAAGCATAGAAAGATGTTGGTTTAAAAGTAAAGACATGTTTAAGAAGAAATGATCAATGATTATATGAAGTTATATTCCAGGTTAATAGGGAAGGGTAGAAATTTACTACTATCTATTTCAGGCTTACAACTTGACAATTTTTGGTAAAGTTATGTCTTATTAGAATAGTCAGTCACATATTATGAAAATGAATACAAATAATATTAATAATTATTATTACTATACTAAGCATGGTGAATGGACTTTTTATGGGCATCTCATTTAATGTGAACACAGTTCTGTGAGGTAACTATTCATATCAACCTTTCACAGAGGAGGGACCTGAACCACAAAAAGGTTAAGTACCTTCCTGAGGCCACACAGCTTGAAATTGAAGAACTTGAATTAAAATGAGTTTGAACTTGGATTCAAACTAATTTTTAAACAGTTGTTGATTTTACCAACTTGTAATAGCACACTGTGCTCTCCTTGTAATTTTATATATTTCTAATACAAGGTTATTTATAGGTAAATTAATTGTTTTTTAAGATAGGCACTTGTGAAACTGAATTGCAATTCCCTCAAGGAGTTTCTTAAATTTAAGCTCACCTCAATCTCATTTTTAATTCTTTGTATTTGAACTACATAAGCAATGTACATATGTTGATTATATCTATAAACTCACTCTACAAGTTTCAATTTTATGAGAGATCAACATGTATCACTCTGGTTAGTGGCACCCATTATATTATAATGGAATTCACATTTCTCCTGTCACACACTAATATTGTGGCCCAGAGTCCTAAAAAAAAGATGGGAGAGGAAAGTAAGTACTGTTAGCAACACCAAAGCAATGAAAATCTCTCAGATGCACAGCTATTGTGTCCAAAAACAAAAGTTACCCCAATATAATTTATTTACTTTAAACAAATGCTAGGGGCTTCTAAACATTTTTTGCCTATATTTTCCTGGGTCATTTTAATCAAATTTTAAAATGGACCTCCATTTTTTAATAAAGGGACTTTGCCCTTGTTTCAAGAAAATGAATCTTGGTACTTAGGAGGGAATGAGGCTATTACTGTATCTTGATAATGCTAATCAACAATGTAGCAGAGGGAAATGATAGCCCAGTTGCAGAATGCACAGAGGGAACAGGGAGCTGGTGGGCCTTAAATATCGATCCTGTTTATAATAAACATTCCAAAAAAATAGGGCCAAATCTCACTTGCAAGCAGCAGTGGCCAAGCCGCACCCTCTTATTTTTCAACATGAGGATTTAAATGAAATACGGTTTGGGGAATTAAAGAATTGAGACAAATGTCTGTACTGAGCTTTGAAAAGCACCTTGGGAAAGAGTGTCCTTGAACCCTCATGGATAAGGATCTGTTCCATTTCCAATCCCAGGAGCAAAGGCAATCTTGCAGATACTTAGCCAACCTTGCCCTCTTTATTAGGGCAAGCTTTGAGGACGAGATTGAAAGCACGCCTGGGCTGTAGGAACCTTGTCAGATATGCTCATTAGTGCCCTTTTTCATTTCCCCGACATTAGGTTCAGTCTGCAGGCCCAAGATTCCCCACTCCTTTCTCTGGCCAATCTCCAGGAAAGCCTAATGGCTGGAGGGACAAGGTGTTTGGGTTCTGATACCACTTGCCGAGCTTGATTGCTCTGCAGTGTCACTGCAGTCAGGCCGGTATGCATTTCCTCATCAAAGAGGAATTCTGATGCTTTACACCATAATTTGTATAATTAATCTTCTGAGCTTTTTTAAATTGCATTTTGTTGTCGTAGCTGTTGTTAATAAATGCCACAGTGCTATCAATCCACATTTAGTACCAAGAGGAATTCACAATGCATATGAAAGTGGAAAAGCAGACCTAGCTCCACGGAAGGTGTCACGAATGAATGATGGGCGAAGTGCTGCCATCTTTTGGTTATTAACAAGAGTGAATGGGGGTGGAGAAGTAGGAGTGGAAGATAGAGTTTGCTATTTTAAATGCAAATTCTCCAGGTTGGTGAGACCTTATAAAATAGCTGAAAGTTCTTTAGAATTTGCAGGATCTTCTTTTTTTTTTTCTTTACACCAGTTTCCATTGCTTCATAGATTATGCAACAAAGGATTTGTTCCTCTAGCTGCAAGGACTTCTCTATGGAGCCCGGTAAGTAGAATTGGATGCAATAATACAGCAGAGGGCTTGTTAGCTCTGGGAAAGCACAAGTGGAATCAGGTTGATGTAAACAGTCACTTCACCATGACTGGGGTTCACTCTTCCTGCCTCTGAAATACTTGAGAGCACCTTGCATTATGTTGCATTGAAATCGCGTTTCCCAGGGTAATGAATTATGTACCATTTGTACTCCAGCCTCTTCTGAGCACTCAGCTCTAAATGTTTGCATCAGTGCCAGCGAGTGTAAGGTGATCTCATTAGGGCAAGAGAGGTGGAATTTATATTAGTAGACACAGTAGAATTCCCCAACAGCTTAATGTCAATCTATGCTTAAAATGCAACTTACACATGCCATTTCTTGGGGCAACTATGGAGCTACAATTTCCTCACATAGTCCAAATGGAAAAATGATCCCCAAGAACTGTTCTGGTCCAGTCGGCATCTTCCTGCGAGGCCAGCGGTGCTCACAGAAGCAGCTGCTGTGAGGTAGGGAGTGACAGAAGCCCCCTCGGGTGGGGCGCATTCTGCTCTCACGCACCTGCTGAGTCCATCAGACCTTTGGTTCTCCTTCAGGGGCTGCTTCTGAGGAGCCAACAATTCACAACTCGCATTTTCAGAAACTGTCATGGCAGCATTTCCCAATGGAATGTTCTCTATGGTAGTCACTCTTAAAACATTTACGAATTTATGGTCTGTTTCATTTCCTAAAGAATTCAGAAGAGCTTGAACATAGTTTGTACTTTTCCCCATTTCTTGGGTGAAACTGCACTGGGCTGCCAGGATGTGCTGAGACCAGGATGCCTTCTAGAATTTAACACTGAAGTCTGCCTTTACTGCATGATTTCATTATTTAGAGGTATTTATTGTTAAATTCATAGAATTATAGCTTTTCATACTTCAGATGTACAGATCAGGTTGCATAGTGTTCGGTAAGAAGAGATGTCTTTAAAACAATCGTTTGGACTATTTTAGCTTCACCCTATGCATCTGCGTCATCCCTCTGAAAAGAGAAGTGTACTGTTCATCCTGAACACCTGTCATCTGGCAGCAGGAAGAGATGGTGTTTATTTTTGATCTATAGGCTATTTGTAATATGTATGCATGTATGTGTGTGTGCATACACTATATATATACATTCACTTATATAGAGTGAGGTTTTTAAATGATGGCAATGAGAGCGGCTTAGTAAGTAAGCTGTCAATTTGAAGTGAACATATGTTTTGATAACACCACCAAAGAAATTCTGTCTTCGAATGCGTGCGTTTGTCTTGGATGATGTTAGAGCAAACTTGTGAGAATTCTTGTTTCTGTACCTTTCTGCCTCTTAAAATATTGTCCTGAAAGAATGTTCTTGGCAACAATGAGAGAACAAGAATTTTACAAGCATTTCGCACCTCTCCTTTCCGAGACTTTCAGTCAAATGGTAAACCAAACACATAGCAAAAATTAAAATCCCACGCAAAATCAAAAGGAGATATTTAAGACAAATACAGCTAATAAGAGCACATTCCAATCAGAAAGCCACGTGCCAAGGCGAGCTCATTTCAGGGCAGCCTCCTCTCTCCCCTTCCTATATCTAATCCCACGCATCTGTTCATTCATTTGCCCCCCTCTTTACTATGATATGGTTCCTTTAGGTTGCTTGGCAACCATTATAATGCTGCTGCACATGCGTGCTAGATAATAAATCCTATCTTGCTTTATTTTTCTCCTTCTTTAAAACAAGGAATTACCAAACAAGATATTTTCCCCCTTTTCTAATGGACAAAAAACATCTGTGGGGATTTCAAAAGCACATAAAATGCCTGCAAGGAGGCAGATAAGTAATTACAATTCTTGACAAAGTGTAACTGATCATTGCCTAATGTGTCTACATGCAGTTATTATTTGCAATGGCTTCTTCTTTTAAATATGTGTACATTAATGCACATATGCCGGTATATGTTTTGTGGAACTATAAAAAGAAAGAGAGAGAAAGGGAAGAAAGTGACAGCTGCTATGTCCCAAACAAAGAAAATGAACAAAATTCCTGGAAATAATCTTTTTGTGTGTGTGTTGTTGTTGTTTGTGTGTGTGTTTTTTAAATAGTGGATGCAATAGTTAGAAAGACAGGACCTGGACTAAATCCATCCACTTTTTTCAGACAAAGCTTATGGCCTTCCCGGTCCCCTCCTTGGCAAATCTGAGTGTCCTGCTGCTTTCATTTGTTTTTGATCTGCCTCATTAAAAGACTATTGATGGCTTTAACTATTGTCCTTGTTTAGGTGCTGATTTACAAGCACTAATATCTGACTGTGCGAGATTAATGGGAGTCCAGGCAGTTTACGATTATCCTGAGGTCCCTGACCACACATGTAGGGGTTTGGGTAAGGGTCATGCACTCCTATGAAAAACTCCAAAGCAGGCTTAAACCTGGGAACGTTTTAATAGGATTGAATCTGTAATAGGATTTGGCAGCTTGGCCGAAACTGGATGATGGTGTGGCTTGTTTGGGGGTTCCTTTCTTTCCTTTATTTTTTATTTTATTTTTTATTCTAGAGTCATTATTATCTTGGAATAAAAGGGTAATATTTTATGTTGAAGTCCAAATATTGTTACTGTAGTTTAAAGGAGTCCTTAAGGGAAAAAGGGAGCTGTACAATATGAGATATTAAAAGAAAAGAATGCTGGAGCGTGAAGTGCTGTTTCTATTATGTAGTAAGTTAGAAGGTAAAAAATAAAAGATGGGGATAGAACAAAATTTCTGTTGTGAATGGCTGTGTATTTTTAGCTAAAAATGCTTTAAGGAATCTAAAAGGCACCGGCGACGTAGGGCTATTTATAAAAGGGGCTATTTCTCCCAGGCAGGCAGAGCCCTGCCCTTCCTGGCACCGCGTCCCGCTGAACAGCTCCGCGCCCTGGAGCTGAATGCTCCCCCAGTCAAACAGCAAGGGCACTCTCAGCGAAGGCGGGGGGGCGGCTCGTTTGGTTTTGAACAATACTGCAAACAAGAATAAATTCAAAGTAAAGGTACCACACTCCTGATAATGTCCCCAGTGAAATTCTATCAATATTTTAGTTCCCATTTGAAACCTGACACAAGGGACTGTGAGCCCTGTGGACCCTATCTTCTCTGTCAATTCGCTTGGTTATAGTGGCCAGATTTGGGAACGGCGGTGGTGAAATTATTTAACCTCTTGTACTCTGATCATTTGGACATTATAGGGAGACTGTCACGTAAAAATGCCCTCATTAATTTTGGTGGACCAGAGATGGAAAGGCAAGATATACAACCCTGGCCTAGAGGGTCACACGAGTGCCCTTTTACAGGACCTAACCTGTAAATCTCGAAGCACAAAAGAAGTGGTAGCTATAAGACCTCATAAAAAGGTAATAGGAAGATAAATTACAGATTTGGTTTTGGATGGCTTTAAAAGTCTAAATGTAGCAGAACTTTTAGGAAATCTCAACTTTAACTAAAAATCCAGAGTGTATTTACTACTTCAAAGACATTCACTTTCACACCCAAATATGTAGCTCAGCCAAATCATTCTACTCTATTATTTGCTGCTATTCTGCTTCAGAGAGTCTCACATTTTTCAAATAGAACTATAGAGATGAAATGAACATATTATTTCAAACAGTGTTCTTTTACAGAATCATTTTACTCTTTGTTTATTTTTATTTCCAAAGACTATTTTTCAAAATGTATTTTTTGTAGTGTTGTTATAACAATGATTCTTCAGCCCAAAGATCTGAGGAATTGTTATAATTATTATTATTATTCCTTTCTAAGCACATAATATATTCTTCCCATAATATTCACATCTGTAAGTGCTATAAAATTAAGCATTTGTTATAATTGTGGCTATTTTCTCATTATATGGAAGGTAGTAAGTTATCCAAGTCTCCTGTTCATGAACGAAGCAATTTAGAGTGGTGATATTTGGGTGCATGCAAGCACAGATGTTATAAGAGCCACATGATTGTTAATAAGTAATGCCCAAAGGTCTCTTGGCCACAATGCTTTGACCACTGGTCAGAGCTGAGGTGACCCCAGTACCCCTAAGGACAAACCCACAAGAGAGCTGACAGCCACTAAATGTTCTGGATGTATATCATCTGGGGCTCTAAAATGATTCCATTCCTAGTTCTCCCCCCAAAAAATTTCCCAAACCTAGATCCAGTGTAGTTATCAAGATCACTGATTTTTTACTATTTAAGACCAAATCCTAACAACATTTCTCATTGTTCACATCCCAGTAAGAAAGAAAAAATCTATTACTTAATCCAGTAACCTGGCATTTTATGTATAAATCCTAACTGCATTTAAATACTACTTGACTAATTGCTTACATGTTCCCATAATGCAACTATGCATGAAGGAATCATGACCTGCTATTCTGCAGACCCAGAAAACTGATGACAAGATCTAAAGTGACTTAACAAGAGCCAGTAAAATAACATCTTACCTAAGAATTCTACCTGAGTTCAGCTCCGAACTGATTCCATATTTTAACTTTGAAATGCCTTGGAAATTAATTATAAAGCTATGGTCCTGCTCTCCAGATGCTAATATACTAATAAGTGATTTCCTTGACACTTGGAAGAGCTTTAAAAAATAATTTGGCAAAATTTATCCTGAACCCTATAAAAGAATCGGTTAACATCACTGGCATAAAAACATACCAATGTTTTTACACACAAAGACAAATATTTCATTTTACTAAAGGACCTGATTCTGATTAAAATTAAAAGAAACTTTTGAAACATTTCAGAAGCATTTCTAATGTAGAAGAGAGATCTGATGCAAAGATGATACATAGCATATATGTGTACAGAGAGAAAGATAAGGAAAGAAAAAAAGATTATAGTTGTCCAATTATAACATTTATAAAGCTAAAATTATCACATTATGGGTATTCATCATATTTGTAAAGTCTCAGAAGAGTGAAACTAAATATCCATGAAGCAACTTAATTCTCTGTTTCTGCAATAATATCCTTTCATGACAGTTAGCTGAGTCCTACATGCTAAGCAATGCCACAGAGGAAAGATGGCAATTTCGTTTGATCAGATTTTTTTTCAAAGAGGAAGGCCAACATATGTATTTGAAGAGACAGGGTAGTTTTTTGTTTGTTCGTTTCTGGTTTTTGTTTTGGTAAAGATATATCACTATACCTTACTTTCTAATTTTTAAATGCAAATTGTCCTTAGAACTAAAATCAGAATTATTTGTTTGTTTAATTACAGTGTTCATGACCGCATGGAACAAATGTAAACACCCATCAGCTTGTTGGAAATTGCTCATGGCTACAGTGTCTGCGGTGGCTGTTGTTTTCCTGTTCCCAGTAATAAGTGAGTCCTAGCAGAAATGGGGGCTCCAGCCACAGCCCAAGCCGTTCAAAAATGGGGTTATAGCCATAATATATGTGCACAATCTTCTCACAAAAAGAAGCCATATAACTTAGAAGAGAAATTCTGATTAATAGGTTGTTTTATTTAACATGTCTATTCTTTGGCTCACCAAGGCATCTCTTCCAGGCAGGAAAGGAAAATGGTCAATCATGTTTCTCAAGAAAGCAGACAAACCACTATTCCAGAATCTCCCAAAGACTGAGATGTTCTGTGCAGGTGTTCATGGCAGGAGTAGGTGATGGCTTGGTCAAATGCCTTTGATGAAGTGTTTGACTAAACAAAAATAAATCAAGTTTCCTTAGCACGGGTCTAGAGCCTTTAATATGCGAATGTATCTTTTGAATTTTCCAGAGAGTGGTAGCACACACAGCATTACCCGCACCGATTAGACCACAGAGCCTGTCCTCTGCAGCAGGTGGCATGACAATGGCTGCTTTGCTCTGTGGCCCCGGGGCTGCTGTACGCTAGTCAGAGAGCTCCGATGGGAGGTTGGTGGCTGCGGTTGCAAGGCAGCCTGGTCACACAGTGGCCCTGCAAGTGTTACCGTCTGCTGGAGGGCTGTGCCCAGGTCCCTGTGAAGCTAGGATTGGAAAGGAATGGTGCAATTTCCAAAGAAGAAGAAGGAAATCAGCACTAGAAATGGGCGTCTGGATGGTCCTCCAGCCTTTGGCCCTCTTTGCTTCACCTGCGGTGCTGCTCGAGAACACCCAATCGCTGGGAAGACGCTCAACTCAGCGCATGTTTTCTCATCTCTTGGGCTAAGGGTGTTTAGAGGACATTTTAAGGGCTGGTGGTGAAGTAGAGAAATGATGCCATAGATGTCACCATCATGCAGACTACAGCAGGGACAGGTGTAATGCACGGGGCAAAAGATGGTTCTTTCTGCAGCCTTTGAGAGCAATGACTGCCTTCCTCGGGCAGAAGCTGGATAAAGAAGATGCATAACGCGGCTGGGCACCCTGCTAAGGTCTTCACATACACGGTCTCATTTAAGCCTCACAACCTTGAGAAATAAAATCCCCATAGTATAGATGAGGAAACTGAGGCTTAAAGATCACAGAAGTCACCAAGCCAGTGAATAGTGGAATCAGCATCTGACAGAGATTTGTATGACCCCAAAGTATGCAGAATTAACTACTTTGCTCTACAGCCTGGCTCAGCATCTTACATCTGACTCAGCTACAATGCAGCACAAAGGAGGCACCTAAAAAAAAATTCTTGTCATATCCCAAGCAGTCACCTGTAAGGAATTAACCAGAAGAAATCCCGCTGGATAGAATAAACTCATGTATATTTTGAATGTAATTAATTAGGATAAAGCAATCTTGGAGCACCTTTACTTTTAAATAAATTATAGCCTTTTGTAACAAGTTTATCAGGGGAGGAAGAAAAGATGGAGAAATATGAAATGTGCAGTGGTCGAAAGATTGAATATAAATATAAGTTAATAATGGCTATTGTAGGAAGTCATTTTAAATGCAATCAGTTCCTAAGTTATCACGATTGTTATTTAGAATGTAACATCAAGCGAAATATATAGTGTCGCTACAATACAACATGCCTCCACCAGAAATAGCCCCAACTAAACAGAAAACCTCTGAAGTCTCTTACTTCCATGTTTAGGCAAATTTGCATGAAATGTCACCAGTAGTCCTGAGTCCTCTTGCATTGTGTGGTGGCCTGAAACACTGCGCAGCACCTTACTCCAGGACCAGCGCCAATCGAGGGAATGATTGTCCATCATTACATAGGTCATTACGGACGAGTCTCATGGCATCAATCAGATTGCTCCATGGCGCTCATCCATTCCTGAGGTCTCCCTTCCAGAGGGAAAATCATTTCTCCAGGAAGCTTTTTTGCTGCTAATCTTCATTAGCCAAACATAAAACTGGATACCCAGAAATATAAGAGAGTGAAGTGGACATGTTTGTTCCAACTTAAATAATTTATGATAAATTTGTGGTTGAGCAAAAGGAGATTCAGAATTGCATTTTCACTCTTTGGATGTGTCTTTCTGCCTAAGGTGTTCATTCACTTAAAGGAATTCTCCTTAATAATAGTAAGAAAATAAATCTGAGTTCACTATATTGTTTTATCCTCGAAGGTTTTGTTGCTATATGTATTTATACATATCATATCTAAGGAAAGACAAAAATGTCTGGGTTTCAGCTTTGGGAGCCAAAGAAAAAGTGCCTCTTGGCACTGGAGGCCCAGTTACAGGTGTCAGGACTGACGAGGGCTGGCTTTCTGAGACCTCTCCAAGTTGGAGAATTATACCCCACTATCTTATCCAGAGACAGGAAACTGCAGGACACAGGGAGACTGGGTTCTCAGTTTCCTTCTAGTATCTCTAAGCTGAGAGAAGCCAGATCAAATTCTCCTGGATTTGTTCAAATCTAAAGCCCATCACCACCTCCAAGAGCCTCCATCACTTTCTTTCCCACCCACTTTAGGCCTTAGTTCTTTGATAGCAGAGCACTTTGATAAGACACAAAGATACATATTCCCATTCCTTCTCATTTCAATTCCCTGTGTGTGAACCATTCCCAGGGACTCCACCAGCCTGGTGGCTGAGGTTGGGGTCCAGAGATCATAGCAAGCATGTGGATGCCTAGAGGGCCAATGCAGTCATGTGACATATAAATTGTTTACTTTCCAAATCACAGTTGCTGCTGCCCATGAGAAAACTTGTCAAGCCTGCAGGGTGCAATGAGACAATGGAGCTTGGCTCTGATACTGTAATGGTTGCCTTTGTGTGGCACTAATTGCTTGGCCCCGGTGCTTATTTGGCTCAGTGGTGGGAGGAGGAGCCTTGCTTTTGCTCTGTTGTTTGTGTGTAATCATAGATAAACTTACAAGACTCCCTTTTTCTTCATATGATGCACCTCAGAACTAAATAGTTCATGTGGTTACTTACATCTAGGAAGCCTACTCATACAGAGCCAAATGGTTAAAGGTTTTAAATAATCACTACTTGCCTTTGATGAGAGTCATTCAAGCAACAAAGTAGCTTAGCATCCTATACAAGATTTTAGCTCTTCTTAACTTTTAGCACTTCAGTAAAAAATAATCATTTTTGAATACAAATAGACAACATATTTGTCTCCAGTAATATGGAGAATATCCCACTGCTCTCCCCTTAACCGACAGTGAAGTAGTAATAGTGTAACTAAAGGGTAGTGAACGGTATTTCCAGCAGCCACTTTCAAAATTCAGCCTCATGACTGCCCTGTGTTCACACTAAGTAAAAAGGGAAGCCTGACAAGTGTCAGGATTCAACCTGGATAATGGGCCTCGATCCAATAAACTGTGTTCAATGATTTCTTCAGCAAAGTGGCCGGGCTCTCACCAGACACTCTAAGCTCTTCCTTACAGCCCTACAGGGACAGCTCTGACTTCTTCATTAATACCACAAGTTTAGCGGTAGTGATTCAGCTACCTATAAAAATACACTCTATTGACAAGGATTATTTAGAGAGGAGGGAAGATTTAAGCATGTGGACTGTGAAAAATATCTGGGAAGTTGTCAAAAGTGAAAATAGGCTGCTTCCCCATAAAACCGGGGCAAATGCAGGGTGACCTTTCTCTTTCCTAGAGCATCCTCATGCAGGAATGCCCTTAACTGTGAACACTTAGGGAGTGTGCAGATGTGCCTGTAAGGGCTGAAGCACACACAAAGATACAGAAAGTTCCCTGAAATGCCTAAAATAAATTGTCATGCTCATTTTAAAACACTCTGAGGTTACAGTGTGCTCTTCTGTTATTCATTTTAACCTGAAACTATAAGGCCAGATAGAATGACAGAGATCGAGTTAACTTTCTCTCACCAGCTCTTGGGTTTGGACTAGTCGCTTACCCCGTGGGGTTATTTCAGTAGGAGAGACAGAGAGCTTTACCTTTTAGTTTCTGACAGAACAAAATGCTTGCACACTTCCCAGATTGCACCAGCATGTGACTTTATGACAACATCCCATACTACTCTACAACCACTGTGTTAGTTGTCTAATGCCACATAACAAATTGCCAACACTTAGCAGCTTAAAATAACCTCCATTTATTTACTCACTGTTTCTGTGTGTGAACATCTGGACATGGTTTCCCTGCGTTCTCTTCTCAGGGTCTCACAAGGCTAAAATTAGGTGACAGCCATAATCACCTGGTGTTTACAGTCTTCCAGGCATGTTCAGGTGGTTGTGGCAGAATTTAGTTCCTTGTGGTTATAGGACTGATGTCCTTGTTTTCTTGCTGGCTGTCAGCCAGGGGCCGGTCTCAGCTCCTAGAGGCAACTCCCATTTCTTGTTACTTGGCCTCCTTCACCTTCAAAGCCAACAACAGAAACTCTCCTCCTTGTATTGGACTCCTTCTTACATTCTGGATCTCTTTTTTCAGAACAAACTCTGACCCTTTTTTAGACTTACCTAATTAGGTAAGGCCAATCTGGGATAGTCTTCCTTTCTTAAGGTTATCCAATTTGGGATCTTAATGGCATCTGCTAAATTCCTTCACCCCTAGAACAGTGTTTGATTGAATAACTGGGAGAAGATGTATATGCAACATAGGGCAGGGAATGGTAGGGGCCATTGGAGAATTCTGCCTACCATCACTGAAGGAAAGAGGGAAAGCCTTGGGATGAAACCTGTCACTGTCAGCTGAATCTTCAGGAATCTGCTCTGCACCAGGTCAGGAGATAGAAGTTCCCCTTTGGGGTTAGAGATGGATGATGGCAGTGACTGGGACTGCAGAGTTCCAGTCATTTTCTATGATGAGGACAAATGTCTCTCTGGTGAGCATGAATGTGTCACACAAAGTCTAGTCCCTCCTTCCAGAGGAAAGAGAAGTTTAAAAACCAAGCAACAAAAGGAGTTGTTTCAATCCCTTTTTTTAACTCTTTGTAAGAAGGAGCCAGACTCCTCTCTCCCTAGGCACAAACTCAGCCAGTCTGGGTCTTCTCTGGAAGCTTGCCCCAGAGCTGACCACACATGGAAGGCAGGCAGATTCAGAGACCTGCTACCACTGAAGAGTAGCTGAGTTACGTGTGGGAATGACTGAAAAGATAACTCATTCTCAATGCCGTGGAACGGTACTTTAAAAAGGTGACTGTACTGGGTTAGTTCTTAGGTGCAGACTAAGAAGGAACAAGTATGTATAAATAGATAGATGATGATAGATAGATGATAGATAGATGATAGATAGATGATAGATAGATGATAGATCAGATAGATAGATAGATAGATAGATAGATAGATAGATAGATAGATGATAGATAGATAGATAGATATAGAGATAGATATAGAGATAGATGATAGACAGATGATAGATACTTCTTTCATGATTCAGAAGTGACTTCAAGGAGCAAAAGTAAAGTTTAATGTCTTCTTCTTTATTATGATAGACTTTTGTTTTGTTACTCCTTTAAAGTAAAAGAAGCTAAATAGGCCTTGGACAGCTCAGAGTTTTTTAAGCCCTTATAAGTCCCAATAATAGCTTCAGCCTGGTAAGCTCTAAACACTCTCTCTGGAATAGATAATTTTTCTTGATCATGAATTTTAAAATGGAAATTTTAACAGGTTAGCACTTCTTTCCAGGAAGACGGTCATTAATATGTAAAAACCTATGTGAGGAATAACACCCCAGCCCTCGAGCCACTAACTCTTGGTCTCCTGCTCACCCACAGTCCTGCCTTATCTTCCACCCACTGCCACTGACTAAAGGGAGCATACCTTAACTCTGTTCCAGAAAACTCAGTTTGTGACCAGAGAACAGTTCCCTAACTGGGGAAGCTGAGAGGCAAAAGTCAAAAATGGGGATAAGAAGGCACATGAGTGACAGGAGTCGGAAAAGGGAAAGAGATGGGACCTAGTAGCCCAAGGCCATGGCCATGGACCTACATGTGTTCTCTCCACGACAACAGACCAGAGCGGTCACACAACACTTCACAGGACACAATTAATATGAGCAGGAAAACTACAGTGACACTGGTGGTATCCAATGAATGAATTACCACAAGAGAGCACAACCATTTCGGCTATGTGACTCTCTTTTCCATGACAGTTATCCATCCTTACTTTCTTCTGAACTTTCAAAAAAATAAATAATAATGAAAATTAAAATAGTAGCAAATGCTTATGCTATACTTATCTATACTAAACACTGTCCTAAAGTGCTTTATATTAATTCATTTAATCTGCACAACCACATAATGTAAGCAAAATTACTATCCCTATTTTATAGAGGAGGGAACTGAGTCCAAGATGACATGCTAAAGGACGTCTAGCTAGTACATGGTACAACCAGTAATTTGTGGAGTAGAGCTAATTATGAATGAGAAGAGAATGTACTGCTGTGGACACCATGCTAATCTCCACAGCTCAATATCTTGCTCTAAAATAAAGCAGAGAGGAGAATGCCACAGATGTAGAAGTGGGGTAGGATAAATGGAACAGGTCTCCTCCATGGCAAATAGATGATACACACAGATGTTAAACTGAATGTCTTCCTCTTTAGCATGGTAGAGATTACTTTTCATCATTAAATTAAAAATGATGAAAAATTATCCTTTCTGTGGTAGCTAGATATGAATCTGACAAAACAGGAAGCTCCACAGCTTCCTGTGGATAAGCACTACTAGTGGCCAGGATTCTGGGTTCTAGATCTCTCCTGTGTCTATGAGAAGGCTAATTACTTAGTTACAATTTTGAGACCAGTTTCTATGTCTATACAATGGATGCCAATAATGCCTCACTTAGTTTATGTTAGTAGATTCTTAGGAAGGTGAAATAAAAGAGAGGTGTGTATGTGTTTCAAAAAGAATAAAATTCTCTGAAAAAAATAGTTTCTGAAAAGAAGTTTCCAAGGATGCATAAGGGTTTGCAAAGTTACCTTCATTTATATAAGAAAAATAGAGGAAAGTTCTGGTAGAAATGGTCCAGGACCCCATTTTCCTACATCAAGAGAGCTGGGGTCATGGAAATCCAACTGGTTCACACTAGTAATATCCATTCACAGGTGAACTGTCACAGGTAGAGAGCATATTACTGATGGCAGAGAGAGTCATTATGCTATGTCCATAAACAAAATGAAACCCCAGACAGACTTCATCTGAAACATCAAGAAATTGAAAGGAAAAGAAAATACTGGCTGTTGAAGCCATTTACTAGCCATCCATATATAAAGACATTGAACAGGGAAGAGAACATTGTAGTGCAATTGACCCTTGAACAATGTAGGAGTAGGAATTAGGGGTGCCAACTCCCCACACAGTTCAAAATCTGCATATAACTTTTAACTCTCTCCAAACTTAACTACAGCTGGCCCTTTGTTTCCTTAGGTTTCACATCTGTAGATTCAACCAACAGTATTTTTTTTTAAATATATATTTTATTGATTTCAGAGAGAGGAAGGGAGAGGAAGAGAGAGATATAAACATCAATGATGAGAGTCATTGATCAGCTGCCTGCTGGGGATCGAGTTCACAACCCAGGCATGTGCCCTGCCTGGGAATCTAACCGTGATGATCAACTGCTGAGCCACACAGGCTGGACCAACCAACAGTATTTTTTATCTGTGGCTCAGGATCCACAGATGTGGAGGCCTGACTGTATTAATAGTCTACTGTTGACCAGACACCTTACCAATAACATAAACAGTATATTAATACATATTTTGTATGTTTTATATATTATATACTGTATTCTTGTAATAAAGTAAGCTAGAAAAAAGAAAATTTTATTAAGAAAATCATGAGGAAGAGAAAATACATTTACTGAATTTGTGGGGGGGAAATTTGTGTATAGGTGAACCCATGCAATTCAAACCCATGTTGTTCAAAGTTCCACTGTGCATGTATTCTGAATTGCTACATCCTTTTAGAGCCAACAGCAGGGAAAACAGGCATACTCAAATTAATCATATTTTAAAGATAAAAATTTTCCATCAACCTCATTACTTTTTACATGTATAGATATTGCCTCTTTCCTGTGGGAATCAAAGTTATTTACAGATCACAAAACATATTTTCTCATTTTCCCTGTGTTTCCAGCCTGTTAAACATGCAAAGACATACAGAACCCCTAGCAATGCGATGTTTCTGTGAGTGCAGGAAAAAAATTTAAAAGTACATTCAATTTAACAAATGTTTTTGAGATAAGTCAGTATAATTAGTGCCCAGTATGATGTATATTATGAAGAAATTTTTAAAAAGTCTACAAAGACACAATCTAAGTGAGATAGAACTAAAACAGATAGAAAAGTAAAAATGGTACAAGACAATAATTCTGCTACAAGAAAATTATCATGTAAGGTGGCCTTATAGATGAAGAAGACTTTGACCTGAGCCTTAAGGTAGACTTTTATCAGGTGTAGGCTGGATGCGGGGCAGGCTTCCAAGACAAGGGTATATTGAGAGCAAAAATTGAAAATGGAATGAGGTAGAGCTTTTACAGGGGAAAATGTAGAGCATAAAATGGATGGAGGCAGGAGTGGGAACATGATCAAAGAGACAAAGTTAGTAAAAAAGATTTTGAAAGCTGAGCTAACAATTTTGACAAAATATTTTAACCAAACTGCTGAAGGACTTTGAAAATAGCTATGGTATAAACGGAGCTATGCTTTAGGAAGATTCATCTTGCATCACCGTGGGTTCACGTCACATAGAGAACACTGGAGATCATGACCAGTTAAAGACTGCAGCACTGGTATGAACAAGAGGTACTGCAAATCAGGGCAGAGTTATAGGAATAAGAAAGGGGACTAGGAAAGAACAAAGAGATTTTTGCTCTGCGTGTATATATCTATAAGTCATAATAATGCAAAATGTTGTTTGTTTTCACCTTATAATTACCTGTTGAGCAAATTATGGAAGATTACTTGTTATAAGAGAAGAGAATGTCATATTGACTTTCACTATATCAAAATAATGGCATTCTTGGCAAAATGTGAAAGGAGAAGTGATAGGTTAGAGGTGATAGGAAAGCTGTGAGCATTAATGACCTTATCTCTCAATACTGAGGTCAAGAAATACTGTCCCTCTTTTATGAAACAAAAGGTGGAGGTCTAAGCAGAGTCATTGAGGTTCTAGAATCAACCAGTAAAGAAACTAAGGCTAGTATTGCAGCTAGGTTGTGGAGTAAGTGATATAAATCCTCACTTATGATCAAGGAGGTCAACAGACAACATCTAAAGTTGGTAAATCAAGAAATAATAGCATAAAGATATAGTACGCACTATGAACGTTACAACAGAAAACGTGAAAAATTAAAGGAGAAGTGATAAAGCAAGCCCAGGGTGGAACAAGGGACTGTTGCTTTTTGTCACAAATCCTGCTGTAACCATTTAATTTTTAACCATGTGCATGCATTACTTTGATTAAAAATGTAAATTAAAAATCAAAACCTAATTGACGAGATTTGGCAACAGTTTCAACAGAAAAAGAGTGAGAGGCTGGCTGATTTTCCACATCTAATTGACTGAGAGTTTGGTGGGTGAAACATTAACGTTTACTGAGGAAGTCAGGAGGGGGGAAGATTTAGAGCAAGGTGAGATATGGAGTTTGGTTCCACACATAAATTTAAAAGTTAAAATGAGTCTTAATGCAGTCATAGTGGATGTTACACGGGATTGCAGTCAAACATTTGGGCTGGGTCAGAGAATAGATTGATTGCTTGGAGTGAGTTAATTCAGTCCTTAATCGAAAGTACAGTGGGGGAAACACCAGCTTGCTTTGTTTTTCGGTCCAGCACAACCCAACCTGCCAAAGAAAAAAAGACACCGAATGATCCCATCATGGTTCAACTAAAGAGAAATGTTCTTGCTTCCGCTGAATCCAAATAGTTCAGCTTAATTTAAGCTAATAGAGGACAAAAGAGCAACGATAGGAAGAAGAGATAAAATGGATTGTACATTTTAGCTAAAGATAAAAAATATATAGCATTTCCTGCAAAGCAGCACCTTTATTTTCAGTCATTTTGAAATGATATTAAACACAAACGTGAAAACTATCAATGAATAAAAAAACATTACAATAATCTCAGTCAATATTTGTCATATTGTAAAATTCTCCTTGAAACTGTACCTTGAATGGGGTAGATAGTGTCCACATAACTTTTATTAATCAGTTCACATGACCAAGAACTACATGCATATGGACACAGCCACCATCCAGCCAACAAATTGTTTCGACAAGTCAACAGAACCCCTCTGTTGTTCTGAAAGTAAAAAGTCCTTTATTTTTGAAGAGTGTAAGAAAGAGAGGTACACAAGGGGAGATAAATCCTTGCAGCCAGACTGATCTTCCTGACCAAGAAACCTCCGTTTTAAAGCATTTGGTGTGTGGATGAAAAAGGGGTGTTGTAATAACTCATCAATTGCTTTCTGGATGGGTCATGGTGGGTAGTCAAATCCCACATTTAGTGAAAGTTTTTAAGGAATCCCTGTGGATTGTTCTGTATCTAGGTTAACACACCTTTGAAATACCAGAGGTAGTACCCCTGGAAGATATAATCACCCTCAAGAGAGCACATAATCTTAACTAGCTCATAATCTAATCCCAGCCTGCTTTCTCCCACCTCCATGTACTCTTCCCTTTGTTCCTTCCTTAATTTCCAGTGCATAAAAGAAACTGCAAAACTGTTACTCTCAGAGCCATTTGAGATCTTGCTTATCAACAATTGTTGCCAGTTTTGGCTCAAATAAACTCTTATAAGAATTCTTTACCGGTTTGGACATTCCTTATGTTGACAGGTGGTAGAATAGGGTCTGACTGCATTTTTTATGTTGGACCACGGAGAGCTCTTAAGTCCCACCTCTCTTTTTTTTTCTCCTCTTTTGCACCAGACTTGGGTAAATGGGTAGCAAATCCCGAGCCCTCTCTCCTTTGGTGCTGGGTGAAAGTTCCACCCACAGGAGCCTGGCCTGCAGGTGGAATCTCCAGCCCAGACCTGCCCTCCGTAACCATAGTTAAAACCAATGCCACCCACTTCTTTCACTCAAGCCGTTTTGGAGTGACTTGTGTGGCTGCCCTGCTCTCCCGGGTAAGCCTCACCATGAATGCAATAAACTTTTGTCTATTCTCCTGGTTGGTGCATATGTAGCAACGTCAGTCTCGAATTCCAAACCAAATTGGGGGAGGGGTGGATTATGCTGTCCAAGGAGCGATCAAAACAAGCAGCTTCCCCTTGCTCTTAAGATAAACGACAAAATAATAACACTGGCTAACACTCACACAGTGCTCGCTACGTGCCAGACATCACCCTACGGGCTTTACAGTGATGATTCATTAAATTTGCATAAACGTCCCATTACCATCCTCATTGTAAAGCTGAAGATATTAGGATTCAGAAAGGTCAAGAGATGCGCCCAGTGTCACACAGCCAGGAGGAAGCAGAGCAGGACGTAACCCAGGCCCCCTGGCTTTGAAAACCCGGTGTTCACTCACCTCCCTGCACTGCTGCAACTCGGATGCGTCAACAGCCTGCGAAGGCCCGCGCCGCCTGCCTCCGCCTTTCCAGGCTCGCCCCGCACCGCGCCCTCTCCACCCTGCACGCGCGCCACCTGGGCCTGCTTCTGGCTGGATGCCCTCCTCGCCCCGTTCCTCTGCCACCGGGTCACGCCCCTGCTATTTCCTCTCCTCTTTGCCAAGGGAGCTCTTATTCAACCTTAAACTCCCAGGGAAGCCTTTTCAGACCACCAGCCTCCCTCCTACTATTTTCCAGCTAATCCAAATGTCCTTTTTACAAGCTTTATAGTGTGCCATGTACCCTCACTGATGCTTTTATCGGGATTCTAGGTTTGCCTTTATTTGCGCAATACTGGAGCTGTTTTTCCCCCTCCGTAAACCATGAGCTCAGCGACAGCAGGGACTGTGTTTATTTTTACTTATTGTTACACTTTGGCAGAGTCTGGCACTGAAACAGGTCCTCCATAAATGCTACAGTAGAGGGATAAACAAATAATATGCAGTCATTTCCATCTCAGCCAGCCCACAGCCAGACTGACCTCTTTAGCAGAAACTTAGAAGCAAACGGCTTTTGTGGATGGATGCCGTTTTCCTGCTCAGGAATTGTAATCCTTACAGTCCCTGTAGGGTTTGCTAGAGAAGGAGTGTGTTTTCTCGCCCTGGGTCCCTTTGTAAGTCTTCTATGAAGCAATCTCACACTCCAGCAGTGCCTGACTTGGGAAGGCCCACTGGGCGCCTCTCCAAGGCTCAGAGTGGGGAAGAAGCCAGGGCTAACCTGCGTTGTTCATGGTGTCCTCACCGCTCCCCATGTCAGGCAAACCTGTCATCCATGGTGTCCTCTCCCCTCCCCCACATCAGGCAAACCTGTGTTATTCATGGTGTCCTACCCCTCCGCATGCCTATCTGGGCATGGAATGTGGTTCTGCTGTTGGTCCCCTGAAGCTGCACAGCATTTGCTGACTTCTCACCTTACTAGACTGAAAAATCCAGAAATGGAGAACAGTGAAGGTAGGCATTAAATTTGAGTGCTCACCCATTGAAGTATGTTTTTTTATAATTTTTAAAAATCAATATTTACGTCTCCCTGAAGTAGCTAATAACATCTCCACCTTTCAGATGAGAAACCTAAGTAGTGTGCCTAGGAAACAGCAGTGGGTACATCAGGATTCAAACTGAGGTCTGAATGGCTCTAAATCCCATGCTCTCTCCATCTCACAACAATGGTTTCATCCTGGCTCCTAAATCTAAAAGAGAAGAATCTTATTGTACTTGGTTATAAGAAGTCAAATGCTGACAGTAATACCTTAAATTAGTTGGTCTGATTAACAGATTCATGTTAAGATGCTGTAAAGAGATGTTTTTACCTGTTGAAAAAAAACCTTTCCTTTTATCTTAAAATTTTTAAAATTAATAACCACTAAATAAGAAGACAGATGGCCTAATTGTTACAGATTATTTTGGGGAATGAAGAGAAATGAGTAGATAATGAGAGCTTTCTTAAAGTGAGATGGTGATAGGCAGTCCCCACGTAGCTCTTGGTGTGAGGAGCAAAATACAAACAGGTGAAAAGCATAAATAAAATCCTATGGGATACAGCAGTAAATTCTATAAAAGAGACTATTACAGAAAATGCTAGAGAGAAAGAAGAAATTGAAACTGAAAAAGAGTTGGGTCCCTAAGCCATAAGACTAGTCCCCAGCCTGAAAGGAGCTCCCAGTCACATGAGGTAGGCGGAAATCAGTAGGTGTGCACTCTAGGGGGTGCGGGGGGCTGTGAGGACTGCACAGATCCTGAGGGAGACTGAGAGCTAGTCTTGGATGGGCTGCTGAGAACAGGTCTCTGAGGAACTGGTAGTGTGTGCTGCTATCATCACTTCCCAAGTCTTCCACTGCTGAAAGAAAGTTCAGCCTATCCCAAAAGCCACCTGCCTGGATCTCACTCAATCACCTGGCCGTTTCAATAAAGGAAGCTGAGAGAGAAAGAAGACAGACACACCAGAACCAGCACATCGCATCACTCGGCCTTGGGATGACAGATGACTAGGTAGGTATGTGCTGTTTGTTAGGACCAGCGATACGCTGCTTAGCCTGAGTGTAACTCGGGAGATGTCTGAGCAGCTGATTAATCAGTGCTAGGCCGACCATCCTTCACAACCCCCTGGTGCTGTACCTTTTGCAAGGCTTTTTCCTCCACCTTACTAACTTTTACAGCTGTTCCTCATACATAAAGGCAGTGTTTATCTTTGCATTTGAGAAGTTTCTGGCACATAATTAATCTCTATAAATATTTATTCATTGCAGGGAAAACTGTAAACGAAAGTTTATGTTCACTTAGCAAACTTGATGTAAGAATCTAAAAGAATGAACAGCAATGCAGGTTTGATTTGGAACCACTTCCAGTATCAATTGTATTGGCTGAGGACAAGTGTCTACTGCGTGGAGAGCATACAATAATGTGGGCAACTGGCTGAGAAATCAAACCAGCAAATCTGCAAAGGAAAGATTCTTTTTCAAAGAGGGCCTCATTTAGAGTTAAATTTGATGCTGAAATTCGAATAAGAACTTGCTTCCATTTTGGTTAAGTGACTTGGCAGTGGGTACGCTTTCCCCTTGGAGAAGTCTATATAAAGAAAGTGAATGTAACTTTTCACTCGAAAATATTGCGGCTGCAGGGAAATTCTGGCGATTTGGCACACTGCCAGAACCTAGAGGTTTATGCTCGAGTTTATGGTGATGGCTTGTTCATACCCAGGGCTTCCTGGAGCAGGGACGTCTTGGAACGTAAGACCATGAGCTAGTCATGCTTTGCCATGAAGCGCACTGTGCATGGTCTGTGGGCAAGCAGTTGGATATAAAGAAGGACCTGCAGAGCCCAAATACCTAAACGCAGGCTTCTTTCACTCAGTGGACTGTGGAGAAATTCCTGTGTGGAATCAGGGAAGGAACGTATTGGTTTACCTTCAAACAGCTGACGTTTTAATGAATGCCTACGAGGAAACAACTGGTGATAATGAAACCTCCTTGTCAGAAAGCCTTCAGCTGTCCTTCCCGCCTGGCCTTGGCCTTCTCCACTCAGTTTAATTGTCTTCCCCGCTCCATCCACCAAGTTTTGTTATTTTTCTGTTTCCTAGTTGAGTTGGAGGGGGGAGGTAGAAACAGTAGAAACACAAGGGGAAAGACTAAGTGGAAAATTTACCTTTAAATTACCATAATACTAGATGATAAATGAGTTTATGTAAAAAGATGCCTACTCTAGAAATAGTGACATTTTGCATTGCACAATTAGTTTGTGGAGTGTGGATGCACGCGGACCTGGGTACCTCTGAAGTGCAGGGATGGTATTTTTATAAATGTCAGTTTTACTTCTCTCTCTGTTGTGGACTTATATGGTTTTCAGGATCTGGTGCAAATGTGCAGAAAAGTAAACTGGACATACACAAGTGAGGCTCCTTAATGCCTGGCAAATCTGCAGAACGAGTCTCTGCAAGCACTGGAGGATTTTGCTTGTACGTGGATTTAGAGGATTCAAAATTAGGTCCTAATAGCTTCCCCTGGGTGTGACTTATCTGCAGTGCAGCCATTCCCAATGTCTTCTCAGCCTCTGCATGAGTTCTGTTTTCCTAATACCAGCCTCATGGTCACAGACTACTTGTTATGACTAACCCTACCTGCATATTTTCATTAGGAAATACTTTGTATAGTAGGAAGAAACATTAAAAGCCCATCATCAAGGCTTAACCAAAGGTTCCAAGGTAGACATGTTCCACAGGACATGGAAGAATTTCCGTAAGGTCACCTGAAAACATATGTAGTCACCTGTGTGAGAAGACGGAACGATTTCAGCAACACACCTAGAGAGAAGAAACAAAGATGGCCCTATTCACAAAAATACTTTCATAAGCAACACACAGTGATACCCTACGTTGTAGCTCAAGAAGGAGACCATGTAGCAAATGAGCCTTGATCTGCGGGCCTGAGGTAGGCCTACTGTACTTGGTGCACAGTCCAGTTGAAGCTGGGCCTGAGCAGAGAAACAGTTGCTACTCTCCTTGTGATTGGTTTTGTGGTAAAACTCTGAGACAACAGCG
This sequence comes from Miniopterus schreibersii, assembly GCF_964146895.1. NCBI lineage: Eukaryota > Metazoa > Chordata > Mammalia > Chiroptera > Miniopteridae > Miniopterus > Miniopterus schreibersii. Next base: position 48,390,648 of record NC_138107.1, read on the forward strand.
CTCTCTCTGTTAAAGCCTTTTCACAAATTCTTTTAAAGGTACAAATTGTTAATTGTTATGAATTTGAAATTATTTGATAGGTTACAGATTTCCATTTAGCCTGTTGCAGGGTTCCTAAAGGAAATGATTATAATTCTTTGTTCTTAAACAAATAAAATGTGTTCTTCATCTCTCAGGAAACTGATAATATGATAGGTGCAGCTTTAAGGACTAATTATACTAAATAGCAGGGCATAACTCAAAAGAGAGACTACATCTATTATGTAGAATTCCCTAAAGAAACATTAGAAAATTTACATGCATTGATTGCTAGTTAACATTAGAAAGACGGCTATGAGTTGACTTCACCAAAGCCAAAACTGTTTGCATTAGCGAGCGGGCAACATAAGCTAACTGATAAGGATTCAGTGATATAATGCAATTAATACAGTTATGTCTGTTAATTAGTGCTTTCCAACTGTCAAAGAAAATGCCTTTTAGGAGTCAAACTTATTTGGCTGATTAAAAATTGGAATCCATCTTATAAAACTCAGATGGACCTTCCTTTGATCTAATTAAAGGAAGAGTTTGCATACTCAAAACTTGTGTCTCTCTGACATAAATTAACATATTCATAAATGAGATGGATGGGTATTTTGCAATTAACATGGGACAAGAATAAAGCCTAATTAGTAAACATGCTTTCTTTATTAACTTGCAGGTCAAACTGTTTTATTATAAACCAATAGTTTATAGATAGAACAGCGTAATTTTTTTTTCCTCAAAGAAAATGTATCAGCTCTAAAGTTCCATGGCACTCTGTCACAGAAATGTGACTTGTTTCTTCATTTCCAGACACCTGTTAGCTCATAACCAGAAATATACACAAACTGCTGTTTTCTTATGCCCAACTGGAGAATTTCAGCCTAGAGCAGGTTTATGGGTTTCCTGAAAGGGTCCAATTTTACACTTATAACCCTAAAGGCATTTTATACCACCAGTGGACACCAAAGGCTCTTAATCCTCTGGTGCATCTGCTCCTTTCAATGCTGTGCCTTTGCAGCTCTCATCCTATGGATTCCCCAGTTAGATTTTTTAACCTAAAAGAAGCAGCTTCATCTAGACCGTGCACCAAGTATAAATGTCTACCTTTGAAATGAGGTTATTGATTAGAAGCACATTATGCTTGTTTTATTTATTAATTTAGTCCAAATACTTTCTACAACGTGATGCCAATACTCTTGTCCCTCAGCTTCCTGCTCCCACACTTGATCCTTTGTCTTTCTAGGCTTCTAATAATGCTGGGGCTTCCTGCAGACATCAGTGCACAGAGAATAACATGGGCCTGCCTCCGATCCCTAGAGCATGTCAGGTCCTGACTTTGATGCCAGACCAGGGCATCCAGGAGGCTGAGCATGTTCCAGGTTGAAATAAATATTCCAGGTTCAGTCTTATATGGTCTCAGGGTAGAGTTTAGTTTAAGACTGCCAAGATACCCCCAGGCACATACAATCTCTTAAGGGTGCTATGGATCAGAGAAAACCCACATCATACAAAATATAGAGTGTGGCAAAAGTACGTTTACAGTTGTGAGTATGCGAAATACAGAGTTTATTTTTGTGTTGTTATTTATTAATTATTGTATTATTTTCCATACAAACAACTGTAAAACTACTTTTGCCCCTTCCTATATATACCAAGCAGCTGTTTAGCACAATTAAATGAACAAATTCTTTATTTTTATATGCTTCCCACCAAGACCCAGTTGCTCATTGCTGCACTCTACATCCGAATGCATTTGTTACTCCTACTTTTCTTTTTCAAAGCTACTCTTTTCTTGCTTTTCTGATTTCCTATCACAAGTGATCTCTACCACACAACTTCTCTATTGTTCCAAATTGCTTTTTTGCTTGCTAAGATGTTCTTCTCTGCAGCCATGGGGCAAGAAATTTGTCACCTGTAGTTTCAACCACCTACTAACTCTGTGAACTTAGAAAAACGTCTGTACTTCTCTGGCCCTCAGTTTCTTCATCTGTACAATGAGGATGAAAGTGGTCCCTAACTGAAGTGATGTATTTAAGAAATTTATGGAACGCCTAGCAGATTATTTAGTACTTTATTAACGTTAGCTATTGACATTATTATTTGAAATGTCCAAGGGGCCTAGCATAGCATTTGACACCTGTTCATTTCTCAATAAATCACTTTTTATTAACTAATTTCCAGCTTGACAGAACCTAGGTATTTGGGGTAGAAAGGACAACACATCCAATTAATCAGAGGAGTGTTCACTGAGTATTTAATACTCCGTGTTGAAGTTTGGAGTAGAAGTGCCTCTTCTCAGTCATTTGTCTTGATCAGGGGCAACGAAGCAGCTATGGTGGCAGCCAGAGCCACACCTGACATATGGGTAAGGTTCCTCCAGCGAGCAAGTTGATTAGCCTTGTGCTTCCCGAACATAAGCATATGGCTTCTGTTCATTGAGGAGAACAGCTTTAAGAACAGACATTTTTATGCCACAATTTAATTTCTCTACTAAGTAAGAAAAACCTATTTCTGCTGAAGTCTGCTGCCGATCAGAATATTCTTTTGAAAATATTTCAGGACAGGGGTCAGGATAAGGTCATACCAAGTTTCCAACCTCTTAACAGACATGAAATATTCATAGATTTCTATTCAGATGTGCTCCTCCCATGGCCTCAACCCTCCTCTTTACATTCCAAATTCAACATGAAAGTTTATCTTTAGGTAGCCAACCTTTTTTTAATGATAAAGGTCAATGATGACCTCGCTTTACTGACAGTTATCACTGCTACCCAGGATTCATGTAATATATCTCGTAATACTGCACTGTGAATAAATGCAACTAAAAAAAAAAATCACACGGGTAAAATTTATATGCAAAGTGAGAAGAAAGCATCAACTTTTCCCTGCTGTTACCTTTATTTATTTGAACAAATGTCACGAGAAAAAGAGTCTTAGACTTAATCTCCCTCAATCAATGTCAGCCACATTACTACTTAATGGGAGTTTATACTGCATAATATTATTTTCTTTGTATGAACCATTTTCTGACACCTTACATTTAGTTAAATGATTTATCCATGTACATTTTACATGAGGATAAATATGAGTAATGGTTCCTGCTCGTATTGAGTGGGATAAGGAAGCATCTCTAAAATACAAAGTCAATTGGCTCAGCCACTCAGGCCCCAATGTCAACAGGAGTTACTTGTGTGTACAAAGAAAGTCCCACTGAACAGTAGTAGTGACTTGAGGGTAATATGTATCTATGTATTTCTTCATAGGAAGTAAAAGAGCCCTCTCCCCCACACCGCCTTCTTACTTAGCAGTAAGCGGGCTTTCGATGCTATGTATACCATCAGGCAGATGCTTACTCTTTCCCTCTTCGTAAGTGTCAGCTCCAGGTAAAGGTTACTGCCCAGCTGTGGAATTTACAACTGGGATATAGAGTTTGGTTGGTAAGTTACAGAAGAGTGCTTGTTGTCCAAAAACAATTTTTCTGTCCATATTTATATTTATATTTTTATAAATGTGGAGCAAGCTCTTTTGGGCTTCCTCTTATAGGTCACTAACTGAAAAGCTACCTAGTTTGAATTTAAATTTGTAAAAATGATGATTCCCCAGGAAAAATGCCTAACCTGGAAATTTTTTAGATTCTGTGATCTGAAGTTTATTACTTGTAGAGGAATTTTATTTTTTTTACCCAAGGTTGAATAAAATCCCATCAGTCTTGTTTTGTTGTCATTTATAATTTATTTATTTTTGTTTG